>NC_041733.1:22666136-22969166 GCF_004115215.2 Ornithorhynchus anatinus | reverse complement strand
TCTTGTCTCTTCCTTGTCCCCTGGGAGACCACTGTTATCTAAGATCCAGAGAGTCAGGTCAGACTTAGCTCCCCAAATCCCAGAACCCAACAAATTCAACTTTGACCCAAACCCAAAAGGGTTTCTTTGGTCTAGCCTGAGCTCTTGGACTCAGTATGGAACCCTGAATCCTTGGGGACTCCAGAACTGAACCAAGGTCTCGGTCTCTTTGGAGGGACGCTTCACATTAGACGTTGATTCCCAAGGGCAAAACAAAGGAACTCTGGGTGGGTCCATCTCGACACAGGCCCTTGCTTGTGTCCTTCTGGACAACTAATTGCCTGGTGATATACTGGTAAGTCGAGACAGCCTGGTAAGGAACACAATGGCAATGCTATTGAAGCTATCAAATGTTTTTCCCTAGAAAGGTTGCTTCAGTTAGTTTGAACCCTGGGCATCCATTTATGTTGGTTCTTCCTCAACCTTCTTCAACCAAGGAAAGGGAGACACGGAACCAAAATGGAAAACAGTGCTAAGCTCTGCAAACATTAAACATAACATGGGGCAACTTTTTCATATCCACAATGTTGCCAAGACTCTAATAACAATAATAATAATGCTGGTATTTGTTAAGTGCATACTAAGTGCCAAGCACTGTTCTAAGTGCTGGGATAGATATGAGGTCATCAGGTTGTCCCACGTGGGGCTCACAACCTTCATCCCCATTTTACAGATGAGGTAACAAGCACAGAGAAGTTAAGTGGCTTGCCCAAGGTCACACAGCAGACAAGTGGCAGAGCCGGGATTAGAACCCACATTCATTCATTCATTCATTCAATTGTATTTATCTGTACTAAGCCCTTGGAAAGTACAATTCAGCAAAAAGAGAGACAATTCCTGCCCATACTGGGCTTACAGTCTAGAAGGGGGGAGACAGACATCAAAACAAGTAAACAGGCATCAATATAAATAAATAGAATTATAGATATATACATAAGTGCTGTAGGGTGGGAAGAAGCTGGGAAGGGCAAAGGGTGCAAATTGAGGTGAAGCAGAAGGGAGGGGAAGCTGAGGAAAATGGGGCTTAGTCTGGGAAGGCCCGTTTGGAGGAGGTGAGCCTCCAGTAGGGCTCTGAAGTGGGAAAGAGTGATTGGTGGATTTGAGGAGGGAGGGCATTCCAGGCCAGAGGTAGGATGTGGGCTAGGGGTCAGTGGGAGACAAGTGAGATGGAGGCCCAGTGAGAAGGTTAGCACCAGAGGAGCAGAGTGTGTGGGCTGGAATGGAGAAGGAGGGAATGGAGGTGAGGTAAGAAGGGATAAGTTGATGGAGAGCTTTGAAGCCAAAAGTGAGGAGTTTTTGTTTGATAAGGAGGTGATAGGCAAACACTAGAGATTTTTGAGGAGCAGGGTGACATGATGCCCAGAACGTTTCTGTAGAAAGATAATCCGGGCAGCAGAGTGAAGTATGGACTGAAGTGGGGAGAAACAGGAGGTTGGGAGGTCAGAAAGGAGGCTGATGCAGGAATCCAGTGGGGATAGGATGAGTGATAGTAATAATAACACTGGTATTTGTTAAGCGCTTACTAAGTGCCAAGCACTGTTCTAAGCGCTGGGGTAGATACAAGGTCATCAGGTTGCCCCACATGGGGCTCACACCTTCATCCCCATTTTACAGATGAGGTAAGTGAGGCACAGAGAAGTGAAGAGACTTGCCCAAAGTCACACAGTTGACAAGTGGAGGAGCCGGGATTAGAACCCGCAACCTCTGACTCCCAAGCCCGGGCTTTTTCCACTGACGTGGTAGCGGTTTGGATGGAGAGGAACCCACATCCTCTGACTTCCAAGCCCATGCTCTTTCCACCTTAGCCACACTTACTTCTCTGGGTCCTGAAATGGCCTTTGCAGTCACACATACAATCAGCTATGGAAAATTAAGTGCTCACTATGTGTCATACACTGTTCTAAGTGCTGGGGTGGATCCAAGATAATCAGACGGACACAGTCTGTGTGCTGCATGGGGATCACAGTCTAATTAGGAGGAAGCAGGATTGAATCCCCATTCTACAGAGGAGGAAACTGAAAATGGAACTTTTGAGCGAACCTTGCTTTTCTTCTCAAGTGGAGAAAAATGTTTGAAAATCACTAAGTGGCACCAGAATGATATACCACTGCCGCAAAGATGAGAGGCAATGTATTCATCTTTCAGGGTCAACCATCAAGCCCAGTCAGCATTTATTGTGGTTACTTCAAGTATTTCTTTAAAAACAAAAATATATTTATAGAAAATACACTTCCATTCAAGGGAACAACAGGAAGCTGGCTCACATAAGAATTCCTATGTTGAAAATGAAGCTGGATCAGTAAGATGTTATTTCCCATGTGAATTTACATGGTGGCTTCTCCGTTATACCATTCCACACAGATCTCCCACCTGAGCCTCCTTGCCTTGTGGCTCTCTACGCTCACAGAAGCACAAGGCAGGACCATGCTAGAAACAATCTGGGCACACCCTAAAATGGGCTGCCTCAACAAAGGACTGAGTAGAGGGTGAGAAGAAAAGGGAGAAATAGCATGAAAGATGCTAATATTGTATCGAGATCACTTAGGGCCTGGCTTACAACTAGAGAAGAAACAAGAAAGAGACTGCCTCAAGGCAGAACACAAAATTGGAGATTTGTCGGGGTTGGGGGGTGGGGGTGCTGGGAACACAAAGGGAGATAAGAAAAGCATTGAACTTGCTCCATTTTGGAATTGGATACATGGAAAAAGGGGAAGAATATCTCCATTAGAAGGTAAAAGCAAGGCCTGCTCACAGAGTCCTCCTTCTGGTACTCACCCACTCACATCCTGTAGCACTTTTGTACAGATTTCTAAACTCTGCTGCGCTCCCCAATTATTTATTTTATTAATAATTATTATTATTATCATCATTATTATTATGGTACTTGTTAAGCACTTACTGTGCTGGAGAGGGAAGGCCTTGGACTACTTTTTGCTGCCTCCCCTCTTGCACATCCAGGAAGTTCTCATCCTCAGCCTGTTCTGAAAATATGGGCAAAGGCTGTCAGCAAGGAAGTCAAAAGGTTAGAATCAGCAAGTTGGCCAGTGCATCTCTTCTTCCCAGCTAGGCCAAAAAAAACCCACCAAAAAACAGAGTGCCTCAAAAACAGTGAGGAATGAGGAAAAGGAATTAAAGGCATACCTTTCGTTGCCAAGATACAGAACATACAGCAAATGTTCTGTATCTTGGCAACAATACATACAAAACCCATGGGCTAGGTGCCAACTCCCGTCTGGTAAATATTGGACACCGAGCTTCTGAGTCTGTTGTCAACCACTGGCTTGGCAGCCGTGGGGCTAAGCAAGTGATGGGCCAACAAACTGCAATGGTCACTGGCAGTCTTTGGCCTTGGGCATTGGGCAGTCGCCATCCTCTTAAATGATATTCCTTACCAATCTCAAAAGGAGATTCTTTAGACCTAACCAATGGTCACTTTGCCCATTGGAAGGATATCCTTACCTTATAATATTGTAAGACAAATATAAAAGTGCTATGATTTAATCCACGAGTCTTGAGCATCTGCTGTATGCAGAGCACTGAACTTTGCTCTTGGGAAAGTACAATAGAGGTAATAAGAGGCATAATCTCTGCTTTTAAGGAGTTTACGATCTAATGAATGAGATAGAAATAAAATTATTTACAGATAGGAGGAAAAAAAGAATGGAAATTTGAATCAGTGAATAAATAAATGCTAAGAACAGTAGAGTACATACACATTTATGTGTATGAATATGCTACAAGTGACTGGGAGTGCCTGAGTGCTGAGGGAAAAGTTGGGAGGATATGTCTTTTTAAGGAAGTAGTTTGGAGGCTGAGAGGCAAAGGAGTTGTAGTGATTCCTTAAAATAACCTGCAGTTCCTGGGTACTCCCAACATAGATTAAGGGAAAAGAGGGGAAGGGAATCAAACTACAAATTTTTGAAGGCTAAATTATGTTCCTAGAGTGAGCAAACCATCATCAGAGAGGGAAAAATACAGTTCTACCTCAGTGCCTTCTCTTTAGTACATTCATGTCATAGAGAAAAAGACCTGAATTGAATGTACTGAAACCAGAATTGAATCTTGATTTTTTTTTCCAATGTTCAATTTACCTATTTTTCTGCCAAGATTGTGTTTTATTGCTTTAAGAGTATAAGTCACTTGTGGGCAAAGTCCACAGTTTTTTCTACTTTGTGTTATGATCAGGTTCTCAAACATTAGATAGGAAAATACCTGCTTATCTGACAAGTAAACTAGGCGCCTCTGTGCACCTGGGCAAATTGGATATTTTTGAGGGGCCATTAAAGCTCTCAGGACCTTAGAAGTGAGGTTGAGTAAATTAATCCTATAAAAGCATGAAGTGGAACCTTGGGGCCCTGAAAGAGTTCCCCAAAGAGCCCAACTCTAGGAATTGTTTCCTCACTGAGAAATAGCTGACCTAGTAATCATCACTTCTCTCTACCCCGGCCAGCTGAGTGACCTTGGACACATATCTCTCCCGTCTCCAAACATAATGTGAAAAGAGAAATATACGTACCTTCTCTTCCCCTCCCAGGAATGTAGTGGGAATTCTGAGATCCTTGGAAGAATGGCATGCTATAAATGGGAGGTTGCTGGTATTGTAAGTCAGAATATTGTTTCAGCTAGCAAGACATGTGATCCCGACTGTAGAGTCAGCATGGGACTACCTTGAAAGACTAAGCATTCTTTGGAGAAGAAACAAGAAACCACGAAACAACACTAGATAAGTATCCCAGGAGACTGAAGGGTTTCCCTATCCCCATTTAGGAGCTCAGGATAACATTCTAGGAAGGCCCATGTAATTACTAAACCTGGGCTGGGAGCCACTGAGCCGGGACGTTACCATAAGTGGGTGATTCCTAAAGAGAGGCTGACCGGAGTAGAAAAGATGAGTGCTTCTCATTTGTGAGTGAGCGAGGTCTTTGCAACCAAACGATTTCTCGTTTTCATAACTCTGTTTGATTAAGGAATTAATAGGAGGAAAATAGAGACGAGAAGACCACGGAAAGCAGTGTGGTCTAGTGGATAGAGCAGAGGCTTGGGAATCAAAAGAACCTGGATTCTAATGCCAGCACCATCACTTATCTGCTATATGACTTTGGGCAAGTCATTTAACTTTTCTGTGCCTCAATTAACTCATCTGTAAAATGGGGATTAAGTCTGTGAGCCCCATGTGAGACATGAACTGTGTTCAACTTGATTAGCTTGGATTCATTCATTCATTCAATTGTATTTATTGAGACCTCACTGTGTGCAAAGCACTGTACCAAACGCTTGCACTGAACTAAGCGATCAATCCCAGGGCTTAGTACAGTGATGGGCACATAGTAAGCATTTAACAAATACCATATTTTTTTAAAAAAGCATAAGCATAATTTAATGTGCCCCTTCATTAAATTAAATTATGCCCCTTCGTTATTGTATATATAAAGTAACAACTGACAGGGATTGTGCCCAACCTGATTAGCTTGTATCTACCCCAGTGTTTAGTACAGTGACTGGCAACTTGTGCCTGACCACTTGTCTTATCCTATGCTGTTGAGTCGTCTCCGACCCAGAGCGACTCCATGGACACATGTCTCCCAGAACACCCCTCCTCTATCTGCAACTGTTCTGGTAGTGTATCCATAGAGTTTTCTTGGTCAAAATATGAAAATGGTTTATCATTGCCTTCTTCCACAAAGTAAACTTGAATCTCCACCCCCAACTCTCTCCCTTGTCTCTGCTGCCCAGCCCAGGTGAGTTTTGTTTTGTAGCAGATTGCCTTCCACTTGCTAGCCACTGCCCAAGTTAGGAATGGAATAGGTATGCCTCTGCTTAACTCTCCCTCTCGTAGCCAAGACTAGCAGAGTACTGGAAACTCTCCAGGTGCCATCCTGAGAGGGCCCGACAAGAAGTAAGCGCTTAACAAATACCATAAAAAAAAAAAAAAGAAAAAACTGGATAAAAGACTGTGAGTCTCTCCCTGCGGTTGAGGAAATCTTTCCTGCAGTGAACCTGTTGGGTCAGCTGGAGTGAGAAAAGGATTAACCTGCAGAGAGACAAATGTAAATAGATCATTAATTACTTGGTTACCACTGTTTTTCTTAGGAAATCCAGGACGCCCCCTAAAGAACAGGGAGCAGTGGCACACATAAGTGATCTATGTGCCTACTATAAGACTATTAGATTCAGCTGGAGTGAAACCTTTGCCAGTCATTTTCTGCTTTCAATCTATTAATGGTATTTACTGAGTGCTTACTGTGTGCAGAGCATTGTACTAAGCACTTGAGAGAGTACAATATAACAGAGTTGGTAGACACGTTCCCTGCCCCCAAGGAGTTTACCATCCAGAGGGGGAAGTAGACAAAATAAATTACGGAGATGTACGTACGTGCTGTGGGACTCAGGATGGGGTGAATATCAAGTGCTTAAAGGATGCAGATCCAAGTGCATTGGTGACACAAAAGGGAGAGGGAGTAGGAGAAATTAGGACTGAGTCGGGGAAGGCCTCTTGGGGGGAGATGTGATTTTAATAAGGCTTTGAAGGCAGAGAGAGTGATGGGAAGGGGAAGGGAGTTCCAGGCCAGAAGGAGGACGTGACCGAGGCTTCGGCGGCGAGATAGACGAGATCGAGGAACAGTGAGTAAGGCTGGTGTTAGAGAAGCGATGTGTTCGTGCTGGGTTGTAGTTGGAAATCAGTAAGATAAGGTAGGAGGGGGAGAGCTGATTGAGTGCTTTAAAGCTGGTGGTAAGGAGTTTCTGTTTGATGTGGCACTGGCCTAAAGAGAAGGTCCACTGGATTGCCAGCTCCTTGAGAGCAGGGATCATGTCTACTGCCTCTACTGTACTCTCCCAAGAGCTTAGTATAGTGCTTTGCACACAGTAAGCATTCAATAAACACCATCAATTAATTGATCACATTTTGTTCCACTGAGTTTGAGGCTTATGTGAAAACTGGTCCTTGGGTATTGATGTGGTAGACTTAAGTAACAAAGGTCAATGGAAGTAGATCATTTATTATTATGCGGTTTCACTATCAATCAGGCTTAAACCCAAGGAATTTTTTAAGGAAGAGGAAGAGGTATTTGTGTTATTTGGGGGAAATGCTAGCTCTTCATTAAGAAGATGACACTAATTTCTTAAATCAAATGTATTTACTGAGCGCTTGCTGTGCTGAGCACTGTACCAAGCGCTTCTGAGAGTACACTATAAAAGAGTTGGTAGACACATTCCCTGCCCACATCAAAGCTTACAGTATAGAGGCTTCTCTTTAAAGAAAAGCCCAATAAGATTGAAGGGAACCATCTCCTTCAGTGGGAAGACAGAGCAAAGGCTTTTTCCACCTTGTGGGTATAGCCATTGGAATCAAATGAGTTCAACATTTTCACAGAAAAGAAGACGAACTTTGCTTTTCATCTGGCCAGAAGGTGAATAGGCAAATAAGAGTGGAGGTTACCTCTGGACACTTTTCTAATTCCTAAGGGATGCCAGAAATATTGAGGCTTTTTTAGCCAACCCTAGGCAAAATGTAATCTTTCTTGTCCCTTAACCCACTCTAACTTGTTTCTTTTCCCAATCAATAATGGGAATTAGCAAGACAAATGAAAGAGCTCTGGCCTGAGAGAGGATCTGGGTTCTAATCCCATATCTGTCACTTCTGTGCTGTGAGACCTAGGGCAAGTCACTTACCTTCTCTTGGCCTCATTTTCCTCAACTGTAAAATGGGGATTCGTTACCTGATCTCCCTCCTACTTAGACTGTGAGCCCCAGCTGGAACAGGGACTGTGTCCAGTAATAATAATAATAATACTAATAATATGGAATTTGTTAAGCGCTTACTATGTGCCAAGCACTGTTCTAAGTGCTGGGGTAAATGTAAGGTTGTCATGTTGTCCCACTTGGCGCTCACAGTTTTACAGATGAGGTAACTGAGGCACAGAGAAGTTAAGTGACTTGCCCAAAGTCACACAGCTGACAAGTGGTGGAGCTGGAATTAGAACCCATTACCTCTGACTCCCAAGCCCGTGGTCTTTCCACTAAGCTATGCTGCTTCTCTATGCAATAAACTTGCGATAAACTCAATGCGATAAACTTGTGTCTATCCCAGCACTTAGAACAGTGCTTGATACATAGAAAGCACTTAACAAATAGCCTAAAAAAATTAAAAAAAACTAAAAAATAGGTGGAGGGATGGGGGAGTTTAGAACCCAGGGCTCAGTTATAAAAGGTAGCAGGAGGGGACATGAAGACCCTGCCCTGCAGTGAGAGCCTCAGAAGCAATCAGGAGGACAAAGGAAACTTGGTCAAACTTAGTAAGAAAAAGCTGCTTTTATTGGATTTAGCTTTAAATCCAGCACCAGATACCCTTATGTTTGTCTTTGTTGAGAAATACTGTTTGTACAGTACCTTGGGCTGGGCTCTGCTTTAGTATGAGGGGGAGAGCCCCTTCAGGTAACAGCTTGAACCCTCTTACCCCACAACAGGACGGAGGACAAACGAAAAATAACAAGATCAGGGAGGCTGAATTGAACTTTCACAAAGAGGAAGTGAGGAAAGCATGTTTGTGAGTTCCCCTCTCAGGAAATCCTGTGACTAACCTTATTTCACACATCACAGATTATTCAAAGGGATTTTAATGTGAATAAGAAAATGTAAGGTAAACAAAGGTTAACACTGAAGTGATCTTTTCAATTAGAAGCGTCAATTTTAGAGTGCCTTCATGAGTACTAATGAAATTAACTGGTTATGTTTCTTGCAGAGATATTTTTCTGTAATTTTCTATAATCTAGTGATAAGAGCAAAGAACATTTGTGTAGAGAGCCCTTGGTGGGGAGAAGGAGGTAGTTGGGAGGGGTCCACGAGGCTGAGAAAGTGGGGTAGGAGAGGGGGAAATGAACACCTGTACTGAGGTTGGCTGGAAAAGACCACCCTGACTTCTCTCATTTTGAGGTAAAGGTAACAATTTGGCAAGAGGCGGGGGTGTTCCCAACTTCCTTTCTTCTGGGTCCTGCAGTTGGATTTTATCAGCCTTAGCAGACCAGGTCCCATGGGCTCCCAAAAGGACTAACCCCATTCTGTGACTGAATATCAATCTGCCCCAGCTCTTTCTGGTGAGGTTTCTGAGGCCCGGAGCAAAGTTCCGTGTTGGCAGTGACCTGCTGCCTCTGGGCTGGGCAGGAAACTGATCGAGAGAGCATAATGCAGGTTTTAAAATTGCAGATGAGATGGTGAATTCACTTTGATAGGAATGACCCAGATTGGCTCTCTGCATAGTCCAAATTCTCTGGATAATTGCCAACTCTTCCCCCTTCACTTTGAACTTCATAGATCTGGCCTCAATAATCTGAGAAATGCAGAACAAAAATGATTCCATTTAAAATGTGTATATTTGACAAGTCAATAAAAACATACAAATCATTTGCCATTTTAATAAAAGGTTTTGAAATACCATAGCATCTGTATGCATAGTTAAGAATTTTAAAATAAACTCCAAGTCTCTCTGTTGTTTCACAATATGGTTCATAGGCCAGAAAACGGCAACTCCACCCTCCCAAGAAACCCACATTCTTGAGTCAAATATGGACTCTTGCAGTTTCAGGTCCATGGGGGAGAGGAGGGATTAAGCATTCCCCCATTTAAAATCTGGTTATGCTTTGATGTGACCTGGAGCAGCACTCTCATTAAGGGTGCATTGGCCACTTACCTGGAGGGAGGAGAGTGACCAGTACCTTAAAAGTGGGCAGAAACAACCAGAACAAAGTTCCAAAAGTCCAGGTTCTGGGGAACAAATCCGAGGAGGGAAAACTGCACTAATGCACAGTGGGGAAGAACAGTTCTTGGCACACAGTAAGAGCTTAATGAATATCACAATTATTATTATTACTATTGTTATTATTATTATTAATAGTAGTATTTACTGTGGATATACAGCAGAAATAAATACCAAGAAGTCCTGGCAAATAATAAGACCACTCAAAGGAGTGGTCTATGGAGCACTGAAGGGCAACATTAGAGCACTTTACGTAGGAATCACAGGATAATCCCCATTTTACCCAGCACCAGATAGGCCCTCACTAACACCCTGTGCCCACTTTTGGAGGGATGTGGAAAACTTGGAGAGGGGCAGGGGAAAGCTCATGCTTGAAAACTTGCAAAATCAGATCTCTGCAGAAAAGTTGAAGAAATGAGACAATTTAGCTGCAGTAGAGAAGGGGAAGGGGTGATTTAATAATAGTCCTCAAGTGCCTGGAGGATGATTCTTTCACACAGCAGCTGTTCTCAGTCTCGACTGAGGATTGAAAAAGAGGAAATGGTCTTCAAGTAGACCCTGAGGGGATGGACTAGATGCTTTTTCAATAACCCTTCCAGGCCTAGGATTTGATGATATCAGTACCTTACCAGGAGGATTTTCATCAAGCTGAAAAAAACCCTTAAAAACAACAATAATAGTAATAATAGCATTTGGGTGCTTACTATGTGCCAAGTATTGTATTAAGTTTTGGAGAAGGTACAAGATAATAATAATAATAATAATTCTGGTATTTGTTAAGTGTTTACTGTGTGCCAGGCACTGTATTAAGCGCTGGGGTGGATATAGAAAAAGCAAGTTGGTCACAGTCCCTGCCCTGCACAGGGCTTACAGTCTTATTCCTCATTTTACAGATGAGGTAACTGAGGCACGGAGAAGTTAAGTGACTTGCCTAAGGTCACAAAGCAGACAAGTGGCGGATCCAGGATTAGAACCCATGACATTCTGACTTCCAGGCCCATACTCTATCCACTATGCCATGTTACTTGCCTAAGGTAAGTCAGGTTGAAATAGTTTTTGTTCCATATGGGGCTGTCTAAGGAGAAGGGAGAACAGGTAATTAATCTCCATTTTTTGGATGAGGAAACTGAGCCCCAGAGACATTAAATGACTTGTCCAAGGTCACAACAGCAGGTAAGTAGTGGAGCTAGGATTAGAACCCAGATCCGCTGATTCCCAGACCCATGGTCTTTCCACTAGGCCACGCTGCTTCTCAAATAACAGTATTATTATACAATAACAATACTGACTAATAACAGTACTATTTTATAGATACAAATTCAACCCCAAAAAGAATTGGGACTTCTTTATCTCTTAACCTCCCTTCAGAAGGCAGTTTTGCTGAGCATATAACCAGATCTTATAAATCTCAGTCAATCAATCTATGGTATTTGCATGCTTACTATGTGCAGAGCACTGTACTAAGCACTTGGGAAGGTATATTGCAACACAGTTGGCAGAAACTTTCCCTACCCATAAGGAGCTCTCAACCATCAGTTAATATTTAGTTGACACCCATATGATTATATTATTTAAATTCCAGACTAATCCAAAGGGGAAAAAATATCACGGCCCAGGGAATTTATTTAGGATGAAATATTAAGAGATAGAGTAAAAATAGCCCAGCTAAATAAAAGCAGGCAACACTCCATGGTAACTTTCCAAAATTGAAGGATGTAAACAATGAGAAGGCAGGGAAGATTTGGTTTGTGTTTTTTTTTAGGAAGATGGTACCAGAAATCACATCTAAAAATTCCACGTTGAAATGAAGACAAGGAAAATGCAGGCTGAATCTCAGGAAATAGTTTCTCACATTGCTATCTGTTGGACCAGTCTCCCAAGTGAGAGGGTGGAGGTCAACTCCCCCTTGGAAAATTACTCAAAGCATCCAAAAATCACAAGTAACAGAACAACAATATTGAGTCTTCATAGGTCCCTAAAATCTATATTCAGAAATCTCACTGAACTTGATTGCAGCCCTCTTCTCACCAAGTTCCCGAGCAAGGCGACTCACAACTGAGTCACTTCCACCCTTCTGTTCTTCATCTGGAAAATGGGGATTATAATGCTGCTTTTCGTCATCGAGCTAATAGGAGGAAGAACTAATAAGGACTGTAAGATGGTTCTATAACTAGAAGAGCAAAACAAAGAAATGGGTAAGAGAAAAGTGAGCCATTTCTCCACCCAATTTCCTATTTTCTAGACATGTAGCCACATCTGTTTGGTAGTAGTAGCGGGAGGAGGAGGAGGAAGAGAAGGAGAAAAAGGAGGAGAGGAGCAGTCATGGTATTTATTGAGCATAAACTGGGTGCAATGCCCTGTACTAAGTGCTTGGAATAGCATAACAGAAGCATAAGACTCCTTGCCCCACAAGGCAACATTTGCTTGTAACCACCCCAGTTCTTAATACAGTGCCTGGTACATAAAAAATGATTAACAAATACCAATATTATTATTATCATTATTATTATTATTTAACGCTGGTGATATACAGTGTCCCTACTTACTGGGCCTGGAAAACACATTCTGTTTCCCTTCATTCTTGCAATGGCTCTGCAGCCATTAGGAAAATCATCTTTCAAAGACAGACAGTAGGCCAGATGATGCCAATTTTAGCACACTGAAATGTAAATTCCTGGAGGGGCAGAACCACCTCTTCTTTAAGTCTCTACAGGAGGGCTTTTGGATCTATTTTTTAAAATACCAGTGCTCCCCACTGATATTGCTAAGGCTCATTCACAGTGTAAAGCCCCAATACCACTTTTTTTAGTATATACTGCCCCGAAGCAGTGAGCACAAGTTCAAACTAGCATAAACCAGGATGAACAAATCTAGCAGTTTGGCTGACTTGTGCCTAGTACTCATTTTGACTGAGCTTAGTGTTTCTCTTTGTGCCTGATGCCCAAGAAATGAAAAAAGGTCCTCTGTATCTTGAACCACTCTGAACTTCCTTGCACTTTCTCCCCAAGACCATAGGGGCTGAAAACCTGAACCATCCCCTCCCTCTGGCCTGGTGCTTAGGATCAGGGAGACAGTGAATTGGCATCAAATATTAATAAGATAAAGTTTTTCCTTTATAATTTCTAGCCTTCTTTGACTCGGTCCTAACAGGCAGCAGTAATAAGTTATCAAAGCTCCGCACGGGGCCGGGGTGGGGGTGGGGGGGCCCCTTCAAAATTTTACTATTTTCAGGGTTTGAGGAGGAATTACTAACAGATGAAAGAGGCTTCAAATCGCTTTCCCCACCCTCTACTGTTCTCTCACTGCTTCTCTGGCCACTGTACCCTGATCATGGTCAGCAGGGCAGCCTGGCAGGATCCAAGAATAGAGAAGCCCCTTTCTGATCCTGTTTCCCCCTCACCCAAACTGTATTTCTAATCAAAGTCCTGAGGTCCAGACAACATGCTGCTACCAGCAAAAACTGAATCGAGGACACTCTCAGGCAAAGAAACCACAACAACAAACATGGTATTTTGGGAAGCTTTATGGGAAGTGAGCTGACCTGATTCTGTTAACCGGTGCAAATCTGGATCTGACTAGGGAACGTGGGTACCCGAACAGAAGCCTAGAATTCAAAATGGCGAAAATGGTCTCCACATATGACATGAAATGATCCACTAGATGGTCAGAGCTCTCGCTTGTAAGGGCATTTAGGATTACCCTTTCTAGGGAGAGCTGAGTTGAAGGATCAACCATTTGAAGCAGTGTGGCTTAGTGGAAACAGCACGGGCTTGGGAGTCAGAGGACGTGGGTTCTAATCCCGGCTCCACCACTTGTGTGCTGTGTGACCTCGGGCAAATCACTTATCTTCTCTGTGCCTCAGTTACCTCATCTGTAAAATGAGGATTAAAAGTGTGAGCCCCATGTGGGACAACCCGATTACTCTGTATCCACCCCAGCACTTAGAACAGTGCTTGGCACATAGTAAGCGCTTAACAAATACCACAATTATTATTATTATTATTTGTGAAATCCCAAGAGAGTCAGACTTTGGAGACTCTCCATCAAAATGCTGACTAAATGATTTTTACAATTATGGCATTCATTAAGCATGCACCATGTGCCAAGACCTGTGCTAAGCACTGGGATAAATAAAAGATAATCAGATTGGACACCATCCCTGTCCCATCCAGGGCTCGAAGTCTGAGAGAGAAATAGGTATTTTACCTCCATTTTATAAATGAGGAATCTGAGGCACAGAAAAGGTAAGTGACTTGCCCAAGGTCATTAAACAGGCAACTGACAGAGCCGGGATTAGAACACAGGTCTCTTGACTCCTAATCCAGTGTTCTTTCACCACGGCCATTCTGATTTCTCAAGATCCCTTCTAGTTCTACGACATTATCCTGTGCTATACCTGGCTCTGTTGTGCTATGTTATACAACTATCCATTGGGCTAAGACAGCTTGGGTTAGCAGGGCTGAGTGGAACAAGAACAGTGTAGTCCATCATAAAAGATGACAGTCACTTGGCCAGACCACTCTGAGATGAAAAAATCCCTTCTTATCTCCTCCGCTTCTTCCTTCTCCTCCTCATCAAAAACAAGTGTTTACTAAGTGCCCCAGAGAGCCATGCTCTACTATCAGTGGCCCCATGGATAGGATGTTGAGAGCAAAGTAGCTTTTTTAGCATCCCTCTTAACCTCCAGAGATGCTCCATAGAGAGATGGTCAAGATGAGGATAATAATAATAACTGTGGTACTGCTTAAGCACTTATTATAGGCCAAGTTCTGTATCAAGCACTGGGGTAGGTATAAAATAATCTGGGTGGATACAGTCCCTGTCTCACATGGGGCTCACAGTCTAAGGGGGAAGGAGAGTAGGCAATTCTAAAGTAAATCCCATTAATCTGAATTAAATCCCACTCCCTTCTGCGTCATCCTTGAACTTGGATTTGCTCCCTTTATTCACCCCTCCCTCAGCCCCATAGGACTTATGTACATATTCATATTTATATTTATTTATGTTAATGTCTGCCTCCCCCTCTAGACTGTAAGCTCGTTGTTGGCAGGGATTGGGTCTATACCAACTCTGTTATACTGTTGTAATGTACTCTCCCAAGCACTAAGTACAGTGCTCTTCACATAGCAGGTGCTCAATAAATATGCTTGATTGATTGAAAAAGATCAAAACAGAACACTTTTTTGTATTGATAGAATATTCCAAAGGAGGAAAACCCCTGTGAACCTCATTTCTGGAGCAGATATGGAACGGAGGTTCTAGGCACACATCTGGGCAATGGATAAATGATATCAGGGGAGCGGAAAGAGCAGAAAATCTGGCCACTATCTTGGAGCCTCCTTTCTAGAGAAAGGGTATTGCTGGATAAAAGGTATTCTGGAAAAAGGGACCTAACATATTTCAAAGCTTTCTTTTTCAGAACCCTACTCTAAATCCCCCTCTCTATTGGCCCAGAGGTGTTGTCAGAGTTAGAAAACATTTCAGGTAAGCTAGTAATGAAAGAGGGCAAGATTCTTAGAAACGTAAAATATTTCCGTACAGAAAATGTGGTTGGCTTCAACTCTTTTAACCATTGAAATATCTTCACCCCTTCCTAGAGCTGCTGCAACAGATGAAAGAAATCTTAAGAAATGTTTCAGAAGATTTCTTCTGGCACCTTTCCATTTCCCTCTCTCGCCCCCTGGTCTAGGACTGATGTTAAAAGCACAGAAGACAAAGCTATTTTGCTCCCTTGGCATAGAGGTTGTTTTCAACTATCCACTACACCACAGACCCAGCTCAAGAGCTGTTTACTCATTTTGGTTGGGTGCGGGGCATCAGGTTTTGGTCTGCATGGTGGGTGGGCCTGGCAACATGAAAATCGGGCAATGTTTAGTAGAACAACGCTGAATTATGGAAGAAATAGGTTGTCCACTCTGAAGCCACCCAAACAGACAGCACAACCATCTATTCATTCACACTGCAGACCTAGTTCACCTAAGGCTCAAACCTTCCCAAGAGGAGAAAATCCAGAGTGGTCTTAAGCTTGCCAGAGGTTTCCTAGCAGAGAGGTGTGCTGAGGCCCAAAGTTTTACACCAAAATATATTTTTTTTTACCAAATACTGCAGTAAACCAGGAGGTGCACTTAGGTAAGCTAGTTAGTGAGGATACATATTTTCCTGGTACTTCTCATAGTTAGATTTTGATGCTATTAACTATACAGTGGTGAGCCTATTGTGGGTATACATGTACATATATATGTATGTGCTTAAGCCCAAAGAAATGAGGAAGTAATGCTTTCTGTCTTGCTCCAGTTCTGCCATCACTAGAAAAATGAATAGATCAGTGATAAACTAAAAAGCTGTATAATTGTGTGGGAGATTCCCTCTCTATTTAAATGAAGAAAAAACATGGGGACTGATAGAGGAAAATCCAGTTTCACCAAGTGAGTTTGCAGAAAAAAAACATGATAAAAATCAAGGTTAGTAAAGGAAGAGGTAAAGTGGTTGCTTCGTTTTGCTTTCATCTGTCCGCGTCTTAACTATGTGAGGCAGGTTTAGTGAGATTTCTGAGAGCCCGCATCAGGCCGATCTCAACAAAGTCAGCAGGTTCACACAAACTCCAGATATTAGCTAGAAGGAAAGCAGGGTTGAAGGAACTAAGTCGCTAAATTGAACACAAAATATAATGGTCCTACTTTTCAGTAGCAAGAAGAGGATTAACGCACACAACCCCGCCCCCCACAAGTACACACAAAACAATAAATCCCAGTCCTCTATCTCTAAATTCATTTTTTTATAACTCTGAATATGTACCCACTCCACCCTTAACAAATTCTGCTCAGGAAAAGTGCTTCTGGCCAAAGCTCAATGCCTTATTTCTACTTCTGGGTTTGCCTTTGGGAAGTGAAAAACACAAACTCTGGGATAAGTATGGAAAACTACTCATGAATATTCACGTGCATCCTTCTTTCAGATACCTTCCCTGTTATACCCTGGCAAAATAGCGACTTGAGATAATCCTCACAACTCAAGGAAGTGCTCCTCCCCACCACCTCTCCTCTCTCCAGAATTCTGGTGTTTATGAAGTGTTTTCTGTGTGCTAAGTGCTTGGGAAGATACAAGAAAATACAAGATAGTAAGAGCAGGCAAAGATATCCCAATATTTCAGGTCAGAAGAGTTGCTGGAGCCTCCTTTACAGAGAGCAGGTCCATCTCTTGGATAATTGGAGAATTCCTTTATCGAAGGAAAGACAGCCTAGTTCCTGAAAGACAGTAAGAGTATTGTGATTTAAAAACCTTAAAGGTATTGTCCTTCTTCAGAGTGCAGTAATCCCTCCATATAAAGTAACTGGGATTGCTGACTCCCTGAGTTTGCTACAGGGTTCAGAGCCCTTGCCTTGGCACCTCCTCCAGTGAGACTTCCCGGATTATTTCCCACTCCTCACATTCGCACAAACCTGCCAACCATACCCAGCACTCATGTACTTATTCATAGTCTTCACTGGCATTTTTGTGTGTTCAACTGTGCATTCAGTGATTGATTTTGATTCTTCTATTTGTAATTTTTTTGGTCTGTTTCCCCTTTTGAAGTGTAAACCCTTTGTGAGCAGAGACTAAATCACTTCTCTGTTTCATATGCCCCCAAAACATTGCAGGGCATTGCACCCAATAAGTGCCCAATTCATTCATTCAATAGTATTTATTGAGCGCTTACTATGTGCAGAGCACTGTAAATGCTACTGCTACTAGTGACACTACTTCTAATAATAATAACAATAATAATGGTATTTGTTAAGCGCTTGACTATGTGCCAGGTGCTGTACTAAGCACTGAGGCGGTTACTAGTAAATCGGGTTGGACACAGTCCATCCCAGGTGGGGCTCACAGTCTCAATCCCCATTCTACAGATGAGGTAGCTCAGTCTGTCTCCCCCGTTTAGACTGTGAAACTGTCACTGGGCAGGGATTGTCTCTATCTGTTGCCCAACTGTACATTCCAAGCGCTTAGTCCAGTGCTATGCACATAGTAGGTGCTCAATAAATACTATTGAATGAATGAATACTAAGCACTGAGGGGGATACCAGTAAATCGGGTTGGACACCATCCACCCCATGTGGGGCTCACAGTCTCAATCCCCATTCTACAGATGAGGTAGCTCAGTCTGTCTCCCCCGTTTAGACTGTGAAACCGTCACTGGGCAGGGATTGTCTCTATCTGTTGCCCAACTGCACATTCTAAGCGCTCAGTCTAGTGCTCTACACATAGTAGGTGCTCAATAAATACTATTGAATGAATGAATACTAAGCACTGCGGTGGATACCAGTAAATCGGGTTGGACACCGTCCACCCCATGTGGGGCTCACGATCTCAATCCCCATTCTACAGATGAGGTAGCTGAGGCCCAGAGAAGTGAAGTGACTTACCCATGGGGGGCTCACGGTCTCAATCCCCATTCTACAGATGAGGTAGCTGAGGCCCAGAGAAGTGAAGTGACTTACCCAAGGTCACACGCAGTTAAGTATCCAGTGTGGTGCAGGATCTGAAGGCAACCTGATTCACTTGTATTTACCCCAGTGCTTCACAGATACCATAAAAGAAAGGTTGGGGGTCGAGTTTGGGGTGGAAAATTAGAAGGCAGGAGGAAGGTGCGCTTTAAAATGGCAAGTCCAACGACCTCAGGAGCCTCGGTTTGAGTGGAGCAACTCTGCCCCCTCGTGGTCCACTGAGCAATGGCCGCCAGTTCCTGAAACATTTAGAGGCCTGGGGAAAGTCAGAGCCCGCCTAGTTAATTACTAGGTGCAAGGCTAAAAATGTTAGTGACACGTTGCTCCCGAATCACTGCTTGGCTGGGTCTTACGAAAAACCCTACAGCTGGGCTTCCTGGACTAAACTGGAGCTGCCTCAGCAAAATCACCAAGCAGGATGGTGGTGCAAAGCTGGGTGTCCTAATAATAACAATGATAATAAAACGATGGTGGTATTTGTATAAGCGCTTACTGTATGCCAAGTAATAATAATAATAATGCTGGTATTTGTTAAGCGCTTATTATTCATTCAATAGTATTTATTAAGCCCTTACTATGTGCAGAGCACTGTACTAAGCGCTTGGAATGTACAATTCGGCAACAGAGACAATCTCTGCCCACTGACGGGCTTACAATCTAACGGGGGAGACAGACAAAAACAATAGCAATAAATAGAATCAAGGGGATGTACATCTCATTAACAAAATAAATAGGGTAATTAAAATATATACAAATGAGCAGACGAGGACAGTGCTGAGGGGAGGGGAAGGGAGAGGTGGAGAAGCAGAGGGAAAGGAGGGGAAAAGGAGGCTTAGCTGAGGGGAGGTGAAGGGGGGGGCAGAGAGGGAGCAGAGGGAAAAGGGGAAGCTCAGTCTGGGAAGGCCTCTTGGAGGAGGTGAGCTCTCAGTAGGGCTTTGAAGAAGGGAAGAGAGTTAGTTTGGCAGAGGTGAGGAGGAAGGACATTCCAGGACAGCGGGAGGATGTGATCCAGGGGTTGACGGTGGGATAGGCGAGAATGCGGGATATGTGCCAAGCACTATTCTAAGCGCTGGGGTAGACACAGGGTCATCAGGTTGTCCCATGTAGGGCTCACAGTCTTCAACCCCATTTTACAGATGAGGTAACTGAGGCCCAGAGAAGTTAAGTGACTTGCCCAAGGTCACCCAGCTGACAAGCGGCGCAGCCGGGATTAGAATCCACGACCTCTGACTCCCAAGCCCGTGCTCTTTCCATTGAGCCACACTGCTTCTCTGGGAAACACGGTGGGAAGTGCTGGGGTGGGTACAGTAATTAAAAATTATTAAGGCTCACGTAGTTGACTAGCTGCAGGATTATCTTAAAAACTAATTTCCATAGAAAAAAAAATCCACTTCAAATCTGATGCAATGATAACCCAAAGAGCTATCAAGCCCAATCCCCAAACTGCACCATGCACCATGGCATCTTTGATGGGGTGGGGGGCGAGGGCATGAGTGCTTCACTTACCAGCCCCCCCAAATAAAAACCCAAAACAACATAGAGAGTTGGGAAACTATAAATGTACCTTAATGACATAAATACTAGATCAAAATTGAAACTCACAACTGAGGAAGATAAATTTCAACTCTAATTGCTGAGCAGTGCTAATGACTCTTTTTTTGTTCAGACACCTGCCTCCCTCTCTGCATCAACAAGGCCTGTTGACCGCAGGGGCTTTAATAATAATAATAATAACTGTGGCATTTGTTAAGCATTTACAATGTGCCAGGCACTGTACTAAGAGCTGGGGTAGATAGGAGTAAATTGGGTTGGACACAGTCCCTGTCTCACTTGGGGCTCACAGTCTTATTCCGCATTTTACAGATGAGGTAACTGAAGCAGAGAGAAGTGAAGTGACTTGCCCAAGGCCACAAAGCAGACAAGTGCCAGAGCAGGGATTAGAACCCAGGTCCTTCCAACTCCCAGGCCCATGCTCCGCCCACTAGGCCACACTGCTTCTCGCATGGTGTAGTGGATAAAGTAGGGGCCAGGGAGTCAGAAGATCACGGGTTCTAATCCCTGCTCTGTCACTTGTCTGCTGGGTGACCATGGGCAAGCCACTTCACTTCTCTGGGCCTCACTTAACTCATCTGTAAAATGGGGATTGAGACTGTGAGCCCCATATGGGTTGGGACTGTGTCCAACCCAATTTGCTTGTAATCGCTCCAGTGCTTAGTACAGTGCCTGACACATAGTAAGTGCTTAACAAATACCATATTTATTATTATTAATATTTAGGGACTGCTGACTTGTGCCTTGCCCCCTACCTTCCCGGAACCCCACAACTAACCCCACAACTTGAGCCATCGCTGCACCAAGCAGCAACTGTGCACCTCCTGACTCTCCCAACGTGGCCGCCACATGGGTTATTACTAAGACAGCTGCCGTGCATGCCCAATGTCAGACAGGGCAGAGATGACTTACAGACCCAGATGCTGGCCCTCCCCACTCCCCCTGACACTGTGCTTATACAGAGACCATTCTGAATTTCTCCAGTCCATCATTATCAATGATATTTATTGAACACTGTGTGCAGAGCACCATACTAAGCACTTGGGAGAGTACAATATAAAAGAATTGGTAGACATGTTCCCTGTCCATGAGCTTACAGTCTAGAAGGAGATAGACATTAATGTAAATAATAAATGTAACAAGACCTGAAGGGCTTGTCACAGATCTAAGTGCACAGACTATATAGATGGGAAGGGAGCCAGGGAAAAGAGGGTTTAAATCAGGGAAGGCCTCTTGGAAGAGATGTGACCTTAATGAGGCTTGAAGGCAGGGAGAGTGGTGGTCTGGTATCTATGCATGGGAGGGAAAAGTGTCGGCTGCCAGATAGACAAGATTGAGGCACAGTGAGTAAGCTGGCACTGGAGGAGCTAAGTGTGTGGGCTGGGTTGTAGTAGAAGATCAGAGAGGTATGGTAGGACGGGGCAAGCTGAGTGAGTGCTTTAAAGTCGATGGTAAGGAGTTTCTTTTTGATGTGGAGGTGGATAGGAAGTTCTTGAGGAGTGGGGAGACATGGACTGAAGTGGGTCTTTTTTTTTTTAAATGATCTGTGCAGCAGAGTGAAGTAGGAACTGGAATGGGGAAAGACAAGAGACAGGAAGGTAAGCAAGGAGGCAGATGCAGTAGTCAAGGCAGGATAGGATAGTTTCTTTGAAGTGACTCGGCCTTAGCTGTGGGCTGACCATTCATGCTCCGAGCTTCTCCACACTGCCCCAAGTCCCCAGCTGCTCGCCCTCCCTTCCCCAGAACAGAGTGGAGGACTCAAAAGCATCTTCACAGAATTTAGCTGACCCCAAATCACTTCTGGCTTGCCCTTCTCCAGGTCTTCTTCCTCTCTCTGGGCCCCTCTCCCCACCCATCACTCTCTCCTGCTGCCACGCCAAGCCCCACTTCCCTCTCAGCACCCTCCGCCACCTCATTTCTGTCCTTAGCTTCTCCATCCACGTTCCTCCTCCCACCCCACACCCTTCTTCCACAGTTCCTCCAGGAGACTTTCCCTGATTAAGCTCTCATCTCCCCACCCTATTTCCTCCTCCTGTGCCACTTGGGCATTTCTGCATCACCGAAAACTTGGATCCTGATACCACTCCCCGTAGCCCTCATGCCCTCATCTATATTGTTTATTATTGCTTCCCCCTACCTGCAAATGATTTTAGTGTCTGTGCCCCTGTTAGGGTGTAAGCTTCTTGAGGAGGAGATCATGTTCACTATATTGAATTCTACCAAGTGCTTAGTACAATGCTCTGCACAGAGTAAGTGCTCCCTTCTCAAACACCTCCTGTGGTTGCCTATCAACCTTCACACGAAACAGAAACTTCTCACTCTTGGCTGCAAAGCTTCCCATCACCTAGCCCCATCCTACCTCACCTGCCTTCTCTCTTTCTACTGCCCACCCCATACACTCCGCTCCTCTGCCACTCACCTCCTCACGGTTCCCCGTTCACGCCTATCCCGCCGTCGACCCCTGGACCACGTCCTACCGCTGTCCTGGAACGCCCTCCCTCCTCACCTCTGCCAAACTAACTCTCTTCCCCTCTTCAAAGCCCTACTGAGAGCTCCCCTCCTGCAGGAGGCCTGCCCAGACTGAGCACCCCATTTCCCTCTGCTCCTCCTCCCCTCCCCATTCCCACCCTCCCACCCTCTGTTCTTCCCCTTTCCCCTCTGCACTGTGCATACCTGTATATATTATTACCCCATTTATTTTGTTAATGAGGTGTATATCTCCATGATTCTATTTATATCTTGATGATGTTGTCTTGTTTTGTTTTGTTCTGTTTTGCTTTGCTGTCTGTCTCCCCCGTTTGGACTGTGAGCCCTTTATTGGGCAGGGATTCTCTCTGTTGCTGAATTGTACATTCCAAGCGGTTAGTACAGTGCTCTGCACTGCTATGCTCTGCACATAGTAAGTGCTCAATAAATACTACTGAATGAATGATACACTGTTAATGAATTGATTAATTCCACTGTGGCCTGGAATTCCAGCTCCATCACTCCTTTTCATCTTTAACCTGTTTCTGGCCCAGTCCTTCCTCATCCTCCCCATCCCCAGACTTAGCGGTTGCATAAATCAATCAGTCAATGGCATTTATTATTATTATTATCACCCGCTATTGCTCAATTTGTTCCACCCAAGGCAACCTTCTAACCATACCTCACTCTTGACTATTCCCTCTTTGCCCAACACTCAACTTTGGAACTGCCTCCCTCCCCAAACCTAAAAGACCACATCTCTGTTGGATTCAAAGTTCTCCTAAAACCCCACCTCCTCCAGAAAACCTTCCCCAATTAATTACCAGCACCTTAAATTGTCTAAACCCACCAACCATTCTCTAAAACTATTGAACTTATTTATACTCATCCTGAGCACCTTTGCATATGCCCGCATACCCCAGATTACAGCACCTCTTTTATAATAATAATAATAATGTTGGTATTTGTTAAGCGCTTACTATGTGCAGAGCACTGTTCTAAGTGCTGGGGTAGACACAGGGGAATCAGGTTGTCCCACGTGGGGCTCACAGTCTTCATCTCCATTTTCCAGATGAGGGAACTGAGGCCCAGAGAAGTGAAGTGACTTGCCCAAGATCACACAGCAGACCAGTGGCAGAGCTGGATTCGAACTCATGACCTCTGACTCCAAAGCCCGTGCTCTTTCCACTGAGCCACGCTGCTTCTCTAAGCTGCTTCTCTGAGCCACGCTGCTGCTTTTCCACGTTACCCACAATCTGTAGGTATATCCATCTGGGCTTGACCCTTTGATGATGCATCATTGTAGGATACCCAAACAGATGAAGATGTTTTAAAAACCACTGAGGAAGACTCTGATGGAGAGAGGAGTTCAAAGGTGCGAAGAGGTCTTCAGAAGGAATTAGAGAAGCAGCATGGCTCAGTGGAAAGAGCAACGGGCTTGGGAGTCAGAGGTAATGGATTCGAATCCCAGCTCCCCCACTTGTCAGCTGTGTGACTGTGGGCAAGTCACTTGACTTCTCTGTGCCTCAGTTACCTTATCTGTAAAATGGGGATTAACTGTGAGCCTCATGTGGGACAACCTGATTACCCTGTATACCCCAGCGCTTAGAACAGTGCTCTGCACATAGTAAGCGCTTAACAAATACCAACATTATTATTATTATTATTGTTAAGGAGTTAGTCTGCTACAAAGTACTTTATGAAGATATGAAGGAGGCTGACGCTCAACCTAAATTGGACAAATTCTCCACCTCACAGTCAGCAGAATAAGATTATACATTTGCAGCTTCCTGCACATATCGGTAACATTACAATTCATTTAATTGATGTTGGGATATTATGCTTTAAATTACTTCAACGAAAATTAAATCAGCATTTAGTGGTGTTTCATGTAACCGTACACAGCACAAAAAGGGGATTCGATATTTTTTCAGAAAATCTGGAGAGGGTCCCAATTGATAACACCTAAGTCTACGGAAAAAGGAACCTCCCAGAAGAGCCCTTCAAGATACATCCATGTTTTTGAGGAACACGTCACAGCTGTATTGTGTATTGTGTATTCAATCCTATTTATTGAGCACAATAAAGCAATGCCAGAATGATTATTTCAGCTGCATAATGAACTGTTTGTTTTGACATGTTTATGTCTGTCTTCTGTTAGATTATAAACTCCTTGTGGGCAGGGAACATGCCACTGTCTTTAATTATTCCCAACTTTCAATAAATTCTACTAGTGTTATGCGCAGGCAGGATAAGGGTAATAATGTTGGTATTTGTTAAGCGCTTACTATGTGCCGAGCACTGTTCTAAGCGCTGGGGTAGACATAGGGGAATCAGGTTGTCCCACGTGGGGCTCACAGTCTTAATCCCCATTTTACAGATGAGGGAACTGAGGCACAGAGAAGTTAAGTGACTTGCCCACAGTCACACAGCCGACAAGTGGCAGAGCTGGGATTCGAACTCATGAGCCCTGACTCCAAAGCCCGTGCTCTTTCCACTGCGCCACGCTGCTTCTGGTGGTCCAACAGAGGAGCCTTAAATTTCAATTATGGCTTTACAAAAAAGATTATCAATGATTATTGACCAGAACAATGCCATTTTTCATCAATTAGAACGGGAGAAAAACAGTCGCAAGTTTTCCTAAAAAAATCAAATGTACAGCAAAATTTCATCTAGAATTAGGTTGTATTTTGTCCTAAACTCTAACTTAGAAAACCATATTTTCTAAATGATTGAGTCAGTGGAAAAGAGGATGTTAGGTTTTGAGATCTCTGGTTTCTCATACATTCTTAAAATCATTTCAGTGCGGTATTTAAATTGTTAGCAGAAGAGGATGGGGAGGACAGCTTTTTGCTACTCATAATTCTTTCATTTCTCTCATATTTCTCACTGCTCACTATCCCCTGGCCAACACCCTGTTGTGTTCTGCTCTTCCCCTCCCCACCCCCATCACCAATCAGCTCTGGCTGCATCTCCCGGGGTGATGCTACTTGGGAAGAGTTTCGAGACTGAGTTACCATGGCAATGCATGGAGCCCAGGGGCATAGTTACTGGGTTGGGGATGGGGGTAGGAGGTTGGGGGTGGCTCACTCTGGTCTAACTCAGGTCACCAGACGCTGGGGCCAGGGCCAGAGAAAGCTACCCAGCCAAGGAGGTGGCTACCCTGCTGCCATTACCTGCTTGCCGAAAGATCTTGGAGAATCTAAGCAAGCAGCAGAGGTAGAACTGTGAGACGATACCATTTCTCTGGACTCCCTGGAGGTTTTGAAGACAGAATTTGATTTCCAGGTGGTCCCGGGGAATACTGGATGACTAAGAACACTTATAGGGCTGAAAAGTCTGACTCTGACTCACTCTCCTGCAGCACGCATAAAAGTACCCACACCCACTGGCCCTTCCCCGTCAAGCATGAGCAGCAGGGAAGGGAAGGGTGTGCCCCCGCCCCCCACCCCACCCCACTCACCGCCCTCACCACCACTACACTAAATGATTCCACAGTGGTAAATTTGACCTCCGCCTGCTGTTAAAGTGCACTTGTGGCTCTGTGCTCGGCCTGCAGGCTTGTTTGGTTCTCCCCAAGTAGTCACTACACTGTGTACTGTGCCCGCCACCCCATGGGGGGGGCTGTCCAGGAGGCTTGATAGAGCCTGGGAGTCAGAGGACCCTGCTTAGCCACTAGTCTGCTGTGTGACCTTGGGCAAGTACATTAAACTTCTCCGGGCCTCAGTTACTCATCCTTAAAATGGGGATTAAGACTTGAGCCCCATGCGGGACAGGGACTGTCTACCCCAGGGCATAGAACAGTGCCTGGCACATAGTAAGCACTTTTTTATTAGTGCTGTCAAGTCATTTCTGACAGACTCCATGAATATACTTTCTCCAGAATGTTCTGTCCTCTGCCATAATCCGCAATCTTTCAAATGGATCTTCCATTAGCGCTGTTATGGTCTCCATTCATTCATTCAATAGTATTTATTGAGTGCTTACTATGTGCAGAGCACTGTATAAACCGGTTGGAATGTACAATTCAGCAACAGATGGAGATGATCCCTGCCCAATGACGGGCTGACAGTCTAATCGGGAGAGACAGACAGACAAAAACAAGACAACATAATCACGATAAATAGAATCAAATAATGTTGGTATTTGTTAAGCGCTTACTATGTGCAGAGCACTGTTCTAAGCGCTGGGGTAGACACAGGGGAATCAGGTTGTCCCACGTGGGGCTCACAGTCTTAATCCCCATTTTACAGACGAGGAAACTGAGGCACAGAGAAGTTAAGTGACTTGCCCACAGTCACACAGCTGACAAGTGGCAGAGCTGGGATTCGAACTCATGAGCCCTGACTCCAAAGCCCGTGCTCTTTCCACTGCGCCACGCTGCAAGGGAATGTACATCGCATTAACAAAATAAATAGGATAATAAAAACATATACAAATGAGCACAGTGCTGAGGGGAAGGGAAGGAAGGGGGGAGGAGCAGAGGGAAAGGGGGCTTAATTGAGGGGAAGTGAAGGGAGGAAGGGAGAGGGGGGAGGGGGAGCAGAGAGGGAGCAGAGGGAGCAGAGGGAAAAGGGGTAGCTCAGTCTGGGAAGACCTCTTGGAGGAGGTGAGCTTTCAGTAGGGCCTTGAAGAGGGGAAGAGAATTAGTTTGGCAGAGGTGAGGAGGGAGGGCATTCCAGAACAGTGGTAGGACGTGGGCCACAGGTCGATGGCAGGACAGGCGTGAAAGGCGTGAACGGGGGACAGTGAGGAGGTGAGCGGCAGAGGAGCGGACCGTGTGGGGTGGGCAGTGGAAAGAGAGAAGGGAGGTGAGGTAGGAGGGGGCAAGGTGATGGAGAGCCCTGAAGCCAAGAGTGAGGAGTTTTTGTTTCGTGTGGAGGTTGATACGCAACCACTGGAGGTTTTTAAGGAGGGGGAGTGACATGCCCAGAGCGTTTCTGCAGGAAGATGATCTGGGTAGCGGAATGAAGAATAGACTGGAGTGGGGAGAGATAGGAGGAAGGGAGATCAGAGAGAAGGCTGACACAATAATCCAGCCAGGATATTATGAGAGCAGCCGGGATAGTAAGCGCTTAACGAACACCATTTAAAAAAAAAAAGAGTGAGGAGAGGAGCCAGGCTAGACTCGCTCCTCTAAATGCTAACCTTTTCACATGCCTCAATCTCACCTATCTCACTACCGACCTCTCACCCATGTCCTGCATCTGGCCTGGAACGCCCTCCCTCTTCAAATTCAACAGATTCAAATTCAAATTTACTCTCCCTACCTTTAGAGCCTTATTGAAGGCACATCTCCTCCAAGAGGCCTTCTCTAAGCCCCCCTTTCCTCTTCTCTCACTCCCTTCTGCATTGCCCTGCCTTGCTCTTTTTCTTCTTCCCCACTCCCAACCCCGCAGCACTTATGTACATATCTGTAATTTATTACTTTATATTTATGTTTGCTTAACAAATACCATATAAGAGAGACTGAGAGACAAACATAATGGCTTAATGGAAAGCACATGGGCCTGGGAGTCAGAGGTCCTGGGTTCTAAATCCAGCTCTTCCAAATGCTTGCCATGTGATCTTGGGCAAGCCACTTAACTGCTCTATGCCTCAGTCTCCTCAACTGTAAAATGGCAATTCAGGGATTCAATATTTGTTCAGTACTTGTTTATTTATATTAATGTCTGTCTCTCCCTCCCGCCCTAGACTGTAAACTCGCTGTGGGCAGGAAATAAATTTACTGTTGTACTGTACTTTCCCAAGCACTTAGTACAGTGCTCTGCACACAGTAAGGGCTCAATAAATGCAATTTAATGAATGACAGTTTCCCAATTTTCATGGAGCTTAAGGGCATTGGAAACCTGCAAGGAACGGAAAAGCTTGTCAGGGATACCTTCTTACTGTCTAACTTGGGCCCTGTATCAGAGTTCGCCTCTGGGGAAATGGAGACAGAGGCATGGTGGGCAGAAGGTGCCTGAGCTGGACGACCAGTCTGCTTGGCCCCACCGTCGTCACCCTTCAACCCCGCCCAATCCTTCTGCCAGGAGGAGGGAGAAGTGGCTGTTCCTGAGTGCCCCTCATTCTAGTGCAATGGGCTGGTCCAGCTGCCTGGCTCCGCTGAGGCCCTGAGAGGTGAGGAGGCAGGACACTGGGCTGGGGGATGGAGATGACCACCGCCAGACTTGGTGCCCCTCGCTGTGGGCAAGGATTGTCACTCTTTATTGTTGTATTATACTTTCCCAAGTGCTTAGTACAGTGCTCTGCACACAGTAGGCACTTAATAAATATGATTGAATGAATGAAAATACAACTACAACCAGTTCTGAGCCAGGACAAGCATATGCAGGCAGACCAGAAATCCAGATGGCCCAGCTGGGTATTTCCTGGTAGTTAGGGATGGTCCCAAAGAAGGCCTAGGGCACAGTTTAGCCCAGGAGAGGCTCCCTGGAGAATGGTTGCTGCAGCAGAAGATGGCCACGGCAGCAGAAAACCCAGGGTGGAGCAGACAGCATTCTCATTCTCCACCAATGCCCCGTCTGCCAGCCGCTGTAGTTTCTGACACTGGAGACCTCCACTAGACTCTTTGAAGGTGGAGATCACATCTCCCAAGCGCACAACTCCAAGAGTTTCTAAAATTCAATTTACACCTCTCAAAAAACAAGGTTGTTCTTTTCAGGAAGATTATATCCTGGTTGCATAACAACTCCTTCATTCAAATTCTAATGTCCAAACTGAGCTTTCACTTCTTCTTTTAGAGCTACCTTACTCTGCTAACAAATAATTTTCAGATTAAACAGACTAAACAAAGGTCTGTTTGCAGCAATCTGAAGAATTTTTTAGAAGAACAGATGGTTTTTGAGCCCAAACCCTAAATGACTTGAAGAATTTTTTCTGAGCTAACATCTTTATCAGGTGAGGTGAGCAACTCACTAGTTAGCTGCTGTCCAACTTGGTATAGTTTCAGTGCTCAAATGTATTTTGTTTTTCTTCCCTTCAGAATTCCTTAGGACTTTCTTTCTGAGAACATTCTCTCTGAGAATGATTAATGATTAATCCCCTGCATGATTAATGACCACCTCAGCCTATCCCACCTGCTGAATTTTGTAAGTGCAAGCTCTGCGGGACCCTGCTGCCATGCCATGAAGGTTATGACTCCTTGAGCCTCATGTGACTCCTAGAAAAGCCTAACAGCTGCTATGTCCAAAGTCACTTGCCCTTTTTCCCTAGCAATAAAGACACCTACTCTCCCTACCTCTCAGACTGTGAAACGCCATGAAATACAGGGACTGACTTATGTACTTCATTCATTCAGTAGTATTTACTGAGTGCTTTCTATGTGCAGAGCACTGTACTAAGCACTTGGAATGTACAATTCGGCAACAGAGAGAGACAATCCCTGCCCAGTGACGGGTTCAGTCTCAACAGGGGAGACAAACAGCAAAGCAAAACAGAAACAAGACAACATCATCAAGATAAATGGAATCAAGGAGATATATACTTGATTAACAAAATAAATAGGGTAATAGATAATATATACAAATGAGCACAGTGCTGAGGGGAAGGGGGAAGAGCAGATGGTGGGGGGGGGGAAGGGAGGAGGAGCAGATGGAAGGGGGACTCAGTCTGGGAAGGCCTCTTGGAGGAGGTGAGTGCTTAATAGGGCTTTGAAGAGGGGAAGAGTTAGTTTGGCGGACGTGAGGAGGAAGGGCATTCCAGGACAGCGGTAGGATGGTGGGCCAGGAGTTGATGGCGGGATAGGCATGAACGGGGGACCATGAGGAGATGAGCGGCAGAGGAGGGGAATGTACGGGGTGGGCAGGAGAAAGAGAGAAGGGAGGTGAGGTGGGGGGGGCAAGGTGATAGAGCTTTGAAGCCAAGAGTGACGAGTTTTTGTATCATGCGAAGGTTGATAGGCAACCACTGGAGGTTTTTGAGAAGGGGAGTGACATGCCCAGAGCGTTTCTATAGGAAGATGATCCGGGCAGCAGAATGAAGAATAGACTGGAGTGGGGAGAGATAGGAGGAAGGGAGAACTGAGAGAAGGCTGATACAATAATCCAGTCAGGATATTATGAGAGCTTGTACCAGCACAATAGCAGTTTGGATGGAGAGGAAGGGGCAGATCTTGGTGATATTGTGAAGGTGAGACCGACAGGCATTGGTGATGGATCGCATGTGTGAGGTGAATGAGAGAGCCGAGTCAAGGGCGACACCAAGGTTGCGGGCCTGTGAGACTGGAAGGATGGTCGTGCCATCCAGTATTTACGAGAAGCAGCGTGGCTCAGTGGAAAGAGCACGGGTTTAGGAGTCAGGGGTCATGGGTTCTAAACCCGGCTCCGGAGTCAGGGGTCATGGGTACTAATCCCGGCTCCACCACCTGTCAGCTGTGTGACTTTGGGCAAGTCACTTCACGTCTCGGTGCCTCAGTGCCCTCCTCTGTAAGATGGGGGTTAAGCCTGGGCGCCTCACATGGGACAACCTGATAACCTTGTATCTCCCCCAGCGCTTAGCACAGTGCTCGGCCCATTGTAAGCGCTTAACCAATACCAACGTTATTATCCCCGATTAGACTGTAAGTCTGTCAAAGGGCAGGGACTCTGTTATGGATCTGTACATTCCAAGCGCTTAGTACAGTGCTCTGCACATAGTAAACGCTCAATAAATACTACTGAATTATTAGCCGGGGGCTTAGTACGGTGCTTGATACTTTATATAACTGGACGAAAGGGCACCAACAAGGACCTGGTGCCCTTCTGTTTATTCACATACCGCCCTCCACCAGCCTCATGGGAGAGGGCCGCGGCCCTTCATTTCTTGCTGGCCTTCACCGCAGACTTGGTCACTTTGCCCGCGGTGGCCGCCTTCTTCTCCACCGACTTAATGACCCCCACGGCCACGGTCTGCCGCATGTCCCGCACGGCGAGGCGGCCTGCAAGGGGAAGCGAGGCCGAGGTGAAGTGGCCGGGCCGGCCGCCAGGGGGCGAGAGACACACACCCCCGCCCCGTCGGGGCCGCGCTCCCGACCGTCGGGGCCGCGCTCCCGACCGTCGGGGCCGCGCTCCCGACCGTCGGGGCCGCGCTCCCGACCGTCGTGCCCCTTCCCGCGCCTCACCTCGAGGGGGGAACTCGGAGAAGGTCTCCACGTGGCCTTGCCGGGGCCCATGTGCACCAGGGCGGCGTCCCCGGACTTGAGCGCCTTGGGGTTGTCCTCCAGCTTCTTGCCCGAGCGGCGGTCGATCTTCTCCTTGAGCTCGGCGAACTTGCAGGCGATGTGGGCGGTGTGGCAGTCCAGCACCGGGGCGTAGCCGGCCTGGATCTGGCCCGGGTGGTTGAGGATGATCACCTGGGCAAGCCAGGCAAGGGAGAGTGAGCGGGGACGAGCCCGAGCCGCCCCGACGGGGCGGCTCGAGTCCGCGCGCCCATGCACGTGGCCCGGGGTTGGCGCATGCGCCTGCCGGCCTCTCTCCCACCGCCCCACCCCGCCTGTCTCCGCGTGCGCATGCGCTGGGCGTGTCCGCCCGCCTCCCACCTGGGCCAAGAAGTTGCCTGGGTCCACGGGGCCTGGTATTTCTTGCCGTTGCTGGCCCCGTTTTCGAGGCGAATAATAATAATAATAATGCTGATATTTGTTAAGCGCTTACTATATACAAAGCTCTGTTCTAAGCGCTGGGCGGGGTAAAAGGTGATCAGGTTGTCCCACATGAGGCTCACAGTCTTCAGCCCCATTTTCCAGATGAGGTCACTGAGGCCCAGAGAATAATAATAATAATGTTGGTATTTGTTAAGTGCTTACTATGGTGCAAAGCACTGTTCTAAGCGCTGGGGGAGATACAGGGTAATCAGGTTGTCCCACATGAGGCTCACAGTCTTCGTCCCCATTTTACAGAAGAGGTAGCTGAGGCACAGAGACGTGAAGTGACTTGCCCACAGTCCCACAGCTGGCAAGTGGCAGAGTCGGGATTAGAACCCATGACCTCTGACTCCCAAACCCGGTCCCTTTCCACTGAGCCACACTGCTTCTCTAAGGCAGAGGTCCTTCGCCGGCAAGGTCACGTTGAAGCCCACGTTGTTCCCGGGAAAATAATAATAATAATAATAACGGTATTTGTTAAGCTCTTACTATGTGCTAAGCACTGGAGGGCAGAATTGCTCAGAGAACCCACACGGGACCCCAGACCCTTTTTATTTTGTTAATGAGGTGTACATCCCCTTGATTCTATTTATCTTGATGGTGTTGTCTTGTTTTGTTTTGTTCTGTTTTGCTTTGCTATCTCCCCCTTTTAGACTGTGAGCCTGTCACTGGACAGGGATTGTCTCTATCTGTTGCCAAATTGTACGTTCCAAGTACTTAGTACAATGCTCTGTGCATAGTAAGCGCTCAATAAATTCTCTTACCTCTCTGGCCGATCATTCTCGGTCTCCTACGCTGGAGCCTCCTCACCCTCCCATCCTTTAACTGTTGGAGTTCCTCAAGGGTCAGTTCTTGGCCCTCTTCTGTTCTCCATTTACACTCACTCCCTCGGTGAACTCATCCGCTCTCACGGCTTTGACTACCATCTCTACGCAGATGACACGCAGATCTACATCTCCGCCCCGTCCTATCCCCCTCCCTTCAGGCTCGCATCTCCTCCTGCCTCCGGGACGTCTCCACCTGGATGTCGGCCCGCCACCTAAAACTCAACATGAGCAAGACTGAGCTCCTCATCTTCCCTCCCAAGCCCGGTCCGCTCCCAGACTTCTCCATCACCGTGGATGGCACGACCATCCTTCCCGTCCCGCAGGCCCGCAATCTCGGTGTCATCCTTGACTCGTCCCTCTCGTTCACCCCACACATCCTATCCGTTACCAAGACCTGCCGGTTTCACCTCTACAATATCGCCAAGATCCGCCCTCTCCTCTCCACCCAAATGGCTACCTTACTATTACGGGCTCTCGTTATATCCCGGCTAGACTACTGTGTCAGCCTTCTCTCTGACCTCCCTTCCTCCTCTCTCGCCCCGCTCCGGTCTATTCTTCACTCCGCTGCCCGGCTCATCTTCCTGCAGAAACGATCTGGGCGTGTCACTCCCCTTCTTAAACAACTCCAGTGGTTGCCTATCGACCTCCGCTCCAAACAAAAACTCCTCACTCTAGGCTTCGAGGCTCTCCATCACCTTGCCCCTTCCTACCTCTCCTCCCTTCTCTCTTTCTACCGCCCACCCCGCACGCTCCGCTCCTCTGCCGCCCACCTCCTCGCCGTCCCTCGGTCTCGCCTATCCCGCCGTCGACCCCTGGGTCACGTCCTCCCGCGGTCCTGGAACGCCCTCCCTCCTCACCTCTGCCAAACTGATTCTCTTTCCCTCTTCAAAACCTTACTTAAAAATCACCTCCTCCAAGAGGAGTTCCCAGACTGAGCTCCTCTTCCCCCTCTACTCCCTCTGCCATCCCCCCCTTTACCTCTCCGCAGCTAAAGCCTCATTTTCCCCTTTTCCCTCTGCTCCTCCACCTCTCCCTTCCCATCCCCACAGCACTGTACTCGTCCGCTCAACTGTATATATTTTCGTTACCCTATTTATTTTGTTAATGAATTGTACATCGCCTTGATTCTATTTAGTTGCCATTGTTTTTACGAGATGTTCTTCCCCTTGACGCTGTTTAGTGCCATTGTTCTTGTCTGTCCGTCTCCCCCGATTAGACTGTAAGCCCGTCAAACGGCAGGGACTGTCTCTATCTGTTGCCGACTTGTTCATCCCAAGCGCTTAGTACAGTGCTCTGCACATAGTTAGCGCTCAATAAATACTATTGAATGAATGAATAAATACAATTGCATATGGGTTTGATTCTATTGCTTGTGTTCATACTTGGGCCCTCATCTAATCGTAAATTCCTCTCCTTCAGGTATTACTAGCTGCTTGAGCCTTGTCATCTTCCTCAACTAGAAATCCCTCCCCCCACATTTCCTATTCTAACCTAAAACCAATTCTTCAGAGACTGCTTCAGCAATATTTCATCAACTTGAATCTTCCTCTCCCAAGTAGCCCCTAGCTCTTATTCAAGTCCCAGCCACTTTCTAGACTGTGAGCCCATTGTTGGGTAGGGATTGTCACTATCTGTTGCCGAATTGTACTTTCCAAGCAGTTAGTACAGTGCTCTGTACACAGTAAGCGCTCAATAAATACAATTGATTGAATGAATGAATGGATTTCTGCAGCGGCCGCCCTTCCCGCCAGCTCCGTCCTAAAGTCCTGCCTCAATAATTACAGAATGGGTGAACATTTCTGTTGTTTGCCCTCATGTTCTGTATTGGTCTTGAACTGATCTAATGGTTTGTTTCTATGTGTATGTCTGTATTTGTCCCATCTCTTCCATTTGACAGTGGTCTCCTTGGAAACAGAAAAACATCCTCCACCAGCTGACCCCAGAATTCCATGGATAATTGAAATTGGGTAGAAAAATATTCTGATTTCCTAATTTTTCCTCAGTAGATTTCTTTGATGACACAACTACTCTCCATTAGGAATATTTAAAGTTAATCTTATCACTTCATTAAGTGTACCATGATCTTCAAGTCATCAGATCAACTTCCCACAAAACACTAAAAATTCATTCCATTCAGGTACTATATTTTAAATACTTAAGATCCAGGAAACTGATGCAGGAATTATTTTGTCTTTTGCTCATTTATTCACAACTGCTTTCTGAGGACTTATAAAAGTAATCGTTATATGATGTAGTACAGACAGGCTGAAAACTGCCTTCAAAATGTTTTTCGAATGGGGATTTTAGAATGGACAAAATGCTTTACAAGTCAACCTTTGCTTCATCTTTTGGCATCAAAAGTATTTGCAGAACTAAAACAACACTTTAGGAGGAATTCGTCATCCTGAGTTGGGAATTTACATAGAAAATTTCCAGTACATCCAAATACAAACATGACTCCGCCATGTCACAGAGAAGCATTCTGAGACACAGTACCACTGTTGGAAAGAGTGAATGGTAACGATATGTCAACCATCCCAGCTTAAAATAAATTGGAGAAAGGGGAATCTCGTTAGCCCTTTTTTTTCCATTTCCTCTCCTTTTCCACAATTCCTAAGGTATCAGGATCTGACGTAGGAAGTCAAGCTTACAAATGAACTTAAATTTGAATGGTTGCTCTAATTCTTCATTAAAACACTCCCAATAGAAATTCTTCTGGGGGCGAAAAAAGTATCATCGTAACAGTCAAGGATTTGAACTGAACATTTTTGTGGGGATGAAGTGGAAAAGGGAGGAGGTTTGGTTTCACACGTATCTCAAGCAGACACACATCCTCCGAAGTCCTCAGTTTCCTGTGGTAGTCATCAGTCTGAGTTGCTTTCTGTGGTTATGAATCTGAGAGTCTCCTTGTTAGATGCAGCACGTACCTGGGAGTTTGCCACAGCATAAACAGTACCTTGAAAGCCCAGACGAAGCCCAGAAAATCTAAGTAGCCAACTTGGGTCCACACAAGGTGTTTTATTGTTTTCTGTCACCGTAAAATTCTAGGGGCTCTAGCCTGGCAAAAACCAGTCTGGGAGCAGATTATGGACAGAGGACATCTTTGAAGAATTGGTCCCTACGGAAATGATATCAATTTTTGAATGGATTTTAGGCTATGAACCTTCATGAACCTATATTTAAAGATCACTTCTCAGAGAAACTGCTTTTCTGATAGATGGCTTTGAGGGTTTCAAATATATTGCTACAACTTTAAATGCAATTTATCCTCATCTCCCACTCCCTTCTGTCACCCTGACTTGATCCCTTTGCTTTTACCACCGTTCCCAGCCCCACAGCACTCACGTATATACCTGTAATTTTACCTATATTGATGTCTGTCTCTCCACCTCTAGACTGTGAGCTCATTATGGACAGGGATTTTCACTGTTTATTGTTGTATTGTACTTTCCCAAGCACTCAGTACAGTGCTCTGCACAGAATAATCACTTAATAAATACTATTGATTGAATGAACATATTTTCTTCCTTCCCTGAAAGAGCAGCACATAATCAGGTTTGTGTTCCATGGAAGGCAAGGGACTGCCTTCCTCTCTTAGCAGCATAACTGCAGCAGGAAATTGGAAGGTAGCTGGGCACTGAAGGGAAAGAAGTGGGAAATTCTGTTGGGAGTCCCCTGAGGCTGGAGAATGTGAAGAAATCATGTCCAGAAAACTTCTGCACCAGCAGAGAAGTGAGTTGGCCCACTTCTCTTTTCCCTTTTTTTTAATGATATTCATTATGTGCTTAACTATGTGCACTCTACTAAGTGCTGGAGTAGATCCAAGGTAGTCAGGTTGGCCGCAGTCTATGTCCCTTATGGGGCTCATGGTCTTAATCCCCATTTTACAGAGATAACTGAGGCACAGAGAAGTGAAATGACTTGCCCAAGGTGTCACAGCAGACAAATGGCAGAGCAGGGATTAGAACCCAGGTCCTTCTGACTCCCAGGCCCATGCTCTCTCCACTAGGCCACCCTGCTTCTCTGGTTCACTACCTCATTTCTCTGACCTTCCTGTCACTGTTTTCTGGTGGATCAATCAAGCTCATTCTCAGTTGAGGGACAGGACTCAATTCTTCCCAGGCTGAAGTGCTTCCCTGGTAGGAAGTTAGGAGTCCCATCAGGGGTGATACCCCCTTGTGCTGGGATCAGCAGCTCTTGCAATAGGAGCCCAGAGGTGGCCAGAGAAGCCACTCTGCTTGGGACACCATTGCCTTGTGTCCTAGCCCTATGGGAACAAGCATGAGAGCCAGCCAAGCACCTTTCAGAGGGAAAGTAGGAGAGGAGGGGCGGTCAGGTTTTGAATACAACCTCTTTGGGGTGGGCTGCAAAGTAATAGTATAATATTAATCGTCATAATAATAGAGCTATTTGTTATATACTTACTATGTGTGAAGCCTTGGGATAGATACAATCCTTTCAGACACAGGCCCTGTCCCCACCCAGGGTTCACCATCTAAGCTGGAGGGAAAACAGGTATTAAATCCCCAATTTACAGATGAGAAAAACAAAGCACAGAGAAGTCAGGTGACTTGTCCAAGGACCCACAACAAGTAAATAGTGGAGCCGGGATTAGGACCTGAGTACCTTGACTTCCAGGCCCTGCTCTTTGCAGCAGGCCACCTGCTCCTTAAGGCAGATGCACCAAGATTGAGCTGGGGGATAAGATGTGGTTAATTCTCTTGTTCAACATATAAAAGACATCCCCATCTTGAATGAGTTAATTCCAATCAGCCACAACAATGGCTTCCAGCGACATGGCTGCTGCCTGCACATCCCGCTTGAGTGGCTGAGGGTACGTCAGCCCAGATAGTTCTCTTTTCTGATTCCTCTTTCTGAAGTGGTTCTCAGAGTTTTTCTTGGATTTCTTTCCATGCATTTGCTGCTTCTGCCTGCTTTCTTCCTCCCCACTCTCTCTTTCCTCCCCTGTGTGCCAAGTTTGCATTCAATTACATTTATTGAGAGCTTGGGAAAGTACAAAACAACAGTAAACAGTGACAATCCCTGCTCACAGCGAGCTCACAGCCTAGGTTTCCTCCACTGAGGAGCTTGCTCAGTGTTGCAACTCATGTTGTATGAATAAAAAAAAAGGTGTCACTAACTTTAGGCAAAGGTAATGGGGGTGACCTTCTAATGCTTTCCCTCCCAAGGCATTTTGGGCAGGTGGTCAATTCAACAATTCAACATCAAGAAAAAGTCAGATATCTCCACCCCTTCAGACCAAACCGTCCCTTAAAGCATTGTTCCACCTTTTTTTAATTACCATCCTGTACATCCAGATACAACCCTGGACACCTCCATGTCCAGGATTTTAATTTTCAACACTCAGCCTCTCACTGCTTTGACTCCTGTCACTGACCCTGGGAGGAGACTCCAAAGGCTCTGAAACAGTTAGAGGAGCAGGGAGTCAGAGATTCCCCTAGAGAAACAGAATGGGCTTGGGGGGACTTCCATCAGGTACAGACTTCCAGAAAATGGTACTTTTGACATTATGCTATGCTGCCTGTCCAACGAAATGCACGCGATGTCTCATGCATCTGGGCCCGGGATCTGTGACAGCCACCAGTGGTCTCCCTACCTGTGGCTCCCAAGAATGTGTGAAGCAGAAGCAGGAGAATAGGAGCTTGGGGGATGCCATTTGTTATGGGTTTCTCTAAGCTGTAAGATTTTGTGGGCAGGGAACAAGTGTCTTCCCACCTTGTTAGATTGTACTTTCCCAAAGTGCTAAGTACAGTGTTCTGAGCACAGTAAGCACTCAATAAATCCAATTGATTGATCTTCATCTGATTAATGTAGATTTGAATTCATTCAATCGTATTTATTGAGCAACTACTGTGCACAAAGCACCATACAAAGCTCTTGGGAGAGTACAATTTAACAACAGACACATTCCTGCCCACAATGAGCCTCCCTCTACCCAACGCTAAGCAACCCCAAATAATGAAGCAACAATCTTTGTGAGGTAAATATAATCCACATTTATTCTACTTCAACTTTCAACATCAGGCATTACAAAATCACCCCAAATCAAAAGTAGCAAGATCGCGTAACAAAAATGTATTTAAAAAATAAAAACAACTGTTGTACTTACTGCCCAGACTCAGCAATACCTGATAAATTCTTTGTTTTTAAACAAAATGAGAATTACTGTTCTAAGAAGAGGTTATCCAAGCACCTGGGGGCAAAAGTCCATGAAAATAAGTCACACAACTGGCTTTCCAGTTGGAGGTGGATTTCCGAGTCTTAGAATTTCCTCCCTCAGATATCACCACCTAAGGACTCTTTGCAGCCAGTTAGCAGATGGTGCTGATCCAGAGTGGGGTTAACTGGGGAAACAGCCCCAGGCCCAGTCACTGGGTCCCTCCACCAGAACTGAGGAACTGTGGGTACCTACTGCTATGAGGGGCAGCAGGAGAAGGCAGGACCATTGCTCATCCAAGCCTGAGCCTCCGGGCAATGACAGATCTTCAGAGTCCTGTTCACTGGACAGGGCGGGGCCTCTCAGGAGCTGGGCTCAGGGCTGCCTCTGGGAGAGGCGGTAGGCAACAGCACATCCCTTGTGATTTTGTCACTTTGGGAGACAGGGGAAGAGATATAGGAGGGGGACACCCACTCTTTCAACAGTCCATGGCCACTCCATCCCCAGCTGGGCACCATTAGTTGCCAGAGGCTCTACATCCCTTAGGGACCATCCCGACTCTGTGGCTGATTGGCTATTGGATGAGACAAAGCACTCCCCTTACCGCTAACAATTGGAATGAAGCCTCTGGGGTCAACTTCAAAGGGGAAAGAACACGGAGTAGGCACTGTGCTTTCTACATAGCAGATATCCCAATTAATCAGGATGGAGAGAAACCAACCAGCAGACTAGTTAGACAATATTTACAAACATTTACACTTAAATGTGAAAATACTGAGATACAAGGATGGGCAGACTTTCCTCAGGCACAAAATCACCCCAACCCTCGGAGGGCTAAGGGAAAGCATGGGGTATAGGGAACAGGGGGGCAGGTAGACCAGTGAGGCATCTCTGTGCGCTCCAAGTGGGCTAGTTCCTTTTCCATTAGGTAAAGGAAATCATAAAGGGGCACGTGAAGAGGGAAGGTCTGCCAGGCAGAGGCCAAGGGGAGAAAAAGGATGGGACTGTGGGGGAAAGGGAAAAGGGGCAAAGAGAGGAGAAAAGCAGAACTGGATTTGGCCACAAGGATCCCCCACCTCCTGCCATCTCAGTTGGTTCAGAGCCTGTTGCTTAACTACTCCTGGGAGACATAGAGGTTTGGAAGTTGCCACAGAGGGCGACTTCCCCTGACTCTGCTGTACTAAAAAGAGCTTCGAGCTGAGGAGTCGCAGCAGCTCAGTGGTCCACAGAGGGTCTCGCTGGAGTTCCAGCACAACTTTTCACTGGCATCATCATTCGTATTTATTGAACACTTACTGTGTGCAGAGCGCTGCTCTAAGCACTTAAATGACGGGGTCCCCAAGGATGACCCGCTCCCTGCAAGACTGCGTCACTGAAAAATAGCATTCATTCTCCTTACTCAACAGAAACGTTCATTAGGTGTAAGAGGAGAACTCGAGAGGCCTTCTGTTTCCTCTCTCTTCTCCACCACAGCTGCCACCTCCTCCAGGTAAGGCTGAATTTTGAAGCATCCCAGAAAAAGGGTTTTCTTTCTCTTTGGTAACACATCGACCCGTGATCCTTTGGTCTTTCATCTGTTTATAGCTGGGGCTACCCAAGCGAGCAGCCACATAATCCCAGGGGTAAGATCTCCCTGGTGGTGAACTGGCTATTTTTACTTTGATGACATTTCCTCCTTTCCTTCTCACCAGAGAGCCCGAGGCCTAGAGCTGTGGAGCGGGAGCTTGTTAGCTTTGAATTCCATTTCATATGAGCTGCCTGTTCCAACAAGTTGGTCCAATATTTTAGTTTCCGCTCAACCATCTTCAGGGTAACCAAAGAAGAATGGAAGAAAGCTCCACTCTGTCACTTGGAAGATCAAAATAAATTATTTCTGCTATGAAGACGTTTTCTGATTTTCTATCAACACGACAGAATCAGTCTCTTCTTTCATTTGCTTTTCATGGATGTCGTACTTCCTCCAGTGCTGCGGGGTGGGGAAAGGGGGAGATAAATTATTCCGAGCCATGCTCTTTCCCTGGGCATTCCCGGCCAAAGCCTAATTTTAGATCTGCGTGCGTTGAGGCATCTGTGTAGGATTGTTGACCTAAGAATCTTGCAGCTCTGTTGGGAAATTTTCCCTCTAGGAAATGTGCTCAGCAATTAAGGAAATAGAACAAACAACCTGGATTTAGTTTTTTGGTTTTTTTAAATAGTTTGTAGAAGGATGGGAAATATGCTGTTTTGAGAAATGAAGCATGAGACTTCTGGTCCCATGTGGAAAACACAGAAGTGGTCTATGGCTTTTTATATTCAGTATTATATTAAGTTGCAGAGATTGACAGAAAAGTAAAAAGACACTGATTCAGTCATTCGCCCCAGAGACATGACATATCAAAGAGATGCAAAAAAGCCTTCCATATCTAGCCTGGAAAAAATGGTTCAGTCAAATTGCAGAAGTTTCCCTATGGGTCAACAGCAATATTAGGATTACAGACATTCACAAGCACAAGAAGGAAACTTTAGCCAAGGAAAGAGGCATGTCCTGTCTTCTAAGACACAGCAATCTGGATATAAGATATAAGATGATGGAGTGTTTCTGTATATGATCTGCTTTAGAAGGGAGTGCTCTGTGATAATCACCATAATAATTTATTTGAAGCAGCGTGGCTTAGTGGATAGAGCATGGGCTTAGAAGTCTGAAGGACCCAGATTCTAATCCTGGCTCTACCACATGTCTGCTGTGTGACCTTGGGCAAGTCATTTAACTTCTTTGGGCCTCAGTTACCTCATCTGTAAAATGGGGATTAGGAGTGTGAGCCCCATGTGAGACAGGAACTATGTCCAACTTGATTAACTCCTACCTACTCTAGTGCTTAGAACAGTGGTTGGCACCTAGTAAGCACTTATCAAGTACCATAGTTGTATTACTGATGGTTTACCAGGTGCTAAGCATTGGAATAGATTCAAGATAATCAAATCACAATCTAAGAAGGAGGGAGAGCAGGTATCTTCCCATTTTACACACGAGGAACTGAGTCACAGCATAACCTACTGGAAAGAGCACGGGTCTGGGAGTCAGAGCACCTGGGTTCTAGTCCCAGCCCTGTGATCTTGGACAAATCACTCTACTGCTCTCTGCCTGTTTCCTCATCTGTAAAATGGGGATTCAATCCTGTTCTGCCTTTACTGTGAGCCCCATGTAGGACAGGGACTGTGTCCGACCCGATTAACTTGTATCTACCCCAGCAATTAGAATAGGGCTTGGCACATAGAAAATGCTTAACAAATATAATAATAGTAATAATAATAAAAATAGAGAGGTTAGGTGACTTGCCCAAGGTCACACTGGAGGCCAGTATCTGAGCTGGGATTAGAATTCAAGTCTCCTCATTCCAAGACCTGTGTCCTTTCCACTCCTCTTGGATGCAGGAGACCAAGGACCTATTTCAATTAGATTTATGATCCCTTGTCTCTGCAACTAGGTTACTTATTGTTGATACATATCTACTGATGAAGAGGACTTCATTAAACAGTTGAAATTTCTGAAAGTAAGGCACTTAGTAGGTTCAAATAATAATGACTGTACCTAATTATAAAGCTAGGAGGGCACTAAGGGGGCAAAGCTGATGCAACAGTAGGTTGAGCTTTTTGTACCAATTTTTGGTTCTGCACTACTTTGCCAGAAGACCTCTGACACCTCTCTGCCCCTTTCAAATATCCACCTTTAGTATATTTCTTGGGGCCAGGAAAGGAGTCTCTTATTTCTGTGGTTCTTTCCCAAGAGCTTAATTCACTTCATTGCTCTCAGGGGGAGCTCAATAAGCACCATTACTACTATGCTGAGGCACTTGACAAGCCAAAGAAAAGCCAATTGTTTGAGGGAGATGTGCATGAAAACTATAATAGACATTGGTTCTAAGAAAATGGGCACTCAGTGATCAAATGAACTCCCTCTTTCACCCTCTCAGGCAGGAGAAAAAGCCTTCCCCATGGCCAACAAATTTGCACAGCTGCTTCTGTTTTCACTCTTTATCAGCTCCAAGCTTTCCTTCAGAGCAGGGCCGCTCTAAGAACGTAACCATGTACGGCATTTGTGCTTCTACAGAGTGTTCTGACCTATTATTCAACTCTGGGAGCCTGTGCCAGCTGAATCTATAAATTACTTATGAGTTTTAAAAGCCTTCCTTGTGACTATCAACCCATAATCCAACTCCATTTCTACCATAATGCTGTTTTTACCAGGAGGAGAACATTTAGATGAGGAGAGTGATTAGAAAATATATTGAGGGTGGAATTCTCCCCCTCCTATTCAGACTGATTTTCATCACCCTGAATAGTAGCTGATAATAAGGAACTCCAAACTTCATGCTCATGTCATAAATAAAAAGGCAGTGGCTTGTCGGGATATCAAAATTTTTGGACCAGATTCCCTTTGCTTTGAGTTTCTCATGGAACTCAACATGAGCGCCGTAGCTCTCCTCAAGGGAGCTGACCTGTAACTTGTAATGTCAAATCAAACGATAAAATAGCCCCCCAGGGCTTTCTGCCTGGCAAATGCTCAGGAAATAACATTGGACAATTTGGGGCAGTGCAGTTTTCTACCCACTGAAATGAAATCATTTTGTTGTTCTGCTTCTGGGTGAAAGAGAATTAACAGGACAATTAAGCAGTAGAGGAAATAAACCCCAGTGGATAATAGACCAAATTAAGCCATTGAAAAGCAAACAGCAAAGCGATAGCAAGTGATCTGATGGCTTCTGAATGAGGATCCTGGCCCCAGTCAATCGAAACATTTTCAAACAGTGGAAACTCTTAGGATGAATGCACTCCAGTCAAGTCAAGATTTACATCTCTTTGGCCTTGCCCAAACTAACCAAATAAAGTACTCCATTCAGCCAGTATCTTCCGCATCTTGGGATCCCAGAGAGAAGGAGAGGGAGGTTTGCTGGAGGTCCCGGACCAGAAATGGGGATTGTGTTCAGCAGTGAAAGCCAGGCAGGATGTAGGGCAGCACCAACCCGGGAAGCAGCGTCAGAAAGCCAGGGGGTTGGCTCTTTCCCCCTCCCTATCCTGTTTCGGTTCTTTGCCTTTCTTCCCTCCTCACTAATTCCAATCCCATTTTAATTTTTTCTTCTAAGCCAAATGACCAAAATTCAGACTGTAGGGAAGAATGTTTCCTTTTTGACTGCACCTGGTGGACTAGGTCATTAGTCTGGATTGTTACCCGTCAGGGCCTCTCCCATTCAGAAAATCAAAAGTGCTGGGGACACTTTGGTTTGATTAAACCAGAACATATTGAGACAAAGAGCACAAAATTTCATCCCTAGGCACATGATGGTCACATACATTAGATAGTTTTCTTCATGAGGTCAGTGAGCCATGGGCCAAAAATATACCGAGACACACAAAAACGTTCTATTGTGGTGATTTTTCAGAGTCTCTACCCTCTGCTATAACAAATTATTTATACTAATGAGTGAGAAGAAAAAGATTACGTCAGGGACTAGTCTAAACTTTTCTCCAATTTGGTCTACTACTTGAGAAGCTTTAGAGCAACTTGACTAAAACGTAGTTTAAAATAACAAATAAACCTGAAGCAGCTACATATCTGACACTTAATAGCCTGGCAGACATTTTAACTTGAAGAGAATACTTACCAGGGTATCGTCATTCTGCTCGCCAAACATTTCTTTAAAAATTTTTCCAGGGTCAGGAATCGGTGGAAAAATTATGATCTTTAGTCTTGAAGGACAAAGAAAAAAGAACACAGAGAAGTTAAGTGAAGCTAAGTTAAGCTCACACAGCAGACAGGTGACGGAGCCAGGATCAGAACCCAAATCCTCTGACTCCCAGGCCTGAGCTCTTTCCACTAGGCCACACTGCTTTCTCAGGTTTCCTCTCGGACATTATGTTAAGCCCTTTGGGAGGGATGCTAACTCTTTCCAACCTTCAGGGGACAACTGAGGGCATTGGTTGCATTACTGCTGCCGTGTAGTAAAGGGTCCCTCACTGCTCTGAAAGACTTAATGTTGCTCCCAGAGAACCTGACTACCAAGGAGATGTAACCTTAGGTCCTGGAAGAACTGGCCCAACTATCTGCTATGAGTAGGTTTTAATAAAACCACAAATCTCTTTAAAGATATGAAGTACTGAACTATCTAAATGCAAAATTCATACATTAATAAAAAGAACCAATAAAAAGGAATGGTAGTTTTTACCTCTTTAGGTACAGGAGTAGAATTATAATAGCAACCGTTATAATGACTGGAATTGTGAGCAATATGATGATATAGAATGTGTAGTCTGCTTTTTCACCTGGAAAATTAAAAGCACATGATGAAAACTGGGGTATAATATTCTGGGAACATGAAAATTCATCAATGTGACCCTTTGGTTGAGCATAAACATTCAAATTATGCAGTTAATCGAGATATAAAAATAATACCTTATCCTGCTTTATCTGGACATTTCAGACCAAAAATATTAATCTTGAAGTACTCAGAAAATTGAGGTCAACATTTACTTCTGACCCTCAATTATCTGGATAATGCACTTGGGTCAACTTCTTCTTCAATTTAGATGTCATACGAGCCAGAAGTAGAAAAGTGCTGGTACCCATTTCTTAAAGGGTGATAATTTATAAACAGAGTCCAATAACCCTTTCCTCATTTATACTTATATGTGAAGCCTGGGGAAACCCCATTTCCTTACCAATACTCTTCTCTTCACTCCACTCACTCCAGATGTCAGAGTCATAGCAAATATTTCTGGTTTTGGCTCTGATTCTGATAGTCAGTATAGTGCCAGGATGAAAAGTGAAGAGTTTAAAACAATTTGTAACCTTAGGAATAAAAAATATTATGAGACAGAGACCATCAGAATCAACATTAACATTTGAAAGTAAATGTTGCACTTTTTACATGATCAAAATGAAAATGTCAATAATAATAATTACTTTGAGATTTATTAAAAATCTATTGCATGCTAAAGTACTGTGCTAAACACTAGGGTACATAGAAGATGACAGTCACAGTTCCCATAATACTTGGGAATACACAATCTGGTGGGACAGCAGGAATTTTCTGTTTTACAGATAAGGTCACTGAGGCCCAGAAAAGTTAAATGACTGGCTCAAGGTAACTAGCGGGACGGGGCAGAGCTGGGATTAGAACCCAGGTCTCCAAACTCTCAACCCCAACCTCTTTTCACTAGCCTTGCTGTTTACATCAGAGGCATCCTCTTTTATATAAAAAAAAAGATAGTAAAAGAATATTTCATTCCACTCAAAGGTTTATCTAAGCGAGCTTGAATCTGGGATGCTTTGAGAAAAACCAACTGTTGAGAATTAACCTTTGGACAAGGAAGGAGCTACTAACCTGTGAGTTTTCCTCAGGCTCCTGGGTAGCCAACAAAGTCTGGCAAACATCTTCTGGGTTCACCACCTTGAAAATATTCAAACTTGGAGTGAGGATATTTCAGTAGTTCAACATAAGGCCATATACCTGTCTTTTCATTAGTGTGAAATATAAACAAAAGGACCAGCTTGGACAGAGAAGGGGGCAGAGAGGGGATAAAGGTCAGTATTCTAAAGGTGAGCAAGAGTGGCAAGGGCTCACTGGCTAACCAGGTGGGGAACACAGGTGATCTGAGATGGATCATCAAAAAGCATTCAGAAGGCAAGTGGAGCTTGCTGTAGACAGGGAACATGTCTACCAACTCTGTTGTCATGTACTCTCCCAAGTGCATACTACAGTGCTTTGCATAGAGTAGGCACTGAAAAAATGTCACTGATGATGATGATGAGCAAGAGGCCTGAGAGTGGCAGAGGGCCATAGGATGGAGCCCTGCATAGAATTAGCCACAGGAATAACCCTAAGTAAGGGCTGCAGCTCACAAGCAGGATTCCAGCACCCCAAACGTGGGACAGAATCTGGCTGGATGACTGTGAGCCCAGATATTGGGGTCACATTCCTGGAAACTTAATTCCTACCCAATCCAAGAACTCAGCCTGTGCAAGGCACTAGGGATGCTCCCTCATTCCAGAGCTCTGCTCTCCACAGCTATAAAAGACTCCTTTCTGGTGCCCAGAACAAGGATGTACTTGTGGGCAGAACCCAAGTGCCCTGGGAAGTTATGCACATTTTGGATCCCTGATCCTTCAAACAAGCTGCTCTGATATGCCAATGTCATAAGTAAAAGTTTCCAGCTTTCTAGGAGCTTACACTACAACAGGGGAAACAGACAGTACAAAGGATTTGCAAATGAGGTGAGGAGGTGGAAGAACTAGGATAAAATAGGCAGTAAGGTGAATGCCAGGATGAAATATCCACCCCATGTCTGCTATGTGACCTTGGGAAAGTCATTTAACTTCTCTGTGTCTCAGTTACCTCATCTGTAATATGGGAATTAAGACTTTGAGCCTTATGTGGGACAGGGACTGTGTCCAACCTGATTATCTTGCATCTGCCCAGGTGTGTACTAAAATCAGAATAAATAATTGATTGTACAGAGTGCTGAGGATGAGCCTAAATACAGATATGCAAACAGTGCAAGGGGATGCAACTTGGGGTGTGGAAATTACCTGGGGAAATCTTTCTGGAGGATTGGGGCTTTTAGGAGGACACTGCGGATCCAGAGCATTTGGTCTATCAGACAGGGGAGGGAGTTCCAAGCCAGGGGAACAGAATGAACAGGGGTTTGGAGGTACAGAAGCAGCGCTGCTTAGTGGAAACAGCCCGGACTTGGGAGTCTGAGGGTGTGGGTTCTAATCTCGGCTCTGCCACTTTTCTGCTGGGTGACCCTGGGCAAGCCACTTAAATTCTCTGTGCCTCAGTTACCTCATCTGTAAAGTGGGGATTAAGACTGTGAGCCCACGTGGGATAGCCTATTACCTTGCATCTACTCCAGCACTTAGAACAATGCTTGGCATATAGACAGCACTTAAATATAATAATAATTATTAGTATTATTTATTACAGGAGTTGAGAACAAGGCACAGGTAGAAAGCCATTTTAGGAGAAGTGGGTAAAAGATAGCTAGTGGAAAGCCTTGAAATCAATGGAACTTCTATTTCCTTCTCCTCTAGACTATATAGACAGGGCCTGTACCTGCCCTGACTAAATTGTATATATCTAACTATGCTTGGCACATAGTAAAAGATTAACAAATGCCATAATAAGTATAATTGCTGCAGAGGGAGATGGAGGTTTCTGAAGAGTGGAGAGATGTGTGCTGGATGATTTGGGCAGCGGCACCGAGTACGGATTGAACAGGGGGAGAAGCTGGAGGTTGTGAGACCAGAATGGAGAATGAATCAGTAGTGGACAGTTTGGCCCTGGAGCATGCTTCAGAAGTGGGCTGCCCACAAAAGTACAAAGACGTATTGAAGGCCAACCTCAAAATATGTTCCACTGATGCAAATGATTGTGAACTAGCAGCCTGAGAGGGTGGCTCTGTGGAAAGAGCCCAGATTTGGGAGTCAGAAGTCATGGGTTCTAATCCCAGCTCCGCCACTTGTCAGCTGTGTGACTTTGGGCAAGTCACTTAACTTTTCTGTGCCTCAGTTACCTCATCTGTAAAATGGGGATTAAAACTGTGAGCCCCACGTGGGACAACCTAATCACCTTGTGTCCCCCCAGCGCTTAGAACAGTGCTTTGCACATAGTAAGCTCTTAACAAATACCACCATTATTATTATTATTCTCCTGGCACCAGATCTGCCATTCTCCTTGGTCTTTTGAAGACAAAAGCGTTGCTGCAGCAAAGGAGTATCCATAGCCTGACCATACTATTATGAGAGCTTGAACCAAGTTGGCGGCTGACTGGGTGGAAAGGAAAGGGCAGATCTGGAAACGTTTTGGAGGAAAATCGGGCAAGATTTAGCAATGGGATACCTGAAAAAGAAATTGAAGATGTCCACAGATGGCAGTTTTAGTGGACGTAGCATCACCAGAGATGAGAAAGTTAGGAGGATTGGGTTTAGAAGTGCTATTGGGGAGACGAGAGTGAGGGGAGTGTTTCTAAACCCATTGCTAATTTCCCCCCTCCCTTCCACTAGCACTTTCTCCCCTCCACTCCCATAGCACTTCTTTACATATCTTTATATTCTGTTGCTTCCTCCCTATCTGAAATGTACTTTAGTGTCCATCTCCCCTACTAGACTCTAACCTCCCTAAAGCCAGGGATGTCCACTATTTCTATTGAACTCTCCCAAATGCTTAGTTCAGTGGTCTGCAGAGTCAAGTGTTCAATAAATACTAGCCATAGAAAGTAAGATGAGACAAAGTGTTTTAAACAAGGTGGCTTTAAAGGGCTGGTAAGACATTCAAGTGGAGCTGTCCTAGAAGGAGGTGAGAAGAAATACTAGACTGAATAGCAGGAGAGAGGTCACATTCAGGAAGGGAAAGGAGAAGACAGGAAAGGAAAAAAAGATATAGTCAAGGACCCTGAGAAATATGGAGGCGCAAAGATAAGAGACAGCACACACACCCTTATTTGACAATGTCCTCAGTGGCAACAGCATCAGGAAAGCCAGAGGGAATGAATCATATTTGCCAAAGCAGGTCGACTCCCTGTTTTGTGTTCCAAAGGCTGTTGCTACTGTCACTCCCACCATAGGTCTCCTGGATTTTGGCATTCAGGTTGGCATCACAGAGAATTCTCCAAAACGGAAAACGTGGAGTCCAGCAGCAAGCATCAGGGACCAAGGGCCAGGCGCCAAGTTACCAACTGTTGCTGAGGGGCAAAGTGGCCACTTTAGCTCTGTTCCTCTATAGACTGTAAGTTCCTGGTGGGAAGGGAACATGTCTACCAACTCTGTTGTACTGTATTCTTTCAAGCATTTAATACAGTGTTCTGCCCACCGTAAGTACTTAATAAATACCAGTGTTGATTGATTCCTCTTCCGGCAATCACAAATGGGGCTGTTTGTGGCCTATGAATTTTACACATCTCATGACAAGAGATGCATTTTGGATGAGGAGATATGATCAACAGGGGATGAGCACCAGAAGGAACTGAAAGTGCCGAAGAAGAGATTGAACGGCTCCTGTCAACTTCCCCAGTCCTTGAATACTGGCTGCTGCTTATCCATAAGTCTCCCTCAGCTGCTACTACCCTCAGTTCTTTTTTTCCTTTTTTTATGGTATTTACTAAGCGTTTACTATGTGACAAGTACTGTTCTAAGCCTTGGGATAGATAAAAGTTTATTGGGTTGGACACAGTACCTGTCTCACATGGGGCTCACAGTAAGTGGGAGGGAAAACAGGCATTTAATCCCCATTTTACAGTTGAGGAAACTGAAGCTCAGTAGTTAAGTGACTTGCCCTAGGTCACACAACAAGCAGTTGGCAGAGCCAGGATGTCCTCTGACTCCCTGGCCTGTGCTCTTTCCACTAGACCACGCTGCTTCCAAACTGTATGTCTGTTCGGCTGAAACAATGCCAGAAATCAATGATTTCCAGGCATCCTTCCCAGGGTTGATTGACTTCTAGAATTGTCCCAGACAGTTCCTGTCCAGGATAAGGTCATTAGTCCCAGATTTCTTTCCTAATCAGGAAATGTTTGGGAGCCACCTTTTTTCCCCAGCAAATGTTTCTGGGAAGTATAGTGCCAAATTAAATAGGGCCCATGTCTAATTTTGTCTAATTCCTACCCAGGGAAGTTTCTTCCAGGACTTGGTGGTAAACCAAGACCACCACCCCACATAAACATCTGTGGAGCCTAAGTTCCTTTGCTCTATATTTGCCGTGGGAGAGGAGGGGACAGAAGAGGATAAAGGAAAGCAAGGTGTATTGATATTAGGATGGTCAGTGATTTAGTTGAGAAAAAAGTGTTTAAGACCATCTTTAATATACAAGTTTAAGATAAGGAAATCTACTAGATTAACAGTCTTGTAGGAGATTGTCATAGGAAGAGAGATAAGAGAATCTGACAGGATTTTGGCCTCTTGCTGACCTATCAGAGTAAACGTGTTATTAGACTCAATTTCTTGTTGGGGAAAGTCTGAATAGGAATGGCTCTCATCAGCTCTAGCTCCAGGCAGCGGAGCAAGGTATTCCTCAGTCAACCCATTTTGTACTTGATGACGCTGAGTTTTCTAGTTCTAGGACTACCATCCCATTCCTGATTCCCACATAATCAATCAGTGGTACTTATGAGCACTTACTGCATGCAGAGCACTCTACTAATCGCTTGGGAGATGACAATACAACAGAGTTGACAGACATATTCCCTTCCCACAATGAGTTTAGAGTCTAGAGACTAACAGATTAATAACTCTGATTAAGGATTCCTCTTTCCCCCCACCCATTTGTCCTATGACTAGATTTATACACTCAACTACTTTAACACTTATTCATCCATTTATCCATTTCTCCATTCACCTTTTCTTCTGATCTGCAATCATTTGTATCTTTCTGCTCAGCTGGATTTTAAAATCCATGAGTACAGGGATCATGTATTCCAACTCTATTGTATTCTCCCAAGCACAGTACAGGCGGTCTTCCCACGGTTGGTTTCAATTAAATCCTAATGATTGATTGATTCGAAAACACAAACTTTGGGAAAAGTAAATCTGACAAGAATTTGAACATCTAACATCAAAATGACTTACACTCTTAGGCAATCCAGGACACTTGGAATTCCCTGATTCATTGAGCCCCAAATAGAAATGGCACGTTCTCTGCTCTGCGCACCTGACTGATGCCTTTTTTGTCTCAATCAACCAATCAATGGTATTTACTGAGCACTTACCATGAGCAGAGCACTGTACTAAGCACTTGAGAGAGTACATTACAGCAGAGTTGGTATACCAGTTCCCTGCCCAAAAAGAGCTTACAATCTAGAGGGAGAGACAGACATTAATGTAAATATATTATGGATATGTAACTAAGTGCTGTGGGGGTGAGGGTTTATGGCATCATGCTGGACACAAATTGAGGCTGGTGGTGATTCATGGGAACAATGACACATTTGTCTAATTCCTACGCCAAAGGCGTCAAGGGTATAGAGAAAGGAACCAAGGTGGAAGAAAGAGGTTATTGTAACTGGGCCATATGGTACAAGCCAGAGGTCCCTGAACAAGGACGTCAGAATAAAGTATGGTCTTTTGAAGGGACTCAGTCACCCCCAAGACTTGCACCTAGATTTGGAGCAGTAAAGACAACATTTCTGCAGAAGGAAACATCACTATGTCCTACAGGATGGACCCATTTGACTCAAAAGGCAGAAACACCTTTTCTCTCTAATCACCAATTATCAAGTGGTTATAGTGTGCATATGCTTAGTCTCAAAACAGTTTGCGGGGGTTGAATTCTGTCACAAATAAGCCTTCTGAACCTGTTTAAAAGTCACTCCAAAGTTATTTGGGGGAGTATATAAAAGCGGGCAGGGCACAAGGTGACAAGCAGGGAGTAGAAAACCTTTTCAATCAGGCACCAGAGGAAAAAAATCAGTAAGAAGCATTTTACAGTGGCCCTCTACAGTTATGATGCAGCGGACAAAGATGCTTGGATGCATTCACCCACACAGAGAATGACAAGCTCCATGAGCGTTACATTCTCCAAAATAAATATGAAGCGTCAGAATTGAGGACTCGGAGTTTTCTCCACTGTTTTGCTCAGATGTTTAATTTTTCTGCAAAGCCAAGTCAACTAAAGCACCAAACGACACACAACTACATTTCCTGAACTGTCAGGCAATGGTTCCTGCCAGAAGCTATTGAGGGCAGTGAAAACCTGCTTTAAAAATGGAAAGGCACATTCTTTCCTTGACCTTCAAGTGGGCAGAAGGCAATCTCCAAACTGGGGCCCAGAGGTCAGCTTGCTCTGCCTGACTCTGGCCCAATCTCTCTAAGGCCCCAGCCAACTGCCAGCCTGCATGAAAAGCCACTGAGTCAGGAGCCTTGGGGAACTGATGGAAATAAGGCACAGCAGAACCCCTATATCAGGTCACAGGGCTGGCCCACTCTAGGCCTGCTCTCTCCCTCCACTCCACATCCCATGGCCAGAATTTACTGCCCCACTGATTTGGGCCGACTTCTCTCCCTCTATGAAGCTTACCAAGAACCATTCATTCATTCATTTGTTAAGCGCTTATTGTGTGCAGAGCACAATACTAAGAGCTTGGGAAAGTACAACACAACAAAAAACTGTGACATTCCCCACTCATAACAAGATGCTAATGAGCAAAGCTAGAAACTGGGACTACACAAAGAAAGCATTCATTCGTTCAATTGTATTTATTGAGTGCTTAGTATGTGCAGAGCACTGTACTAAGCACTTGGAATGTACAATTCGGCAACAGATAGAGACAATCCCTGCCCAACAATGGGCTCACAGTCTAAACGGGGGAGACAGACAACAAAACAAAACAATCTGGAGTCAATATCATCAAGATAAATAGAATCATAGATATACACACATCATTAACAAAATAGAGTAGTAAATAATATATACAAATATGCACAAGTGCTGTGGGGAGGGGAAGGGGGAAGAGCAGAAAGAGGGAGTAGGGGGAATGGGGAGGGGAGGAGGAGCAGAGGGAAAGGGAGGGTTCAGTCGGGGAAGGCCTCCTGAAGAAGGTGAGCTCTCAGTAGGGCTTTGAAGAGGGGAAGAGAGTTAGTTTGGCGGATGTGAGGAGGCAGGGCATTCCAGGTCAGTGGTAGGATGTGGGCCAGGGGTCGACGGTGGGACAGGAGCGAATGCGGGACCTTGAGGAGGTTAGTGGTAGAGGAGCAGAGTGTACAGCGTGGGCTGTAGGAGGAGACAAGGGAGGTGAGGTAGGAGGGGGCTAGGTGATGGAGAGCTTTAAAGCCAAGTGTGAAGAGTTTTTGTTTATGGGAAGGTTGATAGGCACCCCCTGGAGGTTTTTGAGGAGGGGAGTGAAATGCCCAGAGCATTTCTGTAGAAATATGATCCAGGCAGCGGAATGAAGAATAGACTGGAGCGGGGAGAGACAGGAGGATGGGAGATCAGAGAAGAGGCTGATGCAATAATCCAGTCGGGATATTATGAGAGCTTGTACCAGCAAGGTAGCAGTTTGGATGGACAGGAAAGGGCGGATCTTGGCGATACTGTGAATGTGAGATCGGCAGAATTTGGTGACGGATTGGATGTGTGGGGTGAATGAAAGAGCAGAGTCAAGGATGACACCAAGTTTGCGGGCTAGTGAGACGGGAAGGATAGTAGTGCCATCCACAGTGACAGGGAAGTCAGGGAGAGGACAGGGTTTGGGAAGGAAGATAAGGAGCTCAGTCAAAAACTACTCTCTTTTGTTAATGATGTGCATATATCTATGATTCTATTTATCTTGATGATATTGACTCCAGACTACTTGTTCTATTTTGTTGTCTGTCTCCCCGATTTAGACTGTGAGCCCATTGTTGGGCAGGGATTGTCTCTATCTGTTGCCAAATATACATTCCAAATGCTTAGTACAGTTGAGTTTTAGGTGGCGGGCAGACATCCATATGGAGATGTCCTGAAGACAGGAGGAGATATGAGCCTGGAGGGAGGAGGAGAGAACAGGGGAGGAGATGTAAATTTGGTATGGAGGAGAAAGCAGCTGTTGAACAACTGCTAAAGGAGATCCAAGGTCACTTGGATTTACATCAGTAGCTCAGATGTGTAAACAACATTTTGGAAATACTTAACCTAAAACAATGATTCAATTTTAACTTTAAGTTTGCTGGGATGTGTTCACGTCCATTTTGAATCAGCTAGGAAATGAGCTATTTTTAACCCACTGGCTTCCAGACAGAAATTTTGATGCTAAATCATTAGGGGACTGTGACCCACCAGAGGAATTCCATACAGTCAACATGTTAAGCAAGTAGAATTTTCCCCATGCATGAGATGAAGGACTATGGTCCCACTGCGTAAAGGGATGGCAGACTCTCTAACAGCATTTGAAGGAGCCGGAGAAGGAGGGAAATAGGGAGATGACATGGTGAGCAGTGGATGGAGCAGACTAGTTCCTTTCATTCATTCATTCAATCATATTTATTGAATGAATGAATGCTTTCAGGACAGACTGAAGGGAAGGGCTGCTGATGAAGAGAGGGTCAGGTGAGAATTGACCAGGGCTGTAGTTAGCGCTCAAGGTAGTGGGGTGCAACTGCAAAGTGGAGGGGATTTTTGGAGATCCTGGCCCAAGGAGGTCATTTTCTCCCAGAAATACTCCCAAACCTTGGTCTTTCTGATGCAGTTCTCACCTGGTTCTTCCCTTTCCACTCTGACAGTCTTCTTCCAATCTCTTCTGCTGGTTCTTCCTCAATCTCCTGTCCTCTAATAGTGGGCGCCCCCCTCCTCCCCAGGCTCTGTTCTGGTTCCTCTTTCTCACTCTACATGCTGCTGCTGCTGATGGTATTTGTTAAGCAATTACTACGTGCCAAGCACTGTTCACATTCATTCCCTTGGGGAGTTCATCTGCTTCTACAGCTTCAACTAGCACCTCTACACAGATGATTCCTAAATCTACCTCTCCCAACCTGACCTCACTTCTTTTTGGCAATCATGCATCTCCTCCTACCTCCAGAATATCTCAATATGGACTCACTGCCAACACTTCAAGCTTAACATGCCCCAACTGAAATCCTCTTATCTTCTCATCCAAACCCTCTCCTCCCCACACATTTAAAAACCTCCCCATCTTTCAAGCCCTTGGGCATTATCCTGGATCCTCCCTCTCTTTCAACCCCCATATTCAAACTGCGGTCAAATCCTGTCAGTTCTTCCTTCACAACATCTACAGGCTCTACAGAGAGGCTCTTTCCTCTCCATCAAACTCACTGTCCTCCCCATCTTTTAAACCCTTGGTTTTATCTTTGATTCTTTAATTCAACCTCCATATTCAGTCCTGTCACCAAATCCCGACAGTTCTTCACACAACATTTCATGAATCTACCCCTTCCTCTTCACCCAAACAGCCACATTTGTGGTCCAGGCACTTGTCCTATCCCGACTTGAGAACTCCATCAGCTCACTGTTATCTCCCTGCCTCCAGACTCTCCCCTTTCCAGTCCATATTTCTCCTTCCTCAAAAGCTTGCTCCCTTTTACTAATCCATTATTTTCTCCCACTCCACCCTTCAGTTACATATTTTGAGTTTACCTGCTTGCTGTACCTCATTCACACCCTCTGCCCTGCATGGAACTCCCTCCCACTTCACATACTACAGACTGCTGTTCTTCCCATCTTCAAAGCTCTTCTGAAATCACATCTCATCCAAAAGGCCTTCCCTGATCAATCTTTCTTTTTTCCACTCTAGATTCTCCCATCAGCCACTTCAACACTCAATACCTCAACCCTGGGTACTCACTTCCACCTCTTCGCCCCCTCCCCTCCACTCCCAGTAGCCCTTATGGACATATATTTATACTCTTACTTCCTCCACGCTGTAACTTATTTTAGTGTTTCTCCCCTGCTAGACCATACAATCCTTGAGGGCAAGCATCAAGTCTACTAACCATATTGTACTCTCTCAAGGGCTTAGTGCATATAGGAGGAGCTCAATAAATATTTTAACTGTCACCCCAAAATAAAACCAGCACAAAACTGTTCATCCAAGGTTTCCAGGCTTTTTTTCCCCTTTCTGTCCCACTTCCTATAGCAGGCTGTTGGGCTCTCAGGAAGATTAAAGTTGATTGCCAGGTGTTGCCCAGTTAATTAATATTCAAACAGAGAATTCCTCTTTCAGAAGGGATGAGTCAAGGAGGGGGGAAAAAAAAATCTCTGGGATGGTTGGGGACTTTCCCAGCCTCAAGCCACTAGACTTATGGAGCCACCACAGTCCCGCTGAATTGTGCCATAATTTGGGGTGCTTTGTGATTTTGCAAGTTACTGAGCTGAATTTGACGCATTAAAATAGTACTAACTGAATGTTATTATAAAAGTATAATTAACAACAATATAGGAATTTGTGTAAAAAAGTCCATCATGGGGGCATCTTTGGGCCTATGCCCTAACACACACTTTCGACTGACTCTATGATTTCCACCTCATAATATGAAGATGTTCCGGAGCACAAAACCATATTTTGATAGCAGAACTGTGTGTGTTTTACTCAGGGCCACTTTCTCCATTGGGTGGAATGATCAGTTGCCCAGGGCCACTGGAGGCTGCTCTTCTCTGCCTTTCCCGCAAAAACATTGATTTTTCAATGCAGCACACTGTGTAGCCCAGTCCAATGCCTGTTAGTGCACTCAATCAATTAAAATTTCTCCTGACACAGTGGTGAAGGGACTCAGAGAAAAGGGAAAATGGACATGAGGATTCAGTGGCGTCAATGGAAATTTTTTTTTTTTAATCTGCAGTGAAAAAAGGAAAAGAGACAGTTCATGGGGAACTATTTCCCTTATTCTACAGTAATGTAAGTACAAAGTGTTCAACAGGGCCATTTGGAATGATGCCTGCTTTTCCTCCTGGAGAGTGTCATTACCATCTGGTTCTCTCTCCAGGAGTCTCTCCTCTAACTTTCCTATTCTCCCCTCTTAAAAAACCCAGAAGGATTTTTTAACTTCAGTCTTTTTCAAATTTTTGAGGTGGTAGCCCAACATATTCTTGAAAAGTGCAGACATGCCTCACTACCAGTTTCTGAAAAGTGCAACTTCTAAAGGAAAACTTGTAGAAAATTCAAATTTCCCATTAGATCCTATAAGTAGAGGCAGGTTCACCCATACTTTTACACTGAAAAATAAAGATATTTTTCTGAATTTGTTTGGTGTCAATTATAGCTGCTATCAATGCTTTCTAAGTGTCTATAAGTAGTAAACTCTGGAAATGAAAGAGATACTACAACAGAAAATGCCAAAGATCAGGAAGAGAAAACACCTCCGGAATATAATACAGGGTTTTGTTTTCTTTCAGCTAACTTTCCCTAGTAGAGTTGTCCAAGGAATAAGGGAAATTAATGTAGCTATATAAGAAAATCACTTCCTCCATCATCAATGAAGAATAAGATAAATGAGAAAAAAAGTATAGCCTAGTGGGTAGAGCACGGGCTGGGGAGTCAGAAGGACCTGGGTTCTAATCCCAGCTCCTCCACTTGTCTGCTGTGTGACCATGGGCAAGTCACTTCACTTCTCTGTGCCTCAGTTACCTCATCTGTAAAATGAGGTTTAAGATTGTAAACTCCATGTGAGACAGGGATTATGTACAACCCGATTTGCTTGTATCTACGCCAGCACTTAGTAAAGTACTTGGTACACAGAAAGCACTTAACAAATGCCACAATCATTATTATTATTATTATTAGTAATAACAAATGATGCACTCGGAAAACTGACAGCATGGTACGCCTGGATTACTGCTTATTTACGAATCTCATTAATCCCTGGAAATAGTTAATATTTTTCCAACTGGTTTGTACAGTATCTAAGGCCAGCCAGAGTTACTGCTAAAAGCAACTAAATACAAGGAAAGGGAAATAACAGCTTTTGGGAAACAAGGCAAGACTCATTTCCATATCATTTCAAATTAAACTCACATTTCATATATCACTCTCTGAAATTTAGAAATTCACTTAAATCAGGGTGGGATTTCACCAGGTTAAATTTTGATCATTTCCTCAAATAGCAGGTATTAGTTTCAGAAATTACCCATATCACTGGATATGTTCTAATCTTGCCTTTTTAAAATGTTTTAAACCCACTTTTGCTGGACCTTGGATTTAATTGCTAAAAACTCCAGGGAAAAGCTGAATGTTTGGATTCTGGACTGATGCCCGTCCACACACTTAAAAACAAAGCCGTAAAAATCTCATTGCCAACCAGAAATGATTACACAGTATTGAAATGATCTGCAAAACCGGGTGCTGACTTTAATGGATTGTATTCATTTATGAAGAAAGAAAAACCTAAACTTAAGAAGAAAAGTAGTTAAGTAAAATGCAGCACATAAGGCAACTTACCTTTCGGTGTTTCCATTCCCTGGACAGGCTGTCTTTGGTCTCTACTTGGTATTCTAAGCAACCTCTGGGAAAATGTACTGGATCCACCCATTCCACATATACTGAATCATTGGCTTTTGAGAGATTTGTAATCAGTGGAGGATCAGGTTTCACTGAAAAGGAGATATGGATTTGTAGATTACAACTTACACTTGTAGGCACTATATCTCAGATCCATTACTGGTGTTGCTGATGGATGCAGCACCATCAGATATCAATCAATCAATGGAATTTATCGAGTGCTTTCTATGTGCAGAGCACTGTACTATGCACTTGGGAGAGTACAATACAACAGAATCAGCAGACACATTCCCAGTCCTCAACAAGTTTACAATCTATGTGCATTTCTCTATTTAATTCCTCACCAGCAGCACAAATAGTAATAATAATAATATTTGTTAAGTGCATTGTTCTAAGCACTGAGGAAGATATAAGAAAATTGGGTCAGGCAGAGTCCCTGTCCAACACAGGGCTCACAACCTAAGTAGGAAGGAGAACAGACATTGAATCCCATTTTACAGATGAGGTAACTGAGGCACAGAGAAGTTAAGTGATTTGCCCAAGGTCACACAGTAGGCATGTGGCAGAGCTGGGATTAGAACCCAGCTCCTCTGACTCCTAAGTCTGCACTCTTTCCACTAGGCAACACTGCTTGATGAGTCTCAAGTGAGACAGTGGGGAAAGACACAATGTCTCCACCACTAACCATTTTGGCCAGTCCAGAATCCTTTGACTAGAGGAGAAGGAAGTTTGCCATTACAGATGCATCAGTTGATGCTGGCTCCGTAAGAGAAAGATTATGAGCTTACAGAGAGATGTCCCACGAAGCAGGAGGAAATGCAAGATTATTGAGAAGGACGGAAGCAGCAGGGTTCAGTGGTCATTCATTCATTCATTCATTCAATAGTATTTATTGAGCACTTACTATGAGCAGAGCACTGTACTAAGCATTTGGAATGTACAATGCGGCAACAGATAGAGACAATCCCTGCCCATGGACGGGCTTACAGTTTAATCAGGGGAGACAGAAAGACAAAAACAATAGCAATAAGTAGAATCGAGATGTATACCTCATTAACAAAATAAATAGGGTAATAAAAATATATACAAATGAGCAAATGAGCACAGTGCTGAGGGGAAGGGAGAGGTGGAGGAGCAGAGGGAAAGTGGGGAAAGGGGGCTTAGCTGAGGGGAGGTGAAGAGGGGGGCAGAGAGGCAGAGGGAGCAGAGGGAAAAGGGGAAGCTCAGTCTGGGAAGGCCTCTTGGAGGAGGTGAGCTCTCAGTAGGAAATAATGTTGGTATTTGTTAAGCACTTACTATGTGCAGAGCACTGTTCTAAGCACTGGGGGAGATACAGGGTAATTAGGTTGTCTCACGTGAGGTTCACAGTTAATCCCCATTTTACAGATGAGGTAATTGAGGCACCGAGAAGTTAAGGGACTTGCCCACAGTCACACAGCTGACAAGAGGCAGAGCCGGGAGTCAAACCCATGACCTCTGACCTCTGTCTCCCAAGCCCGGGCTCTTTCCACTAAGCCATGCTGCTTCTCTATGGTAAGAATATGGGACTGGATGCAGAGGACCTGGGTTTGAATCCCAGATCTGTCACTTATCTATTGTGTGACCTAGGGCAAGTCACTTCTCTTTGCTTCTGTTTCCTCATCTGTAAAATGGAAATTAAACCTTACTCCCTCCTACTTAGATTGTGAGCCTCATGTAGGAAAGGGACTGAGTCCAATCTAATTATCTTGTATCTACCTTACCCTAGGGCTTAGTCCAGTGCTTGTCACATAGTAAGTACTTAAGTACCATAAACAATAACAATAATAATAATAAAAAAAGAAGACAGAGGTAGGGAGGAATGTTTGGGAGTCATCAGCATGGAGATGTTAGTAGAAGCCAATCATATTTACTTATAGTGCTTACCAGAAGCTTATAGTCTAGTGGGATAACGGGAGAACTAGAAGAGAACTGGGTCAGTGTATTTCTACATGGGAGCTAAAGTCAACTGAGAGGTCGGGGAGGATTAGGGCAGGATAAAGTCCTTCAGATTTATTTCAACTTTTAATATAGGAATCATGTTTTAAAAATCAATTTCCTAAGTGTTGGAAAAATGACTGGTGTTTTTTGGAAAAATCCATGAAAATCATCCCTTTTTACCCAACAGACTTAAGAAAAATTTAGTCTCCCACTGTCAAATAACACTCATCAATGAACATACAACCTCGGAGAAGCTTACCGAAGGAAGATGAAGAGATCACCTGATAGAAGGGCCTCACCTTCCCGGAACTGTCACTGACCATGATCTGGACCTCTCCACTTTGATTAGGGGAATACGCGAAACTGCAAGCAATGAGCTCTCCTCTCACAGAGAGGTCCGTACATTGGTGATTTACTTCCAGGCCAGAATACCTACAGGAAAGAAAACAGAAAACAGCTTTGTTTGAGCTTTTTAAAATCACCTCATTTGGCTAAAACAGCCGAAAGTTAAAACCAAGGTATTTGAGTCCACTCGCCTCTAGCAGGATCTTGGTATTTTAAAACCTCCATATCAGAACTAATAGTTCTGGGATGTGGTTAGCCCATTGGGTGTAAAAACAGGAAAACAAGCACCTGTGTGGTTTAATTTGAGATTTTAATCCTGATTCCCAGGCATGTCATCTGCAGGAGCTAACCACCAAGCCCGGGAGAGCCAAAATCGTGAGTCACCAGCAACCAGTGTTAACACAGGCAAAACACATAATAATAATAATGTTGGTATTTGTTAAGCGCTTACTATGTGCCGAGCACTGTTCTAAGCGCTGGGGTAGACAAAGGGGAATCAGGTTGTCCCACGTGGGGCTCACAGTCTTAATCCCCATTTTACAGATGAGGGAACTGAGGCACAGAGAAGTTAAGTGACTTGCCCACAGTCACACAGCCGACAAGTGGCAGAGCTGGGATTCGAACTCATGAGCCCTGACTCCAAAGCCCGTGCTCTTTCCACTGAGCCACGCTGCTTCTGTGGGCCTGGGATCCCATTCCTGCCCAATCAGTCACATCTTGCCTAATCCAGCTGCAAAATTCCTTCCTCCCGGATTGTCGGAAGATTGGGCAATTTGGGCATTTTCCCAGCCTGATGAGTGGGGGGAATGGGGTCTTCCCTTTGGAATGACAGAGGAGCCTGAGCTCAGGACCGAGAACCACCTAGGAGGAATTAATTAGAGTGGTAGCACTCTTTCCTCTCTGTCAGTTGTGTTCCCACTGGTGAGTGCAAGGAGCAAGTAGACGAGCAGGGGTGCACACACTGCAAAGTGCAAGCAAAGGGAACTGAAGCACGGAACCCAACATTTTACAGCCAAAGTGACCTCGGCATATGGCGACCCTTGGCCACAGCGCAGTGACCCAGCAGGCCATTGCGGCCTTTCCTGGCCAGCCATTTGCCAAATCCCTGCTAGGCCTGTCCAGACCCCGGAATGTCTTTCAGAAACCTTTACTACTGACGGTTCAGGCCCAGCAGGTAGAATCTGGGCTAGAAGCCAGATCTCCTGATTTCCAGAGCAGTGCTCTTTCCACTGAACCAACAGCAGGACTGAGTGGGGGCAGTCTAAACCTAAATGGAAAAACTGCACCCCAAAACTCAATGAGGAATGGATGGTCACCCAATTTAATCAATCGTATTTATTGAGTGCTTACTGGGTGCAGAGCACTGTACTAAAGGCTTGGGAGAATACAATAGCACAGAGTTGGTAGATATGTTCCCTGCCTTTAAGAAGCTTACAGGCTAGAAGGGGAGGCAGATATGAAAATTAATTACAGATATGTATATAAGTGCCAAGGGCCTGAAGGAGGTGGTGAATTAAGGATATAAATTCAAGTACAAGAGCAAAAGCAGAAGGGAAAGGGAGTAGGGGAAATGAGGATTTACTTAGGGAAGGACTCTTCGGGGGAGATGTGATTTTAATAAATATCTGAAGGTGGGGAGAGTGGCGGTCTGTCAGATATGGAGGGGGAGGGAATGCCAGGCCAAAGGCAGGATATGGGAGAAGACTCAGCAGCAAGATAGATGAGCTAGAGATACAGTAAGTAGGCTTATATTAGAGGAGCAAAGTGAGCAGGCTGGTTAGTAATAGGGAATCAGCAAGGTAAGATAGAAGGGGGCAAGGTGATTGTGTATTTTAAAGCCAATGGTAAGGGGTTTCTGTTTGATGTGGGAGTGGATGGACAACCACTGGAGGCTCTAGAGGAATGGGGAGACATGGACTGAATGGATTTTCAGAAAAATGATCCAGGTAGCAGAGAGAAATATGGATTGGAGTGAGGAGAGACAGGAGAGTAGGGTTATCAGCAAGGAGGCTAATGCTGAAGTCAAGACAGGTTAGGATAAGTGCTTCGATCACCATAGTAGCAATTTAGATAGAGAGGATAGGGCAGATTTTAGCAATTTTGTTAAGACAGAACCCATAGAATTTGGTGACAGATTGAATATGTGGGCTGAAAGAAAGAGATGAGTTGAGGATGATGCCGAGGATGGTGGTGCAGTCTTTAGTGATGGGAGAGTCACGGGGAGGACAGGGTTTATGGGGGAAGATGAGGAGTTCTGTTTTGGACATGTTATGTTTGAGATATTGGCTGGCTATCCATGGAGATGTTCTGAAGGCAGGAGGAAATACGAGACTACAGAGGGTAGAAAGATCAGGGCTGCAGTACAGACGTGGGAATCATCTACAAAAAGATCGTAGTTGATGCCATGGGAGAGAATTTCTCTATGACAGTAGATGTAGACAGAAAATAGAAGGGGAGCCAGAACTGATTAACTAGTATCTAACCCAGCACTTAGAACAGTGTTTGGCTCAAAGTAAGTGCTAAACAAGTAACATAATAATTAATAACTGAGCCTTGAGGGACTCCCACTGATATTGGACAGGAGGCAGAGGAAGAGTCTGCAAATGAGACAGAGAAAGAGCAGCTAGAGAGATGAGGAAAACAAGGAAAGGATAGCATCAGTGAAGCCAAGATTAGATAATGTTTCCAGGAGAAGGGGATGGGCAGTGTTGAAGGCAGTTGAGAGGTCAAGGAGGCTTAGGATGGAGTAAAGACTGTTGGATTTGGCTAGAAGGAGATAATTGGTGATCTTTGCGAGGGCAGTTTCTGTGGAATGAAAGGGGTAGAAGCCAGATTGGAGGGAGTCAAGGAGAGAATTGGAGGAGAAAGTGGAAGCAGTTTAAGGAGTTTGGAGAGGAAACTGCCCATTTTAATTGACAGTATTATCATTATTAATTCAGTAATTACATGTGGCAAAAGGCTACATTAGCCCCGCCTTTGAAATAATTAATTCCTGAATGTAAAAACAGAAAAGAATAAAAGCTTAGGAAAGCCTCTGCTTCTGGGATTGTGCCCTGCCAAATCTCCCATCTTGGCTAACATAGGCAGAAGGCCAACCCTGATAACAATAATAGCAATAGTAATCTAGTGAGTGGCAAAAGGGGAGAGAGGAAAGACCAGAGTGACCCAAATGTGATTCTTGCACCCTGGAAAGGATAGGGAACGCCTCAAAGGCGAAAGTGTTCTCATCTCTCAAAGAGAGAAATTAATCTGTTTATCTCCTCCTTCTGACCTTTGACTTGGCCATAAAAGCCTGCCAGGAAAGAAAAAGCAGAGTTCCTGCTATGAGCAGCTCTAAGCATTCTGTTTGATATTAGACAGCTGAAAATATTTCATTAAGCATTTTTCAGACCAGACAGGCCTGGAAGGTTTTCATCTAAGGCAAGGAACAGAGGACATTACATTTTGTACTGAATAATCCAAGAAATGGAGAAGGGGGGGAAATACCTTCTATTCACATACTGCTAAAAATGACTTTCCCTTGCTTATCAATTGCAGGCTTGAAAGTTGTTTTCATGAAGAAAGGTTAAACTGGGTTATTAGGGCTGGAGAATGAGATTTTGCTTCCCTTTCCCAATGCTTACAGCTAGGGGTCACCATTAAGTGCTGGAAGGACTCCAGGTATTTCCCATTTAATTTATATTAGGGGTCTCATATTTTGCTGCCACTCTAGAGAAACAAACCACATTCATAGGGCACGGTAAAAAACAAAGATGCTATTTAGAGACTCCTCAAAGAGCTTTGGATCCAGACCAATGAAATCAAAATGTCCAATAAACACAGAGGATTGGGTGAACCAATAGGTGGGTTGGGGTTGGAATGACTTTCCCTCCAGCAAGAATTCAGGCTATCATTGCTCAGTGGTCCCCACACTGGACTCTAGAGTCTAAGTTCTAGTACTCTATTACACAGTACTCTCAGTCAGTCATATCTATTGAGTGCTTACTGTGTGCAGAGCACTGTCTTAAGCGCTTGGGAGAGTACAATATAACAATAAACAGACACATTCCCAGTCTAGAGGACAAGCTTACCGTCTATTTTCCCAGGTGTTTAGTACAGTGCTCTGTACCTGGTAAGTGTTTAATAAATACCATTGATTGATTGGTCTGTACTTTTTCAGGACCATTGGGGTTTGGGGGGGAAGAGACGGGAAGGGCATCAGTGCTCTGGGAATGCTCAGTGGTGATTGGACAACAAGCTCCTCTCTTTTCTTAGCTACCCAACTTGAGGGACACAGTGCAGAGTGTTCCTACCCTTCTCCATCCGTCTCCTGCACACTGTTCCCTGTCTCAGAAGCTCCTTTCAGGGGCTGGGAATAATGGGAGTTTGCCTGGCCTGCTTCCAAGAACAAACCTGATCTTGGTGCTTTCCTCTTAATCCTGCCTCTATTCTCCAATCATGGGCCCCTTTGGAAGGAAGATGGAAAAGAAGGCATCCTCTACAAGAAACAGTCTGAGAGGACTCCTTCACTCAGCGGCCAGTGTTGTTTTTAAAATTTGTCAAAACAAATTTAAACAGGCCCTTCCTCTCTTCTGATCAGTGGGTGGCCCCCTCAAAAATTTTTGGAGAAGGCAGGGAAGGGGCTAAAACTTGAGCTACGCTCTTCTGTGTGAAGAGAAGTGGTCTAACCTGCTTATCTTGTGTAAATATCTCTATTATTATTATTATTTTCATTGGTGAGCTCAGGGGCAGATCCACTCTGCCAACTTGAGGGAAGCAGGTCTCCTATAGGGGCAGAGCTGAGTAGCCTGTCCTGTGGGTTTGGGGCTTTTAGAAGCCAGAGGCCAGGCTGTTCAGGACATGATCCTGAGCGGTCCTTTCTCAGGAAACCGGGCTGGGAAACCTACCAGTAGTGCAGAGTGTAGTCCGCGTCTGGTGGTGCTCTCCTTCCAGGCAGCCAAGAGCAGTTCATGGACTTCAAGCTCTGCCAAATGCAGTGCAAATCCCTCACTGCCGTTTCTGGATCGCCTAGTGATACAAATCAAGGGCAGGTTTGGAGGTTTCTCTTGATTCTTACATGAGAGTCTCATCTCCACCTGAAGTAATCTGCAGAGTTCCACATTAACTCAAAAAATCTCATCTCTCTCTTTTTCTCTCTCTCGCCATCGACCTCCTTGCTCACGCCCCACCTCCTCCTTTGAACTCCCTCCCTCTTTGCTGGATGTTCTTCCCATCTTCAAAGCCCTACTTTAAAATCATATCTCCTCCAGGAAGCCTTCCCTGATTAACTTTACAGTTTTCCAACTGATTTTCCTCCCTACTGCATTACCTATGCACCTGTCTTTACCCAGCTTCCTTCTAGACTGTAAGCTTCTTATGGGCAGGGAACATGTTTACCAAATCCATTATTGTACTCACCCAAGTTCTTAGTACAGTGCTCTGTACCCAGTAAGTATTTAGTAAATATGATTGATCCCACCCACTCCCCATGACATTTATGTGCATATCTTTATCCAGGATTGTTGCCCCTTCTTGTTCTTTTTCTTTATTTTAGTGTCAGTCTCCTTCCTCTGCTACATTCTAAGTTCCTTGAGGACAGGGATCATCAGGGATCACTTTATTGTCCTTTCCCAAGCACTAAGAATAGTGCTCTGCAGAGACCAAGTGCTCAAGGAATAATAATAATAATAATGATGATGGTATTTAAGTGCTTACTATGTGCCAAGCACTGTTCTAAGCACTGGGGTAGATACAAGGTAATCAGGTGGTCCCATATGGGGCTCACAGTCAATCCCCATTTTACAGATGAGGTAACTGAGGCCCAGAGAAGTTAAGTGACTTGCCCAAAGTCACATAGCTGACAAGAGGCAGAGCCAGGATTAGAACCCACAACCTGTGACTCCCAAGCCCGTTCTCTATCCACTAAGCCATGCTGCTTCTCATGATTGATTCTCATGATCACTATGACTGATTGAATACTATGCTGAAAAACAAGCATCCAGAGTTGTAAAACAAATGCATTGAGACATTAATCTCAACTTAAATTCTCTGGTTACTATTAGAGATTTTCTCCTGAAATCAGGGTCCCCTGGAGCAGGGTTTGAGCAACCAAGGCATCTTCCCAACCTCTCCACTCTCGACTATTAAATCGAGAAGAGTCTGGGGGAAATGACTCAGGCCCTGCAGATTTTCAACACCCCTGTACCTCTTCTGGTACAAAACTAGAACTGACCTCCACATATGGTGGTTTATTCTACCAATCATTTCCTTGCTGCCTTTTCCACTAGCCTGGGGGGACTTTCCAAAGAAAATGGCCTAAGAACCTTCTCAGAACCTTCTCCTCTGTAATCAGAGCTGCAGAAGGGCAAGCCTTGAAAATCGGAACATCCTTTCCTTCTGGGACCCACCCAGAGGCTACTTGCACTGATTTCTCAGAAGGATGAGGCTAGCACGCTGGGGAATATGGGGCGTCGGGAACCATGGCAGGGGAATGATGAGGGTAAAAGGAAGGTGTAGCAGTGAGGGAAGAGCAGACCTAGAGCTTTCTCTGCTCAGGAAGCCATACAAGTTCCACTGAGGGGAACTTCTGGAGAGGAATAGGTCATTGTGGATCAGTGAGATTAGACGTGGGCAACCAATCAATGGAATTTATCCAACACTTACCATGCACAGAGCACTGCATTAATCCCTTGGGAGAGGACATTACAACAGAATTAGCAGACATGTTCCCTGCCCATAACGAGCTTACAGTCTAGAGAGGCAGACAGACATGAATATGTCTAATGGCACATAAGGCACAGGGAGGGAATGGGTTAGGACATGGTGTAACTTGGCAGCTGGGTGTCCTTCCTATCAACTCCTCTCTGTCACTGGATAAATATCCCCTACAGGAATCCAATCTGGGGAATGGGAGGGAGGAAGCAGACAGTCATTTTTACAGGGGAAAAAAAATTATGCAATTTCAAACATTTGAAATGTGATGGTGTTGGTCTGGGTTTGTGGTTTTGAGTTGTGGTTTGAGTGGTGAAAGTTGTGACTCTCAAGGGTTATTGAATTGAATTTATAGTCCCTATAAAATGGGAATTAAGTAAATACTTGTCCTCCCTCTTACTTATACTGTAAACCCGATGTGGGACAATCTCTACCCCTGTGCTTAGTACATTGCTTGGCACATAGTAAGCGTTTAACAAATATCACTATTATCATTATTAGGCCAGTCCCTGGCTAAAGGTTGAAGAGGAAAACAAAGAGCTTTTAATATTGCCTGTTTTGACTTTTGACCAGAAGACCTCTAGGCTGATCCCAAAAAGGTACTCCCAGCTGTCAATGCAACTGTCCATCAATATGCAAGTCAACATTTCCTTTCTGAAAAGTCACCAATTTTTAAGATTCCTCCTGAAGCAATATTTAAGAAGCACTGAGACTGACTTTTAAACTTGGGTTGGATTTATTTCTCCACTTGAATTCAATTTTCCCTGCAAAAGCAGCTAGGATAACAAAGCCTTTCCAAATCAACGAAGATTGAAATTTGGATCTGGTGGATTCATGCCGAGGTAAGAAATAGGAAAAAGGTCCTGAGGACTTTACCTCTTGGGGTTGGAGTGCAGGATTTTACCAATTCACTGGAACTCTCACTTTGATTACAGTTACACTGAGATCTCACTTGGATACAAACTTTTTCATTGAGGGCCACTGTTGTTTCACGATAAGCATTTATACTGCATTCCTGAGTTGAGGAGAGAAAAGAAATAAACAGCGTTATTTCATCTGACACCCCAAAACAGAGCTAAAGTAATAAAGCTCTGTGGAAAGCTGAATTACAGAAATGGGCAAAGGCAAATACAGTAAGAATTCAAGTTGAACTCTTAAAGCAGTTTCAAAACAAACACAAGTGTGTCAGATCTATGTATCCAAAACATTCCCATCAATATATAAAAAATCACTTCATACAATTCCTCTGTTACTCGTTAGCAAAAGGGTGATGCATGGACATGTCAAAGTAAAAGGAAATTCTGACTGCCCTGAAACCTACTTGCAGGAAGTGCGTATGGACTTATTCATATCCCAAGTCATGTCTTACCCTCATCCACATAGCCTCTCTTACGAGACTGTGTTCATGATTTCATCAACTTACATAAGAGTAGTATATTGCTTCTTACATAACTCCTTCCATAACACCAAAAGAACAAATACCTGCATGGTAAAGTCCTAGGTGGTCCTATGCCCAAACTTTGTGCCAGTGGTTTCTTCATTAATTTAGAGTTACAGTTTTTATTATTACTACTACTAATACTAATAATAATGGTATTTGTAAAGCACTTACCATGTGCCAGGCACTGTTATAAGCACCAGGGTGGATATAAGCAAATCAAATTGGACAAAGTCACTGAGCTCACAGTCTCAATCCCCCTTTTACAGATGAGGTAACTGAGGCACAGAGAAGGGGAGTGACTTGCCCAAGGACACAGAGCAGACAAGTAACAGAGCTTCTGACTCCCAGCCCCATGCTTTATCCATTACATCATGCAATTTTACCATGCACAGTTCTCATTTTGGTTGCTTGAGCTTTCAGCACAATCAATTTTCATACCCTCGGCCACTCAATGAATCCTCTGAATTTTTGTTCCAGATCACAGTGGATTCTCCCCGTCTAGTTATGAACGGACTCGTGTAGAGAAAAAAGGAGTTTTTCTCTTCGCTGATTTCAGTGCTGCACTGTGAATACACAATGCTTCTGCCTACATGCACTGTGTTGTCAACATTTCCAGTTCTGCCAGTGTTTCTACCTCACCCTGTAGCCTTGCACAGGCTAGATTTCTGGACCCAGCCTGCCCAGGCCCCACCCAGGTGGGTTCCAGCTCCTGGCATCAAAGTCCAGTCAGGTTCAGACCTCCCCAGATTGTAATTCTAGGGCTGATTCAACTCAGCCCCAGCCCCACACCAGATTGGAGGGGAAGAGAAGCGGGTCCGGGTCTCACTACTAGGTAAGGGTACCTCTGCGGGGTGCTCGAACTACAAGTCCCTGGAGCCCAGGGAAAACCACACAAGGGAAACCACCACATGGGCATGACAACAACCTGACTTGATATGGGTGCTCTAGGGGTGCCAAGTCCAAGCCTGTTTGGGCCCAGTCCATGCCTGCCCTCAGGTTTATGCTAGATTCTATGGCCTTGGGCCAGGGTGAACCAGAAGAGGCTCAAGCCAAGCCCTAAATTGAGTAGGCTTAGAAACTATAGGTGCCCATCCACAGGGGCGTGGCTCCCACAGCTTTTGAACTGGACACCCAGGCTTGCCCATCCCGGTCTCTGACAGATCTGAGAACTTACAATCAGGGTTGAAAAGATCCCACTGGAAGCTTTCTGGCCCATTCACTCTTTGCAGCCTGCCCTCTCTCTCTGCTCTCCCCAAAGACCCTCTTTTCACCTCCACACTCAAAATGCCAGGTTGGCACCTAAGGATAGAACTGTGTCTGTTTCTAAGGAAGAGTTACTTGGACTTGTGAGCCCCAGCCAGGACAGGCACTGTTTCCAACTTAATTCGTGTGTGCCTATCCTAGTGCTTAGAACAGTGTTCAATGCATAGTAAACGCTCAAAAAACACCATTAAAAAACTAAAAGAAAATAGAAAATTAATAACGGATGGTGCTATTCAATCTCATTATGTATGTATGTATACTTCTATAATTCTACTCATTTATATTGATGCCTGTTTGCTTGTATTGATGTCTGTCTTCCCCTCTCTAGACTGTGAGCCCATTGTGGGCAGCGATTGTCTCTCTTTATTGCTGTATTGTACCTTCCAAGCACTTAGTTGAGTGCTCTGCACACAGTAAGCGCTCAATAAATACAACTGAATGAATAAATTAGTGAAGCAATCAATCCCAATAATCTTGAATCTACACTATCCATTTTTTTCCTCAGTCTCCAAGTACAAAGGCCTTTACAGATGTTTCCTTTTCTCTCTCCAGGCTCAGAAAGTTGGCAAGCAGAATTACTCCCACATCCCCTTTTATGGTGGCCAGCATATTACACGGATAATTGGTATGGTCGGAAGCACCTCTCCACCTCTTCCTGGATCTCTGGCCTCCTAGAGGACTTATTAGACCCTGTCCAGAACACAAAATTGACTCCTTTGACCCAGAGCTCCTGGGACTGGCTCCCTTCTCCAATTCTTTTTTCAAGGAGTAAAAGTAGTCAAAGGTTCAGGCTTCCCTTATCTAATTCATGATTTATACCCCGCGTGGGCGACTGTGTTTAAATGTCATTTGATTGATTAAGCAAGTGAAGAATGCCTGTCTGGTGGTGATGAAAGACACCGGAAGAAGTTATCACTATGTGAGTTTTGAACTTTGGAATTGAGCAATGCTCTCCAGTTTACAAATTTGCAATGGCAAGATTAGAGTCCATTTTAAAGGACTAAAAACCAAGTTGCTCATTCAGGTTAATAGTCCTTAGTCTGAGAATTATCTCAGCCATTTGCTCGAGGCCTCTGGAACCCGAAGTAACTTGAGTCCGTAGGTGAAAGCTCTACCGATTAACCAAGTTTACCTCTAAATAATATCCTGGTGGGCAAGTGTTTCTTACCAGGAAACACTGAGACAATCTTTTTTATTCCTTCTCTCCCTGCACCCTAAACTATCCCTGATGTCCTACTGCAACACAATCTTTCACCGAGGTTGTACTGGGCTAGAATTCTTCAGTTTTTCTTGACAATCTGGCTCTCAGTGTTTCTCCTTGGTATCTGTGTTTCATTTCCTCAAATGTCAGATGGAATTATTTTCCGACTTTTCCTATTTCTGTGTCTTCGCTTACTCTTTTAGTGTGCATTTTTGTTTCTCTGCTGGCGTTGAAAAATGACATCCTGTAACAAGCTGTTTACATCTGACTTTAATATGTTCATAATGCTGACTAAATATAAATGCAGACTAAATGAGGTAACTGAAGGGTCCCCGCTCTAGCTCTATCCCTTTATCCACTGGTAATTTAATCTTTGTCTTTTTTAAGGTATTTGTTAAATGCTTACTATGAGTGAAACACTAAGCCCTGGGGTAGATACAAGTGAATCAGGTAGGACGTAGTCCCTGTCCCACATGGGGTTCTTAGTCTAAGAAGAGGGAGAACAGGACAACTGATAGAGAAGTTAAGTGACTTGCCCAAGGTCACACAGTATTTGTCTTTTGCAATTAAACTATTTTTTAAGTCCATCTGGCTGCTTTCAGGCATGTTAAATGAATTAATGTTGTGCATAACATCTGTTGAAATGCCATATTAGACACTGGAGTTCTGTTGAAGGGTCACCTGAGTGGGGTCACACTATCCCTGCAGTTAGCTGCTTGCTGCCCGCTCCCCCTGCCACCCCCACCAAGATAACCTATATTTTCGTGGGGAAGAGGGAGGTGGAAGTAATAGCAGTTGCCAAGTTCCACTTCTGCCCAGTCTCTTAATAGCAGCTCTCAGTACTGAACATCTTCCCCAAAAAATACAAATAAATGGTGGCATTTGTTAAGTGCTTACTATCTGCAAAGCACTGTTCTAAGCGCTGAGGGACAAGGTGAGCAGGTTGTCCCACGTGGGGCTCACAGTTTTAATCCCCATTTTACAGATGAGGTAACTGAGGCACAGAGAAATTAAGTGACTTGCCCAAAGTCACCCAGCTGGCAAGTGGCGGAGCTGGGATTAGAACCCATGACCTCTGACTCCCAAGCCCCGGCTCTTTCCACTGAGCTCTGCCCAGGGGACTGGCATCACGGGAATTAACCTTTTCTATGGAGGACAGCCCAATCCTGGGGAAATATATAAGAGCACCTACGATAGAGCCCCTTCAATATAGAAAGTGCTTCTGACACCTCTGTCTTCAGAGTCCCTTTGAGAGGAAGTCATAGAAGGACACTGGCTCTGGAAATTCAAAATTAGCTGAGTGAAAGAATATTAAGTAGTAAATAACCCATTCACTGCACTTTGCCCAGGAGAAAAAATGCTAATAAAAATTTATTATCAAGTTCCGTCGAGTCATTTCCGATTCACAGTGGCTTTAGGGATATATTTTCTCCAGAATGTCCTGTCTTCTGCCATAATCTGTAACCTAATGGTTCTTCTGTTATGGTCTCTATCCATCTAGCTGATGGTCTGCCTTTTCCACGTTTTCCCCGGCCTTTTCCTAACTTTAATGTCTTCTCCAGAGAATTAGTCCTCCTGATTATGTTTCCAAATGAACAGCTGTCATTACTTTATTTTCATCCCTTCAACACAAATTTCCAAATTTTAGGGAAATTCCCAATTTCATGAAGCAGCACAGGCCTGAGGAAGCAGTGAAGTCCAAAAGAGTAAGGCCTGGGAGTCAGAAACCTGGGTTCTAATCCAGGCTCTTCCACTTGCTCGTGATATGACTTTGGGCAAGTCACTTCACTACTCTGAACCTCAGTTTCCTCATTTGTAAAGTGGAGCTTCAATACCTGTTCTCTCTCCCCTCTAGATTGTAAACTCATTATGGGCAGGGAACATATCTGCTAATTCTCTGGCACTGTACTCTCCCAAGTGTTTAGAACACTGCCCTGCACATAGGAATCGCTTAATAAATACTATTGCTTGATATGTAGTCTGGGATAGCAACAGGGTCTGACCTGATTATCTTATATCTCTACTCCAGCTCTTGGCACAAAGTAAATGCTTAATATACCACAATTATTGGTATTATTATTAGCAATAATAATAAAGGCACTTTAAAATTATTTCTTTACCTTTGTCATCTCACCCAGACATTTGCCTAGGATTTAAGGAGACTCAGAGAGGAAAAGAGGAAGATTTTGCTCTACATCCAGAGAACAAGTATTTCCTGGTGTGGGTTGGGGAGGGGAGCAGAGCAGTAACCACAAACACAAGTGAGAGAAACATGGCAACAAAACATCCCTAAATACTGCTGGAGAGGCACCCACCGTTTACACACATAATCCAGATTTTCAAGACACATATTTACCTGACTTTGTCGATAGCTATTTTTAGAGTCCCAACTGTACATCTTCCTTAAATGAAACCCTATACTGACCCACTAGAATTCAACTACATTTTTGCTACACTCGATAAAGCAAAACAACATTTTCATGTAACAGGTCCTGAAGAGCTTACCCTTTGACTTTCTTTGTCCAAGTAGCTGAAATACAGCAGACTACAAGACTTAACAGTCCTTTCTGGAGGATTCCATGTCCAAATTAGCGTACAGAGATGTTCCACTGAAACACTCACATTGGTAAGATGTGGGAAATTTTCTGTTCACATCAAACAGGAGAAAACTGCTTTAAAAAACACTTGTTGACATTCTTAATTCCCCATTTAATGTCCCCTAAAGCCCAGGGAATTTTTAACAGCTGTATATCTTGAAAATGCTATCAATTTAAAAAACGAAGATCCAAAGTTCACCAGACATCACTAAGCCAAGAACGAATATCACAGATGTTTAACTGAAATATTAATATTCATCCATTCAATCATATTTATTGAGCATTTACTGTGTGCAGAGCACTGGACTAAGCACTTGGAATGAACAATTCGCAACAGATGGAGAAAACCACTGCCCAACAATGGGCTCACAGTCTGAAAGGGGGAGGCAGACAGTAAAACAAAACAAGTAGTCAGGCATCAATACCATCAAAATAGATAAAGAATCATAGATATATACACATCTTTAATAAAATAGAGTAAAAATAATATATACAAATATATACAAGTGCTGTCAGGAAGGGAAGGGGGTAGAGCAGAGGGAGGGAATAGGGGAAATGGGGAGGGGAGGAGGGGCAGAGGCAAAAGGGGGGATTGAGTCTGGGAAGGCCTCCTACAGGAGGTGAGCTCTCAGTAGGGCTTAGAGAAGCAGCATGGCACAGTGGAAAGAGCCCGGGCTTGGGAGTCAGAGTTCATGGGTTCGAATCCCGGATCTGCCACTTGCCAGCTGACTTTGGGCAAGTCACTTAACTTCTCTGTGCCTCAGTTACCTCATCTGTAAAATGGAGATTAAAACTGTGAGCCCCACGTGGGACAACCTGATCTCCTTGTATCCCCCAGCGCTTAGAACAGTGCTTTGCACAGAGTAAGCGCTTAACAAATACCACTTATTTGAGAAGCAGTGTGGCTCAGTGGAAAGAGCACGGGCTTTGGAGTCAGGGCTCATGAGTTCGAATCCCAGCTCTGCCACTTGTCGGCTGTGTGACTGTGGGCAAGTCACTTAACTTCTCTGTGCCTCAGTTCCCTCATCTGTAAAATGGGGATTAAGACTGTGAGCCCCACGTGGGACAACCTGATTCCTCTATGTCTACCCCAGCGCTTAGAACAGTGCTCGGCACATAGTAAGCGCTTAACAAATACCAACATTATTATTATTATTTGAAGAGGGGAAGAGAGTTAGCTTGGCAGATGTGAGAAAGGAGGTCATTCCAGGTCAGTGATAGGATGCGGGCCAGGGGTCGACTGGGGGGTGGGGGGATGGACACAGTTGAGAACGAGGCACAGTTAAGCTTGTTAAACGTGTTCTTGATCAAAAAATGGGGGAAGCTAATTCATGTTCTTTTACAATAATGCAAATGAACTCCATAAACATTCACTGCCACCTAGAATTTCAGAGCAGTGAATTTACTGCCTTGTTTATTCCCATTTCACTCTCCATGAAATTCTGCTCAGATGCAGCATTACCATCTCATTTTCACAAGTGAGAAAAGTGAGATGAGTAAATCGCCTAAAATGAGTCAGTGGCAGAAGATTTTTTAATACATATTTTCTGTTTAACCCGAAGTACACAATTTCCATGTCCGCCCTTTGTGAAATGCAAATAATAACATCAGCTAAAAAAACACAACATTCCTACTGGAATACTGGAAATGCATTTTCTGCTAGAGACTGTAGAGGAGTTGCTATCTCACCCATCTGAAAAATTAAAAAAAAAAATCAGAGCCCTATGTCTTTCCCTATTCATTTCAATAGTGCTCTGAAATGTGTGAAATTCAGATTTCCTTCATTATTTTACCCTAATAGGAAAACACCTCTGGTAGACGATTGCTTTAAATTTTTTAACAGAACTGAAAACAATTAGCCCTATGAGATCGAATAAAGATCATTTCTGCCCAGAAAGGCATTTAACAACTTCATCGTCTCTCTTTGAATACCATGAGGGGCGGGGACTGTGCCTGATGGGACTATATTAATAATTGTGGTGTTTGTTCAGTGCTTACTATGTGCCAAGCACTGTACTAAGCGCCGGGGTGGATATTAGATAATCAGGCTGGACAAAGTCTCTGACTCACCGAGTCCAAAGGTCTGGTTTCCCCCAGCCCTTACAACGTAAGCGCTTAATAAATACCACTATTATCATTATGATCATCACAGGGCAAACGACAGGCAAATGATCAAGTGACTTAAAACACTGGTTTTTTCTTTTTTTCTGCATTTCCAACTTAAGCGGCTCCTTGAGTTATCTCAGCCCGCAGCATTAGAATAGAATCTTCGCTGTCGGACACGAGAAGGCGGCGTCGGTTCTCCAAAAGCAAGAATTCAAACTAGAAGTTTCTTTCAAAGAGTTTACTCAGTTTCCCAGTCATCTCCCCCCTCGCCAATTTCAGACCTTCCCTAATAAACTGGCAGATAGTTTTCACTTTCTGGATAATGATTTTTCAAGTCGCTTATATTTTTCAAGTCGCTTATTTTTATTTTTAATCAAATGGAGGCAGTTGGTGAAGCAAGCCTTTCAAGCCGGGTTGAATTCTGCCCCAGGCTCAAACGCCTCACGAAGGCGCTTTGGTCACAATGATGCCACCAAACCCAGCCGCTCCCCCCTCCCCAGTCATGGTCGGACTTGCAACCCCCTTTTTAGGGGTCAGTCCTTGGGGGTCTTCAATAACCCCCCAAATCTCCGAAAAACAGGAAGGCCTCCTCTGGCCATACTAGCGCTTCCCAGTGGGTCCCCCCGGGGGGCTGCGGAGTCCCCTGAGCCCCCAGGGGGAAGGGACCTTCCAGATCGGGGAAAGCCGCTCTCGAACCTCTCCTGCTCAGGCTCCCCACCTCCCAACCCTGTCCTCCCCCATGCCCCTGCCCAGCTTCGCCCCACAAATCCTGTCTTCCCAAGGCCCAGTCTCCCCACACAAACCCTGTCTTCTCCCCTGCTTCCTTTTCTCCCACCACAAACCCTGCCTTCCCTCTGCCCAGTCTCCCCACACAAACTCTGCCTTTCCCCTGCCCCATCTCCCCCACACAAACCCTGTCTTCCCTCTGCCCACTCTCCCCACACAAACCTTGCCTTCCTAGTGCCCAGTCTCTCTACACAAACCTTGCCTTCCTAGTGTCCAGTCTCCCCATACAAACCCCGCCTTCCTAGTGTCCAGACTCTCCATACAAACCCTGCCTTCCTAGTGTCCAGTCTCCCCATACAAACCCTGCCTTCCTAGTGTCCAGTCTCCCCATACAAACCCTGCCTTCCCAGTGTCCAGTCTCCCCATACAAACCCTGCCTTCCCTCTGCCCAGTCTCCCCACACAAACTCTGCCTTCTTGCTGCCCCATCTCCCCACACAAACCCTGCCTTTCCTCTGCCCACTCTCCCCACACAAACCTTGTCTTCCTGGTCCCAGTCTCCCCCACCCAAACCCTACCTTTCCAGTGTCCAGTGTCCCCACACAAACCTCGCCTTCCCTCTGCCCACTCTCCCCACACAAACCCTGTCTTCCTGGTGCCAGTCTCCCGCACACAAACCCTGCCTTCCTGCCGCCCAGTCTCTCTACACACACCCTGTCTTCCTGGTGCCAGTCTCCCCAAACAAATCCTGCCTTCCTGGTGCCCATTGTCCCATGCAAATCCTACCTTCTTGGTGCCCAGTCTCCCATGCAAATCCTGCCTTCCTGGTGCTCAGTCTCCCCACCTGAACCCTGCCTTCCTGGTGCCCGGTCTCCCCACACAAACCCCATCTTCCGCCCTGCCGCTGCCCAGCCTCCCCTCCACATAAATCCTGTCTTTCCCCTATCCAGCCTCTCCCCCACAGAAACCCTGTCATTATCCTTGCCCGTCCCCTGCCCACCCCCCACACAAATCCTGTCTTGCCCTTGCCCCCGGCCCCGGCTACCCTACACACAAACCCAGTCTTTCCCCCTCCTCACCCCAACCTTCCCCACACAAACCCTGTTCTCCCCCTGCCCAGCCTCCCCAACACACAACGACAACGATAACCACGATGGCATGTATTAAGCGCTTACTGTGGGCCAGGCCCGGGGAGTAGACACAAGATAATCGGGTTGGACCCGGTCTCCGTCCCACCTAGGCCTCACGGTCTTAATCCCCATTTGACAAGATGAGGAAAGTGAGGCACCGAGAAGTTAAGAGACTCGCCCAAGGTCACAGAGCAGACAAGTGCCAGGGCCAAGATCAGACCCAGGTCTGGCTCCCAGAGAGTGTTCTTCCCATTAGGCCTCGCCACAAACCCCGTGTGCCCCCTGCCCCTGCCCAGCCTCTCCCCCCAACAACCCCTGCCTTCCCCCTCTCACACCTACACATACACACAAGCCCTGGGCTCCCCGCTTCCCTTGCCCTCACCCCAAGACCCGCACATAGTGCCTTCCCTCTGCCCGGCTCTTTGTCGTCCCACAAACGGTGGCTCCCTCGTGCCCCTGGCCGTGCCCGGGGCAGCACTCACCCGGCAGGTCCTTCTCCCCAAGGCTGCCGGCGAACGAGAGCCAGAGCAGCGCCTTGAGCAACCGCGGTCCGGCCGCCGGTTCCATGCTCTCCCCCGGTTCCCCCGGCTCCCCCGAGGCCGGGCCGGGCCGGGCCAGCTCAGGATCCGCCGGCACGTCAGCCTCCCGCCGCCTCCTCCGCTCCTTCTCCCACTTCCCGGCTCCGGCGGGGGCGGAGCAGACGGGAAAAGACGCTCCAGCAGCCGCCGGGCCCGGCCCAGGTAACCCGAGAGGGAAGGCGGACAGGGGCGGGGCCGGGGCGACTCGCCCAGCTCACCTCCTCCGGGAGGCCTTCCCAAACTGACCCCTCCCATTCATTCAATAGTATTTATTGAGCGCTTACTCTATGTGCAGAGCACTAAACTAAGCGCTTGGAGTGGACAACAGATAGAGACATTTCCTGCCCATTGACGAGTTTACAGTGCCCCCTCCTCATCTCCCCCCCCCGCTCTTCCCCCTTCCCCTCCCCACAGCACTTCGACATTTTATTTATGACTATTTTATTAATGATGTCTATAGATTTATGATTCTATTCATCTATTCTGATGGTATTGATGCCTGACTCGTTGTTTCGTTTTGCGGTCTGTCTCCCCCGTTTAGACTGTGAGCCTGTTGTTGGGCAGGGATTGCCCAACTGTACATTCCAAGCGCTTAGTCCAGTGCTTTGCACATAGTAAGCGCTCAATAAATACGATTGAATAAAAGAATGAATGAATACCCCCTTCCCCGCCCCACAGCACCGGTGAATATTTGTACATATTTATTACTCTATTTTATTAATGATGTGTATAGATCTATGATTCTATTCATCTATTTTGATGGTACTGATGCCTGACTACTTGAGCGCGGGTTTTGGAGTCAGAGGTCATGGGTTCGAATCCCGACTCGGCCACTTGTCAGCTGTGTGACTTTGGGCAAGTCACTTAACTTCTCGGTGCCTCAGTGACCTCATCTGTAAAATGGGGATTAAGACCGTGAGCCCCACGTGGGACAACCTGATTCCCCTGTGTCTACCCCAGCGCTTAGAACAGTGCTCGGCACATAGTAAGCGCTTAACAAATACCAACATCATCATCATTGTTTGGTTTTGTTGTCTATCTCCCGTTTGGACTGTGAGCCCCTTATTGGGCAGAGATTGCCTCTATCTGTTGCCGAATTGTACTTCCCAAGCGCTTAGTACAGTGCTCTGCACACAGTAAGCACTCAAATACGAATGAATGAATGAATGAATGAATGAATGAATGAATGAATGAATGAATGAATGAATGAGGGGCGGGGTCGGCTGAGGAGGGCAGAGCGCCCCCTTCAGTCACCTGGGCCCAGGGCACCTGGCCTCTCTCCCCTCCCTCCGTCCCTCGAAGTCCTTTTCTTGCAAAACTCATTCATTCTTTCACTCGTATTTATTGAGCGCTTACTGTATGCAGAGCACTGGACTAAGTGCTTGGAATGGACAATTCGGCAACAGACTGAAACAATCCCTGCCCCAAAACGGTCTTACAGTCTAGAAGGGGGGAGACAGCAAAGCAAAACAAGGAGACTGACAGCAATACCATCGAAATAAAGAGAATCATAGATATATCCACATCATTAATAAAATAGAGCAATAAATATACACAAATATAGACAAGTGCTATGGAGAGGGGAAGGGACTAGAGTGTGGGGGGGGAGCAGAGGGAAGGGGTGAGGCAGTCCCTTCTCTGGCCCAGTCCTGCAGGCTCTTGCCCAATCTGAGAAAAAGTCCACGTTCCTTAGGGGTCCGGGGTCCCCTTCCCTACTAAATCATTGATTGAAAATTTTGGACCCAACTGTGTTTGGGGAAAGGGACTAAATCTGGGATCATTCATCCAATCAGCGTGTTTTAGTGGAAAGAGCCCTGGTTTGGGAGTCAGAGGTCATGGGTTCTAATCCCATATCCGCCACTTGTCAGCTGTGTGACTTTGGGCGAGTCACTTAACTTCTCTGTGCCTCAGTTACCTTATCTGTAAAATGGGGATTAAAACTGTGAGCCCCACTTGGGACAACCTGATTACCTTGTATTCCCCAGTGCTTAGAACAGTGCTTTGCACATAGTAAGCGCTTAACAAATACCACCATTTATTTATTTTATTCTCTGTGCCTCACTTACCTCATCTGTAAAATAGGGATTAAGACTGTGAGCTCCATGTGGAACAATCTGATCACGTTGTATCCCCCCAGCGCTTAGAACAGTGCTTGGCACATAGTAAGCACTTAACAAATACCAGCATTATTATTCTCTGTGCCTCAGTTATTTCATCTGTAAAATGGGGATTAAGATGTGAGCCCCATTTGGGACAACTTGATTACCTTGTATCTACCCCAGTGCTTAGAACAGTGCTTGACACATAGTAAGTGCTTAACAAATACCAACATTATCATCCTATCATATTTATTGAGCCCTTACATCATTTATTCATTTGTATTTATTGAGTGTTTACTGCATGCAGAACATTGTACTAAGCATTTGGAAAGTACAATTCGTCAACAGAGGCAATCCCTGACCAACAACGAGCTCACTCAGTGCACTGTACTAAGCGCTTGGGCGAGTACAATACAGCAACAGTGATATTCCCTGCCTACGACAGGTTTATAGTCTAGAATGGGGGAGACAGGCATCAATACAAATAAATAAAATTACAGCTTGCACCCCATTGGCACCAAACTCCCTGCAACAGCAAGTCGCCATCCGTCAGTTTACCGTATCACCTTTAAACTTTTGGATTTTAATTCCTCTGGATGCTTTGGTGGGTGAAGAGAAGTAAGGCCCATTCCCATTTTACGGATGAAAAACCTGGGGACTCAGAGGTGCAGGGACTGTAGCCACGGGGAGTCTGGATCACAGGATCGGGACTCCCGCGTCTCGGTAATTTTTATCTATTTGCCTTGTTAGACGCCTGTTGGATTGAGGTCTTTTCTGATTGAACCGTGAGTCCGTGGCAGGTCAGGAGGTCAGGTCAGGAGCCAGCATCACATGCAGGGTTGGCTCACGGTGTCTAATGAATGTAAAATGACGATAATGATAAGCACCATAACACTAACTACAACAGCAATGAGTTAGTAGTATTCACTGTTCACGAAAGGAGATTAGAAACTGAGGTTTGTCCATCTGGGAACAAAACATATTTCCTATCATGGCTATACAGACGCCTAGTAAGACCATCAAATTTTCTTTATACCCATCCCAAAAATAAGGTAGGGTAAAAAATGAGGGAATTTTTTTTGCCACAAACAGAAATGAGAGTGGCCCGAATCATGTTCATTGCCCAGGATAGTCAAGTACTTCCTACTTTGTCAGGTATAGTTTTATGAAACAGGAAGAGAAAACGGCATAGCTTAGTGGAAAGAGCACGGGCTTGGAAGTCAGGGGTTGTGAGTTCTAATCCTGGCTCCGCCACTTGTCAGCTGTGTGACTTTGGGCAAGTCACTATAACTTCTCTGTGCCTCAGTTCCCTCATCTGTAAAATGGGGATTAAGACTGTGAGCCCCACGTGGACAACCTGATTACGTTGTATCTACTCCAGTGCTTAGAACAGTGCTTGGCACATAGTAAGCACTTAACAAATACCATCATCATTATTATTATTATTATTATTATTAAAAGGGAGGGCTTTCTGAGAAGAGTAATAAACTGAGACCAATATGCCTTGGTTTTAAGTAACCTTAACCATGATGAGTCAAATAAAAATTCAACTTTAACCTTAAACCCACTGTGTTTTCACAAATATGTTTTCCTAGATTGGTCACAATTCCACTCCCTTCCTTTCTTGTTTGTTTGGGGCTGCTAGGAATTTGGAGTTAGTAAGGACACTATTCTGTTGCCCTTACTCCTTCCTCTCCTCTCAATTTGCCTTTCTTATCTGCCAAGATGAGGGTGTGTAGAGAGGAGTTGGGAAGAAGAAGATGAGGAGGAGGATTAGAATGAGTTACACAAACACGAAGCTGTAAGAAAACAAGGATTCCTCGGTCAAAAGAGCATCCACCCAGAGGTCAAAGCTAAATGCTAATCCAAGTACTGTGTTTGCAAATGACTACTCTCTCATTCTCTCTCTCTCTCCCCCTTCCTCCCTTCTTAATAATCCAGAGTGGCTAATCCAGATTTGGGCAGTGCTTTTTGAGCTTGTCTCATAATGCTAAGAATGATTTGTTTTGTCATTTAGAGAACACATCCAAACAGATGACTTCACAGCCTCCACACATAGTTATTGGCATATTGGAGACCTGCCAATCATTGAGAATGCACAATGGCCATTCGAGGTCAGGTTCCAGGGTGTTCCAGGAGAGGGGGATCTGTAATCTATAAAATTTGTTATTGTGGTTATTCTTGACACCCATACTAGGGTATGGGTGTAATCCTATCCAATTGGTTTTGTTGGATAATTTGTAATGTTCGTTTCTGATCCTCTGGTTACACTGAGTGAATTCACGTACCCCAGGGGGAGTTGACTGAAGGTGGAAAGAAAGGTGGAATATGCTGCAGATTCTCAGAGCACTTTTGGTCTCCCCTATGATCCTAGGCTTGATCATTATATTAATGTTGGTATTTGTTGGTATTTGTTAAGCGCTTACTATGTGCAGAGCACTGTTCTAAGCGCTGGGGTAGACACAGGGGAATCAGGTTGTCCCACGTGGGGCTCACAGTCTTCATCCCCATTTTACAGATGAGGTAACTGAGGCACAGAGAAGTTAAGTGACTTGCCCACAGCCACACAGCTGACAAGTGGCGGAGCGGGGATTCGAACCCATGATAGGATAACAAATTAATGAGTCAGAGGTAAAAGGCACAATCTCTGCCCTCAACAAATTTATACTCTATCCAGGGAGACAGATAAAACTGATAGGTGAGAATGGAGAAGTGCTTAAGCAATACAACATACACATCGCTATGTATAATCCTAACCCACCTTGACTACTACATCTGCCTCCTCACTGACCTCATGGCCTTCTGTCTCTTCCCACTCCAATCCATACTTAACCCTCCTGCACGATCATTTTTCAAAAGAAGTGTTCAGTCCATGTCTCTCCACTCCTCAAGAACCTCCAATGGCTGCCCATCCATCTTTGCCCATCCACCTCCACATCAAACAGAAACTCCTTACTCCTTTAAAGCACTCAATCAGCTTGTCCCATCCTACCTCACCTCATTGACTTCATACTACAGCCCAGCCCACACACTCCACTCCTCTAGCGTCTGTTTACTCTCTGTGCCGCCGACCCTTTTCCCAAATCGTCCCCCTAGCCTGAAAACCCCTCCCCCTCCATATATGCCAAGATTACCACACTCTCCACCTTCAAAGCATTATTAAGGTCACATCTTCTCCAAGAGGCCTTTCCCGAGTGAGCCCTCTTTTCCCCAATTAGCACTCCCTTCTGCGTCATCTAGGCACTTCGATCTGTGACCTTTGGACATTTGATATTCATCCCACCTCCAACTCGACGGCAATTATGTATATATCTTTAAATTATAGATTATAAATTACTTATTTATTCATACTAATGTCTGTCTCCTCCTCTAGATCCCTCTCAGGATTGCACCTGGAGAGTTCTCAGTACTCTGCCGGTCTCGGCTATGAGAAGGAGAGTCAAGCAGAGGCCTACCCATTCCATTCCTAGCTTGGGCAGTGGCTAGCGAGTGGAGGACAATCTGCTACAAGTCAAAACTCACCTGTGCTGGGCAGCAGCGGCACAGGAGAGAGTCAAGGGCGGAGGCTCAAGTTTACTGCGTGGAAGAAGGCAAAGGTAAACCACTTCTGCATTTTGACCAAGAAAACTCTGTGGAGACATTACCAGAACGATTGCAGATGGGGATGGGGCATTCTGGGAGAGATGTGTCCATGGAGTCACTATGGGTCGGAGACGACTCAACAGCATAAGACAAGACCCCCTCTAGACTGTAAGCTCATTATGGGCAAGGAACAAGTTTGCTGATTTTGTTGTATCATACCCTCCCAATCGCTCTGTACAGTGCTCTGCACATAGTAAATAATATATATGATTAATTGATTTGATTGGTGTAAAAGTGCTATGGTGGTTGAACATGCATAAGTGCCGAGGTTGGAGAATAGGATTTGGGAGAAAAAAATTAATTAGGGAATTAGGGACTTCTGGAGGAGGTAGGAGCAGCATGTCATAGTGAATAGAGCACAAGCCTGGGAATCAGAAGGTCATGGGTTCTAATCCCGGCCCCTCCACTTGTCTCCTGGGTGATGTTGGATAAGTCATTTCACTTCTCTGGGCCTCAGTTACCTCATATGTAGAATGGGAATTAAGAGTGTGAGCCATATGTGGGATAGGGACTGTGTTCAACATGACTAACTTGTATCTACCCCAGCGCTTAGAACAGGGCTTGACACATAGCGCTTAACAAGTACCGTAATTATTATTAGTATTCCCTGTGCCTCAGTTATCTCATCTGTAAAATGGGGGTTAAGACTGTGAGCTCCACATGGGACAAGGACTGTGTCCAACCCGATTTGCTTGTATCCACCCCAGCACTTAGTTCAGTGCCTGGCACATAGTAAGTGCTTAACAAATACCATCATTATCTAGGAGGGCTTACACTTACCTGCTATGCAACCTTGGGCATGTCACTTAACATTGCAAAAATCTACTCTTTCGTCTCCATCCAAACTATGACATTAATCCAAGAATTTTTCCTATCCCTCCTTGATCACTTGTATCACCCTTCTTGCTGACCTCCCTGCCTCCTGTCTCTCTCCCCACTCAAATCCATACTTCACTCTGCTGCCCAGATCATTTTTCTCCAAAATATTCAGGCCATGTTTCCCCACTCCTCAAGAACCTCCAGTGATTGCCCAACCACCACCACATCAAAGAGTACCTCCTTTCCAACTGCCTTAAAGCACTCAATCACCTTGTACCTTTTTACCTCACCACTCTCTTACAACCCAACCCACACATTTTGCTTCTCTAATGCCAACCTTCTCACTGTACCTTGATTTCATCTATCTCGCCACCAACCTCTCACCCATATACTGTCTTTGGCCTGAACATCCTCCCTCTTCATCTCTGACAATTACTCTTCCCAACTTCAAAGGCTTATTCAAAGCACATCTCCCCAAAAGATCTTTCCTAAGCCCTCCTTTTCTCTTCTTCCACTCCCTTCTGCGTTGCCCTGACTTGCTCCCTTTATTCATCCCCCCTCCGAACCCCATAGCACTTATGTACATATCTGTAATTTTTTAAAATTTATATTAATGTCTGTCTCTCCCTCTAGACTGCAAACTCGTTGTGGTCAGGTATGTCTGTTTATTGCTATATTGTACTCACCCAAGCACTTAGTACAGTGCTCTGCATAGAGTAAGTGCTCAATAAATACAATTGACTGACTGATTAAACTTCTCTGTTCCTCAGTTCCCTCATCTGCAAAATGGGGATTCAATCCCAGTTCTCTCTCCTTCTAGGACTGAGAACCCCATGTGGGACCTGATTATCTTGTATCTATCCCAGCATTTAGTACAGTGCTTGACACATAGAAGGTGCTTAACAAACACTATTATGATGACGATGATGATGATTACAGAGGCTGCTGTGATCAGGTACACTTGAACTGGGAGGAAAATTTAGGCAAGGGGAAGGGTGTAAGCAAGGGGGCCAGATGTAGGAAGAGTCAAGAACTAGGCACTGCGAGGTTAGCTTGGGAGGAATGAAGAGCGGGAGCTGAGGTGTGGTGGGAGAAGACTTTTGATAGGTCAGAGGGAGACAGCTGATGGAGTGTTTTAAAGACATTGTTTAGGAATTTCTGCTTGATGCAGAGAGGAATAGTAACCATGGGAGGTTTTGGAGAAGTAGAAAGATGTGCATTGCATGATGTTTTAGAAGAATCACCTGGGCAGCAGAGCATAACATGAACTGGAGAGGGGAGATCCAGGAGGCAGGGAAACCGGTGAGGAGATTGACAGAGTAGTCTGGCTAGGATAGGATGAGTGTCTGGATCAGGTGGTGACCATTTGGAAGGAGAAAAAGAGACAGATCCGGGATATGCTAAGGATATGCTAAAAAGTAGCAGGGTTTAGTGGCAGTCTGAATGTAAGAATTGAAACTGAGAGCAAGGAATCAGGGATAATGCCAAGGCAGCAGGCTGCAGATAATGGGGGGGATGGTGGTGGTGTCAACTGTGATGGGAAAATTAGGTGAACAAGTGGCTCTATCAATCATTCAATTTATTTACCGAGTGCTCACTAAGTGCAGAGCAATGTACTAAGCTCTTGAGAGAGTGCGATACAACAGACTTGGTAGATATGTCCCCTCCCCACAAATGAGCTTAAAGTCTAAATTATTCTTATGTACACCAGTGCTGTGACGCAGGGGGGGTGAATACCAAGTCCCCAAAGGTACAGCGTGGCTTAGTGGAAAGAGCACAGGCTTGGGAGTCAGAGGACGCAGGTTGTAATCCCGGCTCCACCACTGGTCTGCTGTGTCACCTTGGGCAAGTCACTTAACTTCTCTGTGCCTCAGTTACCTCATCTGTAAAGATGGGGATTAAAAAATATGTGAGCCCCTCGTGGGACAATCTGATTACCCTGTGTCTACCCCAGTGCTTAGAACAGTGCTCAGCACATAGTAAGTGCTTAATAAATACCATAATTATTATTATTACAGTTCCAAATCCAAGTGGATTTGGGAGGGAGGAGGAGGAGTTCAGTTTTAGACATATTAAGCTTAAGGTAACAGGAGGACATTCATACAGAGATGTCCTAGAGGTAAGAGGAAAATTCTGATAGTGTATTAATAAACTTCCCCTCTGGAATAGCATCATTCTTAGGTCTCTGCCTCCTTGATGAGCCATTCACTCCTTTCGGTCTGGTTGGCTCACCTGAACCTGCCTAGAGTCCAAATGAATGTTCTTCCATTGAGATGCTCCACATTTCCCACATTTACCTCTTACTTCTCCTTTGTCCTTTTTGCTTCCATTGTCCTGTCTGCCCATATTTCCTTTCCTTTCCCTCCTTTTTTGGGACTGAAATTTGTTTTCCTGTGTTCTCTTCCTCTAACCTCCGAGTCGTCTTTTTTTCAACCTCATCTCCGAAGGCTGAGAACAGAGCCAGGGCCTTCAAGTGGTGGCCGCAGTCAGAGATCAAAGGTGGTTACATAGAGAAGCAGCGTGGCTCAGTGGAAAGAGCCTGGACTTGGGAGTCAGAGGTCATGGGTTCGAATCCCAGCTCTGCCCCTTGTCAGCTGTGTGACTGTGGGCAAGTCACTTCACTTCTCTGTGCTTCAGTTCCCTCATCTGTAAAATGGGGATTAAGACTGTGAGCCTCACGTGAGACAACCTGATGACCCTGTGTTTACCTCAGCGCTTAGAACAGTGCTCTGCACAGAGTAAGCGCTTAACAAATACCAACATGAGAAGCAGCATGGCGCAGTGGAAAGAGCACGGGCTTTGGAGTCAGAGGTCATGGGTTCGAATCCAAGCTCTGCCACTTGTCAGCTGTGTGACTGTGGGCAAGTCACTTCACTTCTCTGTGCCTCAGTTACCTCATTTGTAAAATGGGGATTAAGACTGTGAGCCCCACGTGGGACAACCTGATTCCCCTGTGTCTACCCCAGCGCTTAGAACAGTGCTCTGCACATAGTAAGCACTTAACAAATGCCAACATTATTAAGTTACATGTGAGAGGAATAGAAGGGACTGAGGGTCATGCACTGGTCTCTGTAAACCATCCCCACACGGAGAGTGTTTCTCTATCAGTACCATTGTCTTCAATTGTAGACGATTCTCACTTGCTCTGTCTACATGTATGCCCCCAAAACAAAAAGGCTGAGGGAGGGGTGTATCATTGAGTAGTGCAATGTTTGGTGTGGACTAATTCTTCTTCACCCTCTCAGGGTGGCACCTGGAGAGTTTCCAGTACTCTACCAGTCTTCACTACAGGAGGGAGAGTCAAGCAGAGGCATGCCCATTCCATTCTTAGCTTGGCCAGTGTCCAGTGAGCGGAAGGCAATCTGCTAAAAGTCAAAACTCACCTGTGCTGGACACCAGAGGCATGGGACAGAGTTGAGAGCAGAGACTCGTTTACTGCATGGAAGGAGGCAGTCGTAAACCACTCCCGTATTTTGACCATGAAAACTCCATGTATACGCCACCAGAACTATTGCACATGGAAGTGGGGCATTCTGGGAGAGATGTGTCCATGGAGTCGCTACGGGTTGGACACGACTCGACAACATAAGACAACAACAACAACAACTCTTTTTTATCGTAGGTCAAGAATAGTCAAAGATCTAGGAGGGAGAAACGAGCAAAGAAGTTGTCGACAAGCCAGAACCTGAAAAGAGGAACTACTACCAGGACTGTGAAACGCATTGTGGTTAGAGGGCATCTTTGCCATTTCATAGCTGTTGTGACAGTATTGTACGTTATATTTAGCAGACTGTATTTTTCAGTGATCTTCAGAGAAGCTGACATCACTTCTTTTTTTTTCCAAAAGGCAAGCAAGTCTGTCCAAGGTAGGGGTTTCTCATGCACGATATTAGCTATTCACCACGTGTTGTACATTCAGAATCCCTGAGACTCTCCACCCTCACTTTTCCTTCGTCATTTGGTAATTATAACATTCTCTCCGGCTGTTATGGGCAACATTATTTATGCTCTAGCGACTGATGGGGTTTTGGGTGTTTTCTCCTTCTCTACTGGTTTCCAACTCTGATTACTGGTGCCGAACTGGAAAGGCTTCTGACTCAAGTGTGCCAAACACTAATTTTTACCTTTTGGTCTGAGGAAGAGTGACAAACTTTGCCTTTTAAAATTGCAGGGAATTCATGCACTCAAACCCATCAAGCACATGGCAAGAACACACTTGTAAAATATGCAGAACCATCAGAACTTTAAATAAAATGGAACCTTATTGACACTCACTGTGTTCAGTCTATAGTTTATAAGGGACAAGTGTATTTTCTCACTATTTTTCCCTGAAAATTTTTTTTTGGCTCTGACTCTGCAAAATAACAATAACAAATATGGTATTTGTTACGTGCTTACTATGTGCCAGGCATTGTGTGCAGTGCTGGGGTGGATACAGTCAGATCAGACATAGTCCCCCTATCCCACATGGGGCTCACAGTCTAAGAGAGAGGGAGAATGGGTGCTTTATCCCAATTTTATAGATGAGAAAACTGAGGCCCAGAGAACAATAATAATAATGATGATGGTATTTGTTAAGTGCTCACTACATGTCAACCACTGTTCTAAGCTCTGAGATAGATACCAGCTAATCAGGTTGGACACAGTCCCTGTCCCACATGGGGCTCACAGTGTTAATCCCCATTTTACAGATAAGGTAACTGCAGCACAGAGAAATTACACGATTTGCCCAAGGTCACACAGCAGACAAGTGCAGGGCCAGGATTAGAACCCAAGGTCCTTCTCACTCCCAGGGACATGGTCTATCCACTAGGCCATGCTGCTTCTCCATTATAAACACACACATAGGTATTTATGGTATTTGTTAGGAGCTTACTACATGTCAAACACTGTTCTAAGCACTCGGGTAGGTACAATTTAATTAGGTTGGACACTGTCCCTGCCCGGCATGGGGTGTACAGTCTAAGTAGGAAGGAGACTAGGTATCTCCATGTTACAGTTGAGGAAACTGAGGCACAGAGAAGTTAAGTGACTTGTTCAAGGTCCCACAGCAGGCAAATGGCAGAGCCAGGATTAGAACCCAGGTTTCCCGCCTCCTAGTCCTGTGTTCTTTCTTTCCACTAGACCATCCTTCTGCTTCTCAAAGCAAAACTTGCCCTGGCACCAAAGAAGCAGATCCTGGGTTGACCTGCCTAGACCGAAAGAATTTCTGGGCGACCCAAACACCAAGCCCACCTCAGAGCCCGCCTCCAAAATTTTGATGTCAATAGACCCTCTGGATAATAATAATAATAATGTTGGTATTTGTTAAGCGCTTACTATGTGCCAAGCACTGTTCTAAGCACTGGGGTAGATACAGGGTAATCAGGTTGTCCCACGTGAGGCTCACAGTCTTAATCCCCATTTTCAGATGAGGTAACTGAGGCACCGAGAAGTTAAATGACTTGCCCAAAGTCACACAGCTGAGAGGCCAGTTTTCTTACCCTACCTGTGGATCACTTCTGGGTTAAATCAGTTGTCCTGTTTTCTTGACAATTTATTTTTTATCATCTCCCAGACAATTGGAATGTGAAAAAGAGAAGAGTGGAGGCAAAGGGGGAGGGTAAATCTGGAGGCGTAAACGAATCCTTTCCAAATTGGAAAGTGAAAATGCCATAAGAAGGAATGATTTTCTCTTGAGGAAAAAAAATAGGAAGACCAAGGAAGGTATCAACCCATTTTTAGCAATTTAGAGATTTTCCCACTTTTCTTACTTGACAGGCCCCCTGTACTAGACCCTCAGCCTCTCAATTCAAAATTTCTCAGGATGGGTCTTCTTTATGGGCACCAAATCAGAGAAACCAACATGTCAGAAAACTGTAAAGGTCTGATTTACAAAAAGGATCAAGGCTAGAATAGAGACAGCAAAGCAAATATTTGTTCTTCTGAAATACATTGGCTCTGCTGAGGCAGAGTTGAACACAAATTATCCAAGTTTCTTGCTGATTAGAGGTAGTGAAAGATTAGGGGTGTTGGCACTTCTGTAGCCATAATTAGGTTTTACCGTTTGTTAAGAGGAACAAATAGAGCTTCACTCCTTCCTGATACTGTTGTTTCACTCAGTGGCCTACAGGGTGGGGGGGTCCATGGTTACGGATGCCAGTTTGAGAGTTGCTGCCCTTCTGATAAAGGATGCAACAAAATAATTGAATTCTGAATGTAGAAAAAGTGTACGCTTCAAATTTTGCCAATTTTTTAAAGAGGGAATGATGGTATTTGGAAGGATTCTTCAGGCCCTCTCCCAGGCCAAACAGGAGGTATAAACGAGGAAGCAGAAACCGTCAAAATACCTATTTTGCACAAATGAATCCAAATAAATGTCAAATGACCCGTATAAACAGCAACAGAAATAAGAATCAAAACCCCCATTCTGTTGCATTAGAAATGGGGTTGTGAACGCTTCCTCCACTAAAAACATCAGATTTGGGGATTTTTTTTCTTCCAGTGATCAAGCAGACTCACCCTGGTTTACGTTATGGAGAGACGGGGATGCAGAGCCCAAGAAACAGAGGGTCAAAAGAAGGTCACTTACCAGATCTCGTTATTAATGCCACAGGAAAGCAGACACTGGTGAGGAGGCCAAGATATTTAGTTTAACAATAGGGAGGCTACGAAATACACATGACCATTAAGATTGCTTGTGCTGTGCCAGCTTTTCAAATAGATCTTCAACATAAACCAGCCAGAGGCAAGGGGGAATTTGTGCATAAAGCTTAAAGACTTGAGGGGGGTTGGAAGGGAGTATCTCCGAGTCCTTACTGGAATCAGAGAAGGGGGAGAAACAGCTAATGGTGGTGTGGTCCTCTGTGGGAAAGAAAACAGAAGAAAAGCAAGAGTTGTAAGGATAAAGGAGGGAAGAATAATATCCACATTTATGGCATAAAATATGTTCTTGAAGTTTCATTTTGAGGAGAAATGGCCGTTGTACCAGGACCTGGGGTGAAGCACTTAAATAAAACATTCCTTGCAGTCACTGTTTCCTGGTCATGAACATGAACAATTGACAGAAAACAAACGCAGAGCAGGATTCCCCCTTCCCCATGATAGGTTGTATTTAGAGACTCAGCCGGAGATCCCCGAGCTTGGGAACACCAACCAACCATAGCCCAGCAGCGACAGGCTGCTTAACTAGAAGCACAGCCAGGCAGATGATCACACTGAACAGAGGTTATTTTAGGTCTGACCAGTGAAACGTGGAAGAAACATCAGCCAAAGCAGTCGACAGGAACAACGAACACGGGATCAGTCACTCTGCTTCCTCCTATCTCCACCCACGGTCTGCAGTGGCCTTGACAGGTCTAGTGCATCCCTAGGTTCCAACTAGTTTTTGGGCTTTGGGGAGACCCTTTGGATTGGAGGACAGCTTAGGGGCTTGTGTCCACTCTTAGGAGGGCCTGAAAAGAACACTTCGGTTTGTCCCACAGAGGATCAGCCCCTCTCCCCACCCTACTCCTCTGACTACTTGAGCCACTTGAGCACTTCCATGACACCTAAACCCAAACCTTCCCCCGGCCAACTCCCAACACCTATAATAAAATTGATGGTATTTGTTAAGCACTTACTATGTGACAAGCACTGTACTAAGTGTTGGGGTGGAGACAAGCCAATGAAGTTGCACACGGTCCCTGCCCCACGTGGGGCTCCCAGTCTCAATTCTCATTTTACAGACAAGGTAACTGAGGACCAGAGAAGTGAAGTGACTTGCTCAAGGTCACACAGTAGACAAGTGGTGGAGCCGGGATAATAATAATAATAATGTTGGTATTTGTTAAGTGCTTACTATGGGCCAAGCACTGTTCTAAGCGCTGGGGTAGACACAGGAGTTATCAGGTTGTCCCACGTGGGGCTCACAGTCTTCATCCCTATTTTACAGATGAGGGAACTGAGGCACCGAGAAGTTAAGTGACTTGCCCAAAGTCACACAGCTGCCAAGTGGCCGAGCTGGGATTCGAACCCATGACCTCTGACTCCAAAGCCCGTGCTCTTTCCACTGAGCCATGCTGCTTCTCTATTAGAATCGTTGACATTCTGAGTCCCAAGCCTGTGCTCTATCCACTACACCACACTGTGACTCCAGTGGGACTTAAACCCACAATCTTTGAATTGCCTTCTCCACACTAGAAGTTCAACGCGCTATCCATTGTTCAACACGCTATCCATTGTACCACATAGCACATATGTAGTTCCCCCTACCTGTAATTTACTTTAGTGTCTGTCTCCCCCGCTAGTTTGTAAGCTCTTTGAAGGCAGGGATGATATCCATTAACTCTATTGTACAATCCCAAATGCTTAGTACGGTGCTCTCCACACACTGAAAACTCAATAAATAAAACCGATTGTTTGATTGTACACCATAAATGTAGTAATGACTGCTTCCTTGACTCTTCACGGTTATTTTGCTCTCGCATTCAATCCACTACTACATTCTGATCTTTCCTTAAAAATATTTACATCCGCCCCTTCCTCTTCAACCCTGCTCTGTCTACCCTGTTTCAAGTGCTCATCATATCAAGATTAGAGTATTTTATCAGCCTTCCCACCAGTCTCCCTGCCTCCAGCCTCATCCCACTTCAGTCCATACTGTGCTGAAGCATCGCTCAGCACCCACATTCCCTCTTCTCAAAACTCTCCAATCGTTGTCCAGTTCCCTCTGCATTAAAGAAGATTCTCCACCACTGGTTTTCCTCCTGCTTTGTCCACCTGATCAGTTCCCACAGGCCCTCTTAATTTTTCCAGTGTTCATCTCTGAATTGCACCTTGTTCTCATCTTGCCTGCCTCTGACCTCACGTTTACACTGCTCCTGGAGTCTGGAACTACCTTTCCCTTCCAGATCCACTAGAACTCGGCCCTCCCCAAAATTCTATGTCTCCCTATACCTATCCCAGTTCTTGTCATCCCTTCAGCCACCTCTTGCCCTTACGTATTTATTCCCATTCTTGGCACTTGTGTACATATTTTTCTCCCCCACTAGAATGCAAGCTCCTTGGGGGCAGGGAATATCTTGTGCTTCTACTGTGCTTCCCAACTGCACTGCATTCAGAAGTTGCTCTGTATATACTGATGTATCTACTCTACTTCAATCAGTTGGAGGGCGAGATAAATTTTCCTTAGAAATGGATGTTTGGCCACCATTGCTATTCATACTGGACTATGTCAACCCCTTCCATCTAGTTGGAGACCCAGATGAGAAGCAGAGGGAAGATTAAGACTGTAGACTCATTCAATCCTTCATTCATTTGTATTTGAGTGCTTACTGTGTGCAAAGCACTGTACTAAGTTGTGGGTAGGGAATGTGTTTGTTTATTGTTGTACAATATTCTCCCAAGTGTTTAGTACAGTGCTCGGCACACAGTAAATACTCCATAAATGCGACTGGCTAAGAGGATGCTCAAAGTAGTAGCCAGTTTGCTTACATGTGCAGTTCATCGGAACATACAATCTCCAACCACCTAATTCAGTGCTCTGCTTCCCAAAGGCACACAAAAAGTCACTCAATAACCATTTAACTAAGCTCCATTTCTGTTTGCTTTGCTTTACAAACAAGGGAGTAAATTAAGTTCTAAATAGCTTGTCCTCACATACCTCACAGACCGTGAACACTTTCTGCTACTACGTACTGGATTTATCCGCTAGGGGACTGTAGCAGAGAACAGCTTTTTCCTCCTCTTTTAGTCCAACTGGCCTGGGTTCTTGCTTCACGACACGGAGAAAGGCTTCATTCCTTGGGTTCCTCTCCTAGAAAGGACAGAAGTATCTATCCATCTTAAACATTTTCCTCAGTATATTGTGAAGTTATTTTTAGCTAACTTAAGCACATATTTCAAAAAGATTAATGAAATTCTTATACAATAGCTTGTGTTTTTCCAGATGAATGCACAATAGGATAATGCTTAGCAGTCGGAGCTCTTTCTCCAGAAATTCCTGTTTCTGAGAAATTAAATAATTCATGCCATTGGCTGTGTTGGTAATATATTATGGCTGGTGACTTCCAAATTAGTTTTGTCATTTATGCCTTAATAATATTATTAAAATCATCAGAATTATTAAAATAAACAGTACCAAACAAGCAAATTATTAAAATGTATGAAATAGTATTAAAGCATTATTAAAATATTATTATTAAACATCTAAATCATGTTCAGTTTACTGTCCAGGATTGAAAGTGTTTCAAAATTTGGTTTGTCAGATGCATGGAAAAAGCTAGTCAGTATTTTGGAATGTTTGGAAAAATCTTACTATTACAATAAATCTTTTTTTGTCTTCCAGATTTTTCATCTCGGGTGATGAACACTAATCATATACAAAGTCTGGTGGGTCCCTAATAATAAGACCATCAGCATTAAAGATGATCAATAAACTGAAGAGACCCGAGTGTTAGGGTAAACATTGGAAACTACTTAGAGACAGGGATGGTGCTGTCAATCTCCTCTCAACTCCCAGTGCAACCAGTGCAGTGCAATGTAGAAAGAGGTGCTCAAAAATATGATTTGTTGGCTAATAGGGAGAGGTAATCTCAGATTACATCTGCAAGACTGTTGTTGACTACCTCCACTGTTTTCTTTCATTTTCAAGTGGAATAGCTGGATGATTCACGGGTACGGCTAAGGCACTTGAGTGTGAAAACACTTCATGCTGCAGACAGTGTACCAGTGAATTGGCAAATACTGTTGACAGATAAGCTGCACAAAAGAGTGATTTAGTGATTCCCACAAAGGCTGAATTTTAAAAATTTTGCTTGTCACTCAAAGATCTGTCCCCACACTTGCTGATTCCTGTAAGTACTAAGTTTCCAAAACCACAATTACTAAACTAAATAGTGACATGGCATACAAGTATTGTCCAGTAATATGCTCTAACAGAACTTGCTGCCAGTAAGTCAACTCACTGCATTAATCCATCACTTAGGAGATACACTAATAAATCATCATGGAGAGTAAAAAATAACCAGCCTAACCTGTCTGCCTCTTTCACCACTGCTAGCAGTGGCTGGGACCTCTGGGAGGCAAAGAGGAGAAGGGTGGAGAAGACTGGAGGACTGCTTTGTGTGGTTATTATTTGCTTCAAAATTGAAACCAAATCTGCAGGTGAACAGAAGTTCAAAAGGCAATGTAAACAGGAGCAGTTTGCCCAAGGACTAGCTAAGAACCTTAGCGAATGTTGAGGGGCAGGAGGGATGTTGGGCATGTTGCAGGGCTAGACACTGGTGTTAATAGTAATGGTGGTATTTTTTAAACATCAAGCACTTTACTAAGTGCTGGGGTGGATACAAGCAAATCGACGCAGTCCCTGTCCCACGTGGGGTTCACAGTCTCAATCCCCATTTCGCAGGTGAGGTAACTGAGGCACAGGGCAGTGAAGTGATTTGCCTAAGGTTACCTGACGTGGCAGAGACAAGATCAGATCCCACAATAATAATGATGGTATTTGCTAAGCGCTTACTATGTGCCAGGCACTGTTCTAAGCTCTGGGGTGATCTGGTGTACTAGAGGAAAGGAAACAGGAGAAGCCACTTGGAAAAGCTGTCCCAGAGGAGGTTGTGGGAGGAGTAAAGAAGCCAGTAGCAGAGTCCGGTGGTGGGTAATCTTGGTGGAGTGCAATTCGGGCAGAATAAAATCTGGTAATGTTCCTAGAATGTCGCAACTCTGTAATATGAAAGTCAGAGAAGGCCTGAAAGGAAAGAAGTGTGGAGGCTCACTGAGGCTCTAAATTAAAAAAGAAAAAAATCCTTAAACTAGTCCATATGGTGGGAGATGAGTCTCTTGCAGGGAGGTGCAGGCTTCTTGTGGAATGGCAGCTGTTATTATTATATTCTTAAAGTGCTTAATTAATGCCTGTCTCCCCCCTAGACTGTACGGTCGTAATGGGCAGGGAACGTGTCTGCTAATTCTGTGGTAGTGTACTCTCCCAAGCATTTAGTACAGTGCTGTTCACATAGTAAGAGCTCAATAAATATGACTGAGTGCTTATTATGTGTCATGCATTGTTCTAAGCGCTGGGGTAGATACAAGTTAATCAGGTTGGACACAGTCCCTGTCCCACAGTAAAACAGGAGGGAGAACATTCTAGAGATTATGAAACCAAGGCACAGGGAAGTTGTGAATTGCCCAAGGTCACACAGCAGGCAAGAGGCAAAGACAGGATTAGAACTCAGGTCTTCTGACTCCCAGCCTTTGCTCTTTCAACTAAACCACATTGCTCTTTCCACTAAGCCACATTGCTCTTCACAATCTTCAATTCAGTAAAAGCAATCAAAGGCTAAATCTTTACTTTTCTTCTGGGTATCAGTTTTCCCTTCTGATAAAAGGCGCTTCTAAGACCAATCGAGCCCTCTAGGGTTGTTATAAGAAGGTGCTGACAGAATCAAAGAACTTTAAGGCCGGCACATCAGTTCCACTAGACAGTAAGCTCGCCGTGGGCAAGGAACATATCTAACTCTGCTGTATTATACTCTCCAAAGCATTTAGTACAGTGCTCTACACAGAGTAAGTCCTCAATAAATATCATTGATTGAGAGGAAACAATTGGAAGACTGGAAAAATTTTCCTGAAAAATTCTAAGAAAAAGAATATCTTGATTTCATACAAATGATTCAGGCTGAGATTTTAGCCTAGATTATTAGGTAATTTTAGCTGTTTGGGCCTACTTTAAGTCACTTTCTAGTCCCAGCTCTGCCACTTGTCAGCTGTGTGACTGTGGGCAAGTCACTTCACTTCTCTGTGCCTCAGTTACCTCATCTGTAAAATGGGGATGAAGATTGTGAGCCTCATATGGGACAACCTGATTACCCTGTATACCCCAGTGCTTAGAACAGTGCTCTGCACATAGTAGCGCTTAACAAATACCAACATTATTATTATTATTAATACATTTCGACAAAGCCAAGAGCAAAACCATCGCTTCCCTGCTACCAACCAAACAACCAATTAGATGAGCGCTGAAACAAAGTTGATTAGAGGATGACCCGACTTATCTGTGGTAATACTGTGGTGAATGTAAACCCTTACAGAGTGATGCTAAAAACCCTCGAGGGTTGCAGTGAACCCCAGCTGCCAAGCAGTAACATGATAACTGGATACAGACTCCGAGAGAGTGAAAACCCTCACAATTCACAGTGCTTTGGCTGGAGGATCATTTCACCATCCCCAGAGGCAGAGTTAATTACAACAGTGGTATTTGTTAAGTGCGTAAATATGGCCCAAGCACTGTAAGTAAGCACTGGGGTAGATACAAGATGATGGGGCAGGGGGGTCCCCAACCCTGTCTCACATGGGTTGCACAGTCTAAGTTGTGCCCCTTTTCCCTAGCATACGATGTGGAGAGAGGGAGGTATATGGAGGGCTGGACCACAAGCAGAACGATACCAAAGTTTAGTGAAACCCTGTAGGATTTCGCATCTCCTCTCACCACATGCCTGCTCCCTAAGCTCCAGATGTGCCCTCCTTTAAACTAGCTGTGTTGGCGACCATCATGGGCACCCTGCTGGGCATCCACCTCCTAAAATACCCATCAGGAAGAGATGTCGTGGGCCCACAAAGGAAAAATATACTCTAAGTTCCACCATTAGCTGGGCAGTGGGGCAAGGAGGATGAGCTCTTCTGAATGCTATTCAGAACTCTCTCCACCCTGGCTCCCTCCCAAAACTGACTATGCAACTCAGCACCTCCCTCTCAACCCACCTCCTGGTGAAAATGAAAAGTCAGTGCCTGGGGTAACTCACTGATTCTAAGAAGGGAGTTTGACTTTGTTTTGTTTTTAATGGAATTTGTTAAATTCTTATTATGTGCCAGGCACTTTACTGAGCACTGGGGGAGTTACAAGCTAATCAGGTTGTCCCACATGGAGCTCGTAGTCTTAATTCCCATTTTACAAATGAGGTAACTGAGGCACAGAGAAGTTAAGTGACTTGCACAAGGTCACACATCAGACAAGTGATGAAGCCAAGAGTAGAACCCAGGTACCCTGACTCTCAGGCCCATGATCTTTCCATTAGGCCATGCTGTTTCTCGAGTTCATCCTTATAGGGGCTGTGTCCAATCTGATTTTCTTGCATCCACCCCAGTGCCTGGCACAGTGGTTGGGCCAGAGTAATTGTTTAACCAATACCACAGTTCTTATTATTGCAGCCCTCTGATCGGGATTTGAGGAAAGTGAAAGTCCACTGTTTTCTCTGTTGGTTCCTCACTCTGAAATTCACAGCCAACGGCACCTCGATTTATTAAAGCTTTTTGTTGAACTGCCCTAGCCAATTCCGATAGGTAAGACTCCAACCAGCTCTCAGTTTTGAAATGATTTCTATTGCATATATGTTTTAAGAAAATTGGCACAAACCTTTCTCAACGGATGCTGCAGGACGAAAGAGGTAATGACTTGGGCTCCTTGTTGGAAAGATGCCATGCAAGTACAAATTATTATTCCTTTAACTGCTGCTTATAAATCAGTTTTCCAATTTATTATAACCCATTGTACAACTTTACATAGTACCATTGCAATTTGAGTCATAATGAGGCAAATGAATTCTTTCTTTGCTCTACGCTTTTCGACATACACACATTAACTAAAAAAGTACAAAACGAGCACAGTGGTCCAATTATCCAGGCACTTTCTGACGGCTCAAATATTTACAAAGTAAGCAAGCACCCTGTCTGAAAGCGTTATAATTTTGAGGGGGGGTATGGAGGGGTGTGTGTGTGTTTTTGTGTGTGTGTGTGTGTGTGTAGGGAAATACTGAATTCATATGGAATCTTCACTGGAATTTTAACATCTTTTGCACAGCTCCACAAATTCCTGAGAATGGTCGATCTGGCTGTAACTTTACATCTGCATCTTTTCATACTTCGGCAGCATGTCTGGGGGAACCATAGCCTCCGTCACCGGAAATCCCACTGATGGCACAAAAGACATGCAATGTGTCGTGCATCCAGGGAGACTGCATTGTATCTTCTTGAAACATCTAGAACAAAGGGAATGTGTAGGTTAATCAGAAAGCAAAATCGCTACTTTGGAATTGGTGTGTGAATATGGAAAAAAGGGTAAATTTCCATATAGCACTGGCATAATTGAAAATGACATAATTCAGAAGTAAAGCATAGCATTACCTACTCGTCTTCAAAGCTGTGTTGCAAAGGCAGCATATTAAAAAAGCAAAAAAGACTGGTTATTCATTCTTGAAAGCACAACAGGCTTTATCATAGAAAGGCAGTTAGAAAGGTGCCTGTTTTAAAGGTGAGTTCTCCAGAATACAAACATACAAAGCAACCTAAAAAAATCTTTGCAGGCAGATAGACATTCTTGGCATGAGATCTGGGCAAAGGCCTCTATGACAGATGCTAGGAATTTACTTCCTAAACACAACAAGATCTTATGACAGATGACCTAATTAATTGAAATAAATTCTGGGTGAAATGACCGGGTGGAATTAAGCAATAATTTAAGCAGCACTCAACATTCATAAGTTGGACCAAGAGTAAGAATTTTTTTTAAAAAAAGAGATGACCATTCTTCAAATGAAGTTGTTAAACTTGACAAAGTTAAGCTGCAAAATCATCCAAAAAAAAGTATACTTTAAAAAATTGATTCTGTTTTGACTTCAAGTAATGTGACTGCACAGAGGTGAGCCAAAGGAGTTTGTCCACTAAAACTTTGTTACATACTGTTTGCCCTTGTTTCACTATTGCTGAATACTGTTCAAACTTTTTTATGGGTGATCTGACTTTATTGGGTTGGGGTGGACCCAGGAACACGTGGCACAGACAAGCTCTTTCTACTGCCTTTAAAAAGGCTGGGTGACTGGCCTAGTTGAGTTGGCACACTGCGCGACAGAGCTAAAACAATGAGTTAGAGAAACTCTTCCCTTCCTGACCCCCTCCCGCTGCAGAGGGCTGCCCCATCCCACACTCAACTCGACAGCCTCAGTGCAATTCAAAAACAGGTTTCAGATACTGTCCATTTAGATGTCCCTGGCTGGAATCCAACCTACCACATTAAACTCCTAAAATAAATACTGCACCAACCAAACAGGGAGGCCATGACTGGTAGGAGGCAGGAGGGGAGGTGGGGCCAGGAAAGAAAAACAAAGAAATGAATTAGCAATAAAGTTGTTTATCAAAGTTGATTCCTTTTTTCTAAAGACTCTTCTAAATATTAGCCTGATGCTTGTATAACCTAGGACAGAGTAATTTGCTTTCAATTTGAATAACTTAAAGTTCAGAAACAGTTCATGCAGCTGCAGGCAAATTAAGCTGGGTTTCCTTATACAATGAGTTGTTATGGCAGTGTCCACATGAACTATGCAAAACAGTTTATGAAGACAACGAAAGATCATGGGCCCAGTTAAGAGGGAAAGGAGGAAAAGACAGGCCCCTAGCATCTTTGCATACCAGCAAATGAAATGAACTCACATGAACTTCCTGGAATTTGTGCAGCATTTTCTTTTTTGTTAAGGAAAATAAATAGATTTGGCTGCAGGGGATTTTTCACTACTAAAAAGAGCATCTACATTATCATTTTAAATAAATGCATAATAAACAGAAGAGTAGAACTCTTCAAGAACTTAAGAGAAAACATTCTAATCTCAACTAGGGCTCTACGCCTAAATGGATTTACAGAACAGAAAAAGGGTGGAGGGAGGAAGACAGACAGAAGAGGAAGGGAAGAGGGGAGAAGAAAAGAAGGTGAGGGGGGAAGGGGAAGAAGAGAGGAGGAAGAGGATGAGAAGGAAGAGAAGAATGACAAGGAGGCGGAGGAAGAGAAGGACGTGGAGGAAGAAGGGGAAGAAAAGGAGGAGAAAGATAAGGACGTGGAGGAGGATGGTAGGTAGGAAAGGAGAGGGAAAGAAAGGATAATAATAATAATAATTTTGGTATCTGTTAAGCGCTTACTATGTGCAGAGCATTCTTCTAAGCGCTGGAGTAGATACAGGATAATCAGGTTGTCCCATGTGAGGTTCATAGTTAATCCCCATTTTACAGGTGAGGTAACTGAGGCACAGAGAAGTTAAGTGACTTGTCCACAGTCACACCACTGCCAAGTGGCAGAGCCAGGATTCGAACCCATGACCTCTGACTCCCAAGCCCGAAGAGAACAAGAAGAAAGGGGGGAAAGGAGAAGGGGTGGAGGGGACAGGGGGAGAAGGGAAGAAGGAAGAGACGAAAGAGTATGTTCTCTGACTTGAGTGGCTGGCAACACTCTGGACAGCCTCGGATCTCCTGAGGCGTGATGGGAAAGCCCTGGGACCCCAAGCTACTGGGGGCTAGTGCTGTCTTAGGACCAGGGGACTAGGGCTAGTGAGCCAGCCTGGGTCAAGGTTTCCTGGGAAGGCAGGAAAGACCTGGTGCTGCTGCCAGCCACATAGACTCCTCTGGAAAGGGAGGCATTTCCAGCAACAATCCCGCCTTCCCTGGCACCAAAGTAACCCTGCCTCTCCGTGGTCACCTTTGCCTGAGGTCAGAGGGGTCTGCAGAGGTGGCAGCAGCAGGGCCCTGGGTTCAGTGGGAAAGGGCAATCTGCATCAGTGATCTCCTGACCCATCATGGGTTCCCTGTTTAGCAAAGGTCTCAGAGCAGTTTCCACTGTCGCCATCTCTCTTCCTCTGGTCCCGGCTTTCAGAAGTTCTACACAAACAGGAGTCATTTCATGAGTTCACTGAAACAGACTCTTGGGCAAGATGGGGCTTTTGCTGCAGAGAACCACACAATGTGGACCGTCCAAGGGAAGGAGAAAGAGCACAACAGCTAGCCGCGGTAGCAGACGGATTTTAGGTATGGGGACGCTCAGGCTTTAACTTCCGGTCATTATCTGCCCCAGTGGCAGGGAAATGCCAGTCATATGGGTAAAAGTCCCCGATTCAGAGGAGGGGACTGAAGACAGGCCTCAACTGTTTGGCATCTTCTCTCCCATAGACTGCAGGCTCAGGGCACTCGTAGACAGAGTGGGAAATCACATGGTTGAGACCTGCGTGGATTCAGGTCAGCTCATGGATCTTGAGCCTTCCCAGCCAATCTGAACCATGCCAAAAGAAACAGGAAAAAAAAAATCCAAGCTGCATCCTCATCCCTAGTGCTCCCCTTCCCTTTCCTCCTCCAACACAATAAGCAGACTTTTCTCAAGTCAATCTATGAATCTCCTTCAGGAAAATCAGGGGTCATTTGCAAGGAAGCCTTGAGGTGGAATGAGCAGCAATACATTCTGGGATCACTAGTCTAATGCATTAGCCTCAATTCACCTGTGCCCCAAATGCCCTGCAGTTCAAGTTCTGCCCATCAACTACCCCAAGTTCTTTAAAGGGACCACAGTTCCAACCCAAAGGGGTGAGTGATTGGGGGTACATTCTAGGAAGTCACCCAGACTCCTCCTCTACCCAAAAGGCAATTAAAAGGGCCATTCCCATGCCTCCTTAAAACCATCCAGTTTGCTTTAGGCTTATTAAAAAAAGCATTATTAGTTTCGGTAGGCCGACCCCTAATTTTCCAGCTCCCATCAAGCTTAGAGATTTGGGTAGATGGGCTCTCCAAATCTGGAGGGAATTTTCTGCTGGACAAGGAACGTATTCGCTAATTCTGTTGTATGGTACTCTCCCAAGCACTCAGTACAGTGCTCTGCACATAATTAGCACTCAATAAATGCCACTGATTGATTGATGACACACACCCCCTTATTTCCTGGGAGTCAGCTGCAGTCCTGCCCCACCTGCTTCACTTGTGCAGGGAAGGCCCGCAACTCTGGCCCTGCTGTTCCTTCCTCTAAACAGGGACTTGGGGATTCTTATTCTGGCCACAAGGAGACCACATGGGTGACAATCTGGCATCAGACCACAGGGCCTGGGTCATCAGGTGTTGATCCCAGAAGGCACTAGAAAAATTGCTGCTAGTTAACTGAGAAGAAATTTGGCAGTGCTATTTTGAAAAAAGGTGTTCATCTCCCATATTGCCTACATTTCTCTAGTTTCTTATTTGTTCTTCTCTGACTCAGTTTGGCTCGATCTATCTTTAAAGTAGAATGGTAAGTTTACAGTTCATTCAAGTAAACTGAAAGCTAGCTTGAAAATATGTATTCCATTGGCAAATGGAAGCATAACTCCAGTTTAGATGAGCCCAGAGATTGGGTGTTTTAGTTTCTTTTCCTGGCCTCTTCTGAAAGACAGGCCCTCACCTAGCTCAGTTTTAACAGTTCTTAGTCCTTGGCCATTCAAGTGGACTGTGGTCTCAGGATCTTCTACTGAGTCCCCCAAACTCCTTCTGGGTAGTCTGTGTTTTTGGAGGGGAAGTTTCTCACTGAAGTCAAGAGTAGACTAGAACAGATTCCTCAGCTTGAAGTCTTGAGCGACAAAGCAGTCTCATAGGCTAAAAACAAAGTTCAGAACTTTTAACTGATTTATCTATTAGCATTAGGTGGACAATACATTATGGTGAAGATAAGTTGCAAACAAACAGACGGAATCTAAGAAGGAACTAGAGCCCCTTGATTCTAGCGTTCTGTCCCCGTAATACTTACCTGTTCGTGGATAATGTCAGACAGCTCTTTCACCATGTCTCTGAAATTTGACTTCAGCCCTTCATGATATTCTATCTGATCCTCTTTAATTAGCCGTTCATTAAGTTCCAGTGCGATGCTACAGACTTGGATGAATTTTCTGTAAGTGAAGGGTACGGACTTAATCATTTATGACTGTACTGTCTCTGTGACCAACCTGATATTCACCTTTAACTATGTCTCGTCTGGGAGAGAGACCGAGGGCTTAGAGCTGTTTGTTTGTGCCCAGGCAACTTGAGTTAAAAGGCTGACAATTGAAGAAGCAAAGACCATTAAGTGAACTCCAGAAGACAGTGGGTTCGACAGTCCCATCTCCTCTGCCGATTAGTTATGATGACCCATGGTCACCACCCATTCTATGACTTACTTTATTGAGTAAAGTAGGTCAGAATTTCCTCAGGGCAAGCCAGTTCAAGCACTAGATGGCATAGAATCAGAACAATGCCATGTTATGTACCCCTAGCTCCCTCCTCACCCGCACCACTATAACCTACATGAGAGATTTCATAGGCACAGTGTGCCTGTGACTCTCTCTCTCTGTGAAACTTGCTCTCATGGATACAATCTCACAGTCAGCTGCCGCATCTTCAGATTGAAGGACTCGTCTACTACACGAGGGGTTTTCCCGGCTTCCCGTTACCCATTAAGAGGGAGCGAAACTAGGACAGTAGCAACTGGAGCCATGAGCTTGGCTGTCAACCTCCAGTTGATTGCTCTGACTGCCTTTATCCTATCTTCACTCTCCGTTAATCTTCCCCGTTGCCTCTGTCTGCTTCCCCGTACCCTGCGGCAGCTACAAGGTTGGGCTGCAGGAGGCCATGTTCTTACCTGCTGCTGCTGCTGCTGCCACTGAATATCTCTCCCTCTGGAAAAACCACAGGCCTCTACCAGAGAGGCAGAGGAGTGAGCTGCAGACCAGAGCAGACTCAGGATTGGAGTCTGCTGCCGTCCCTGTATGCTGCCTCTTCCCTCTGCCCCCTTCTCCGACTTCCCCTGGGGATTCCACGGCAGACACAAACTGCCCCATTTTGGAGCATCCACCTCACCCGCCCCCTGCCCACCCTCTCATCCTGTGTCTTTGGCCCAGGCACCTAGTGCAATTGCACTAAAGTACTAAAACAGCAGGCATCGAGCTGCTTTTCTATGCTGTGGCTTTGACACTGTGAAAGCATACAAAATAGTCCTGGATGCAATGGAGGGACCTGTTGAGACTGCATAGCAGGACACGAAATTAGGTGGCATAGTTGGACGGGTTCAGTCCAAAGAAAATAAATGTAAAGAACCCATTAGAATAAAATAAGGATATTGTATTATTGCTAGCAGGAAAGATGGCCAGATACTCTCCCCCGGGATCACTTGGGGATATTCAAGGATGGGACTGGCCTGTTGGCCAACAGGGTGAAAGGCACACACTCTTGTGGTTGTCCCCAAGCTTTCCTGAGGGCAGAGCGAAGGGAAGTGAGGGAGGCGGAAGCTGGCTAGGAACTTTGCTTCTGGCCCCTGGCTCTGAGATCCAGCCAGAAAGGCTCTTCATTCATGTGGTAACATGTTTCTCTTCACCCCAAGCTTTAACCTGTGGTTAAAGCTCTAGCAGGTTAAATTAGCTGTTATCTTAATTAAACCCTATCTGCCAGCTTTTCCCCAAGAAAAACTCTCAGGCAGTAGATGTCCTTACCACAAAACTTATTAATCAAATCCACAGCTTAGCCCTGTCAGTCTTGAGCACCAGGGGCTGTAACTATTACCTTGCATTTAGCATTCTCCATTATCATTTTTTCCATTTGTGTTACTAATACTAATCATCATGGTATTCATTAAGCACTTACTTTGTGCCAAACACTGCACTAAAACCTATGGTAGATACAATTCAATTCAATCCCAATTTTGATCTTGACCGGTTTGATCATCTAGACTCGTTTGGTAGTTCAATTCAGAGCGCTTCCAGCTAGATCCTGGAGGGAGTTCCTGATTCTATATCTTCCTTTAGTATTCCTTAATGCAGGGTGCCTGTTTATGGATCCTGATTTACAAAGTGTCCCCAATTTCAGTCCAAGGAAAAACCCACAGTGCAGACTAATAACTCCATGACATTATTTCCACATGTTTAGCCGTCTGGTTGGTCATATGCTGCGTGACTTACTTGCCCTGATGACCCACTTCTGCAGTTTATATTTCTGTACTATCTACTTGGGTGGAGTCAAGTCTCCTATAATGTAGGGATGACATTCTTGACAAACCCCAATAAAGGAAAACTTGAGTTATAATACTCATGTCTTGGGCTCATGCAGGATGCACACATCGGTGTTTTTATTTTCAACGTCACATTCTACCCATAGCGCTTAGTACAGTGCTCTGCACACATTTAGCACTCAATACCTTAAGATGACGATCATGGAGATGTATGGTGTCAGAAAAGCATTCTCTAATTCCCCAAATGTTTTCCATCTAAAATGTGCAGTGAAAACACGGTTATGGAAGAACTAACTGAATTTCTGATCATCATCTCCTCCCATTAAACCTAAAGCATTTTTTGTCTCGTTCTTGTTTTATACTGAATCTCAGTATCTAGTGGAGGTCTCTATAGTTCATGGAAATGCAATCACTGATTGGCCAAAATTAAGTTTTGTGCTAAGGGAGGTCCAGTGCACTATACTCTCTGAAAGTTCATTCCCTCCCTAAGTGCCTATCTTTTCCTCAAAGAATGACTTGGGCCCTGGGATAAATTGATTCCATTAAGAATTGACCTTCTCTCCACACTCCCCACCATTATTCATTATTTGCAAATATTTATTCTACCCAGTGAAGACTCCTTGGGGAGGGAAGAATCATGAACTCTACTAAAACCAGAGTGCCAAACAGAGCGCGAGAGATTATGTGATTAGTGATAAATGCTGCTTTGGTTTCTGACTGAGCAGTTAATTGGTGCATGCCTCTCCCCAATCAGAAAACAAGGAAAGCACTTCAGCCAAATCCCTAAATTATTTAGCATCTTCCCTGTAACTGCGGAAATAACTTTCAACACGTCAGCCTTGCTGCTTTGGGATGAAGTCATTTTCATGTTGGGTAGTGACTTTGAAATCCCAAATGTAGCACTTAAAGAAAAATGGGTTATGATCCGAAAACTATGTTTTGACACCAATTGATTTTTTTAACAAATTGAAATATGGCCTTAATTTTTTGGTACAAAATTCTTCCACAAGATGTAATTCCCCTTCAATTTACTGTGCATTAAAATGGCCAAATATAAATGCTTTGCTAACCAACAAAGAGCATAGAATTGGTTCTTTTCCTGAATCCTCATCTGCATCTCTCTTCATAAGTCTACACACTTGTAAAACTTCAAAAGACTAAAAGTAACATTCTTTTAAAGTTGTGAATGGTGAGTGAAGTTACTAGTGCTAACACAGTTCATTTCAAAAACAAAATAAAATAATTGAATCCCCTCCAAATTTTAAATGTGATTTGAAGTGAGAATATCTTAAACCAGCTCCTAACCAGGAAGTTCCGAGGTAACTTACCGAAACATTTCTTTCAATTCATTTACTTTCTTTGAGGGATACTTGCTCAACTGGTTGTCATTTAAGAAAGCTCGGGCATATGCCAATGGGCCAGCATTGACCTAAATTACAAAATGGGATAAATATACAAATACACACACACACACACACACGGCTCTTGTTTAAGGAGAATCATTCTAGAGCAGATACATCTGAAGTTACTTAAAAACTCATATCATACTGCTTAAATTCCATGTGAATGATCAAATCTGAAGAATTTCAGATTTCCAGAGTCAACTATTTTCTTTCAAGTCAGAAAAGAAAAATAAGACATTTGTGGTGATACACCTTTGTTACTTCCACTGCAGTTGACTGAAAAATCATTAACTATAGCAAATAAAGTGTAAAGATAATATTTCAATGAGCAGGTTAATGATTTCTAGAATATATATAAGATATGGCACTTAGGAAGAGTATCATGCTCTGACAAATCCCTTTAACATGAAAATAGTGCAAAATTAAAAAGGAATAGCAACATTCCAGAAATAATGGCCAGGTCGTCTAAATTCCTTGAGACCAGGGGTATTAAGGAATTTTGGCTCCGTTTCCTAGTATGGAGATGTGCCCTTTCTGGGAACTGAATTAACAACATTCTGACTCCCTACATACCTGGACTGAAACACAGCCCTGCAACTTGAGTTGGAGCTGAATCATATCCACTTCAGGAGAGGAACAAAGCATTTGAAGCTCAGCAGTTTTATCTTTGATTTCATCAGTTGCAACATCAATTGGTTTTAAATGAATCTGTTGTTCCTGATTTACTGGTATCCTCTTCTTAACATATGGAAAGGTGTTTGCAGCTATTAAAGGAAATTTACAACAAAAAAAATCATTTTTAAAAAATCTGGTGGAACTCAATGAAACACACATTTTGGGAACTCTTCTCTGCTGGGCCATCTGGCAGTGAGTGGGGAACTTAAGGGCATTAACCCTTGCAGTGTACCAGGGGACCATTTATAGCATCGTAGCACAAGATCAACAAGGAATGACTTGGCTACTGATGAGAAAGTGGCCTAGTCTACCCTAAGGCAGGAGATGGCCTGTACCTCTTCCAGAGGCATGTGGCATTTATTACCACGTTGCTAAGTGCTGCAGTGGATAACAGGTTTTAAGATTGGGCACAGTCTCTATCCCACAGAGGACTTAAAATATATTTTATCCCCATTTTACAGATGAGGAACTTGAGGTCTAGAGATGTTCAATGACTTGCTCAAGCTCACCCAGTGGGTCAGTGATGGAGCTGAGACTAAAATCCAGGTCCCCAAATTCCAGTCCCATGTTCTTTCCTACCCCAATAACATATATGAAAGAAAGTGCAGTATGTAGTAGTTTATGCAAATAAAGGACTGCTTATCAGCAAAATAGATAGCGCTTCTCTTAAAATATCTTTTGAGCTTACCAGCTGCTCTTTGTAAAGCTCAAAGAAGGATGACAAAACTGCATGCTTACATTTAATATTCAGAGAGTGTCTAACTTACTAGTTAGGATGGTTCGCCGTTTGCACTGTTCTTCTATACATCCGTGCTTTTTGCCTGATAATGTGTAAGGGGCCTCAAAGACAAATCTGTTGATATTATGATTTTTTTCAAAATCAGTCTTTCTCTCAGACAGTTCTTTGTCTTCAAAGTAGGGCTTTACAAAAGTGATTTGGATGTGAGCATATTTGGGATCAAGATCTTTGACATTTACCTGTAATAAAAAGGCATTTTTTACTCACTGTAAGGGAGAAAGGGAAAGAGGATCAAAAGATTAATGACCAGTGTAGGAGGAGTTGATATTCAGAGGAGGTGTCCAATATGACTGTGTTTCCAAACTGATACCTACTGGGGTTCCCGAGTAGTTGAGAGGTAGCTTGGCTATAGGACTTCAAAGCCCCCAATTCTGGGGAGGATCAAAGAGGAGGGATCCCACGGCCTCAGCCCAGGGTCATCATGGAGTTGTGGGAACCTCTAGGGAAATTCCTGTAGCCCCTTGACTCCCTTTTTGAAGGTGCTTTCACTCTATCTCTGTATAACAACAGAACCAGAGTGCAGGATAAGAGTTGCTGGTGCAGTCTGGGATTGTGGGAAGCCAATTGGGTCCTTGTAGGCTTCCCTATTCTTGAGGAAAGGTCCAAGGTTTCTCCCTGATCTCCTGTCCCTTCTTCAGTCCTCTCTTTTGAATCAGAGGCTGAGTATTGGGCCTGAGGCCAACAAGAGTTCCAATCAGCATACTGTAACCAACCATCCCACCTTCAAGAGGACAGTAGTACATTTCACCAGTGGTCTTTCTAACAAAAGTCCTTCTCTGAGCCACGGCAAGTGTGAGAACTCTGAATTCAGAGCACAGGGAAACAAGCATAAGTGTTGGAAGGAGATAAGTAACAGCAGCAACTGAGTATAGCCACTGTTTGTTCACTAGAATTTCTGGCTGAGACATCCAAAGAAGTGTTGTCTGCAGAACAGCGATGGTGGAAATTCTAAGGAACTGGTGGTGACCATCTCTGACCATCCCTGCCCCCTTTTCTTGTCTTTTTCTCTCTCTCCTTTTCACCCATCCCATATGTGTTCGGACCATTGTCCTCTCTATCCCACACTGAGCGACAGAAAACCTGGTAACTTCTCTTTAAGGCAGATTTTTCTTCCCTGTGCTTTACTTTACTTGGAAACTATGATAAACAGGTGCTTATGGGGGTAGAAATTTGAGCTGAGCCTCGGTGATTTTTCTGGGAGGGAATTAGAATTGTTTTTTAAACACATTTTCATACTCTCACATTTTCCTCCAGCCCCAACCTGGAGGTCCAGCATTCACTGCCCCCAAGTTCCCATATGTTGGCCCCAACAAGAGATTAGGTCTCCTCAGACAAACAAGATAGATAACGGAAGAAATTATTTAAATAATTGAGGAAATTCAGTTAGACTAGGTAAAGGAGGAGATTATATTTAATTTCTCAGGCCTGCTGTCTGCTTTCTTCCAGGCTCCATAGTCATGCACTAATTTTCCTAATTATGAAAATGGATGAAAGTGGTAATATGCACCAACACTGTTGATGCCCTTTAAGACTTTAGAAAATTTAGCCCCTCAGAATACAATCTACTTATGAGCCAACATCTCAAGATCAATTTATTTTCCCATAGCATAAAATTTACATATTCTGTAAAACAAAACACACCTACTCGGGCTTTCTATTACTTTTGGAGGGTAAATAAGTTAACACAGTAGAAGAATTAGTGATCCAAAGTTCTCGTGGTGGACATTATCACCAGTATTCTTTGGTCAAGTCTCTCTAAGTAAAGTAAAGCCAAAAATTCAAACCATTCTAGATAGTGAACGGGGAAATGACTGTTTTGGCCTGGACTATCTGCATAACAGGCAAAACAGAAGATAAATTTAATAGGCTCTCCTCTTTACTTTCTATTAACCCACTGCAGGGTTGTGTGGAATCTGGGGTGTTGGGTAAGTTTCTGGTTGCAGATATGCTGGTCTGCTTAACCCACTGCTACAAGTAGCAATGGGATGAACTACAGATGGATGGATGGATGTATTAAGAAGGGGAGAGGGAGTTAGAGAAAACATGCACACATGTGCAGAATTTTTGCTTACTCAAACATTTAAAAAGTCTTTAAGCCTATACTTGCATTTATAAAACATTATTTGTATAAGTCGAGCAATTTAAATGGGTCTCAAAGCAGAACAATTCCTATAAGATTGACACATATGATTTCTTTATAAACTAATCTGATTTGGGGAAGTTTTCAATAGTATTCTGAGGCAGCACCACAGAGACACGATTATCCGTGATATATATATGATGATCCCCCAAAGGGTCTGTGCAAATAAGTGTGCCACCCAAAACTTCAGAGAACCTTTGGAGGCACTTTGAAAATGTGTCATCCAAGCTCAGATTTGTAGATTATGATTATTAATTTATCTAGTACTTTAAATTTACAATATATTTTTCAATCATTGTGCCAGGAATTAAATTTCTATCCATTTAATGTCCTCTCAACGGGACAGTAACTCTGGAAAAAAGGCAGAGGGTTTGAGGACACAGGTTCCAAATGCTCACAACATCATCTAGCACACTGTCACAAAAATAGTTTCCACTTAAGCTCAGCTTTTCCATAGACTGAATTCAACTTCTATACAAAGGACACACAACCCTTACCCCCAACCCGGGATACCTTTTTAACAGGCTGATCTCAATTCTTTTCTGTAGCATAAAGTTTATCGTGATGAATAAGTACTTTTATCTTGGCACTTATAGCAGAGAACTTAAGTTCCATAGTAAAATTATTTTCTTATTTCAAATGGCTGCCTAGTAACTTTATGGTAGTAAGCCATACAAAAATGAACTGGCATAATACTGAATTCTTTAATGTTGAATGAAATATGCATAGAGCAGACCAGGCTACTCATTCCACTTCCGGGACCAGAGTTAATACATTAAAATCATTTTTACTCACAGAGTACCATGAGCTATCACCAAAGAATCATTGTCTACATTGCCAGTATACAGTATATGATCAGAGAAAGATCCATTAAGTCTCTGTCTACAAGTCCCTCTTCTCCAGTCTCCAAGCATACCCCTTTCCAATTTCATGTTTTCTTTTGCTCCTGTTCCCCATCCTCTATTTAAGGGTAGACATTAAAAACAGTCAATAAAGTTCTGAACAACTTGCTCAAGTCTTACTGATGTCTCGAACGCACACAAAGCACTCTGCCATATGCAACCCACATTTCAAGGCTTATTACTGCACCACTACAGATTTTTCTAAAACAAAGTCCATAACTTACCTTGTCTGAATCCTGAATTATTTTGACACTATCCGCACCAAATTTTTCACCATAAAGTTTAAGAAGTCTTAAGGAAATTTCTGACAGGCCTGTAAGTTTCGGCTCCTTGTAGATATATTCCTTCCCATCTTCTTCTTCAAAGAAAGACTATTGCAAAGTCCAAAGAGAGAACAATTTTCAATTTTTAGGAACATGAACGTTTTAAATATTTCAGAGAGACCCTGGAAATACAGTCCGACAACTAATTTTCAATGTTGACTATAACTATTTTCAATGGCCTTAAAATGTGAATTAAAACTGACTTATTTCATCTCCAATTTAGTCAGAGATACTAAATTAGAAATATCTCAAGATCCAGAGTGTTTGGGAAGCTAAGAAACCACGAGAAAATTAGTAATAACAGAGTTCAATGTAGGTTAGTTACATTAGGCTGTTAGGTTAGTGAAACAAAATCACTTTTGAAAACTGACCTAACAGCCTAATGTAACTAACCTACAATTCAACTTTTAGAAATGAAGAATTTGGCTCTGATTAGTAAGGTTATAGTGCTTCCAAAAAAAAGAACATGAGGTCTTGTGGTTAGTTATTCCCATCAAAAGCAGGCTTTTTATTGCATATTTAGCAACCTCAAAACTCCTTTCACCAAGGAAATGGCTTTGCATGCCCTGGGTTGGAAAAGAACACTTTGTCTCCAAGTAAACTTATATTAATTGTGGGGGGATAGACCATTTCCATGTTTTATGCCCAATTTCAGCTCTAGGGACCCTAGGCAGTAGAAGACAGAGGCCTCCTGACTGAAACTTCTATCCTCCCTGAAGCAAATATGCCTTCCGGGCTCTGTTTGTGCCCTTCCCATCCACAGTGTGGACACTATTTTTAATATGGGCAGTGGTATGGAAGGGGAAGAGGTGGGGTGTAGGCTATGAGCCATGAGAGAGATGGATCTGAGCATACACCCATAGGTGACTACTATGAGGAGTCACCCATCCCACTCCCCGCCTCGAGTCTTTGCAGTTTAATTCCTACACTTACTTATCTCTAGTCTCCGACAAGACTCAGGAGTTTCCAATCATAGTTGAAAAGGCCCAAAATGGTGGCTTCCTGGCCTATTAGCTCTTTGAACTCTTCCCCTCTCTGGACCTCACCACCCCTCTGCCCCCAAATCTCAGTTCTCTTTTTGTCCCAGTGCACCAAATGAAGGTTTGGCACCTAAAATTCCATCCAGTTGGCTCAACAATTAAGCAGCCTTCTTTGGGGATTATCCCACCCTTCCTTCTTCCCTTCCACTGTGCAAAATTCCTGGCTTGCTCCAAGAGACCATCTGGCCCTGACAGTACCCAATTCAAAAAAAGGCTGTAGCTCTACCCCGCCCCCTAATTCCCCACACATGTTTCGTAGAAGCTGAGCCTTTGAATCCTAGGGAGATCACTGGGAAAAATCCAACATGTAAGTAAGATCACCCCAGCCTGGTGAAAGAGGAAGGAGTCCAGGGCAGTGAGTGAGGTCTTTTTAAGAAAGCCAAAGATGAAGCAATGGTGGATGGAAGTGTGGCTTGAGTGATTGGCCAGAATAAATTTCCAGCCATAACCCCCTTCCTGCTTTCGAGAAGACTGTTGAATTAATTTCATACCTTAACTAAAAGCCTGTGAAAGTCGAGCCCCAGCCTATTTTAGAGTTTGACCATTTATTTAGTTTTTCCAAATCAATTCCAAATAAAAATCAATTTTCCATTGATGTCAAGATTGTCATTTTAGGAAATAATCTACTGTACATACTTCTGGGAATGGCACTAAACAGACAAGGACTTGGTATAAAACTGGTGCTTTTTCACTCAAGTAACCAAGACAAGGTTTTTAATTTCACCAACAGCAGCACACTTACTTGTCCATAAAAGGCAACCCTGAAAAAGGTGCCCAAAAGTCTTTTTCTAGTATGCATGACTTCTAGGACTTTAGTATAAGCTCCATGAAGTGTTCTGTAAACTTGGGTAAGTTTCTGCAAAACAAACAAGAAATACTCTTTTTTTTCAATTTCTAAAAAAAAAAAAAAAGACAAAGTCAGCAACTTTATGATGATTATACAAAAAATGACAGACAAGTGAATGCTGCCATTAAAAAGTGATTTAGGTTGTACTTATCTTTCCCCAAGATGCCACTATTAGGCAAAAGGAGGAGTTTGATGGTAGTAGTAAGTACAAGTTATGGAGCATTCACTGGGATGGAAAGAATCTACTGTACTAAGCACTTGGGAAGAAAAAAACAACCAAGGGCACAATCCCTGCCCACAAGAACCTTACATTCTAAGTGGGGAGAAAGACACGAAAGCGTTACAAAGAGAATAACTGAAATCCACAATGGAATGTACACCTGAATAAACACAGACACATTCGCCAAGGATGGGTGTAAATACAGAAGAGCTAGAGATGAATGATAGATTTAAAATTACAAGGAATACTGGGAATGAAGTCACAGGTAGGCATGTTGGAGGAGGTGGGCTTTCAGGAGGCCTTTGCTTATAGGGAGGGAGTTCCAAGCTGAGGGAATAAAGTGCAGGAACAGAGGCAGAAGAGTTGAGAATGAGGTATCAAGCAGTGTGGCTCAATGGAAGGAGCACGGGCTTGGGAGTCAGAGGTCGTGGGTTCTAATCCCAACTCCACCACTTCTCTGCTATGTGACCCTGAGCAAGTCACTTCACTTCTCTGTGCCTCAGTTACCTCATCTGTAAAATGGGGATTATGACTGTGAGCCCCATGTGGGACAATGTGATTACCTTGTATCTATTCCAACACTTAGAACAGTGCTTGGCACACAATAAGCACTTATCGCTAAGCTCCCATCTAGTCTGGTCAAATGAAGCCCCTAAAATGGAGCATTTGGTTACTGACTTCAAAGTCAATTTTGCATCTTCAAAATATTTTTAAACCCTGCACTTGTTTTTAATGCAGCAGATGCACTTGATTCTCCTGCTATGCTTGTGGAGATATATGTGATTAATGCAACTGCTGGAAAGACTCTGATGTTTCACTATTCCCCCTTGCCCCTGGGGGCACCCCAGACCTCTCTCCAACTTCTTTTGGGGATAAGAAGTTGGACTTTGGTGACAGAGTGGTGATGGAGCCTTGGACAGACAGAAGTCTGGGATCTGGAATGGTGCAGTCGAACACTGAGGGCTGGCAGGATGTCAGACCCAGCTCAGGCCTGGTCCCGTGGCTGGGGCGTGGATATCGCTGAACTGATCGGATCAGGTCCTAACAGGAATGAGCCCAGTTCTCATTTCAGGTGGCCCACCTCCAGGTACATTGCTACTTCGTGGGCCCAAGAGCCTCAGAGACAGAATCAATCAATCAATGGTATTTACTGTTTACTGTATGCAGACGATAAGCACTTGGGAGAGTTCAATACAACAGTTGGTAGCCCACAGAGAGCTTACAGTCTAGAGGAGTGAATTGTGGGTCACTTCTGGTTTGGCCAGACTCACTTTTGGTTCAGTGGCCTCCAAACCCTAGCCCTAAATGACAGGGAGAGGAGAAGCAGGGGAGAATTCCAGGTGTTGTCTGAGCCAGCCCTGAAACCAGTGGCCCCAGAGGTCATCCAAAGCATGGGCATCGATCTAAAAGGATGATGGGAACCAGGTCTGCCCTATCATAGGACTCACACCCCTTCGCCCCCATCCTCCATCCCAGGACTCTCATTTGAGTCTACTTTTCTCCCTTTCTTCCCACAGAGAACATAAAAGAGGTGGAAGGGGATAGCTTCTGGTTTCACATTTGCCCCAAGACTCAGAGATAGCATAGGAGGGAATTTTTCAGCCCTGTACTGAGCTGCGCGGGCACTGCTGGAGCCAGGCAGCACTGCAGGGATCTGTTATGAATGGCAGGGCCAGGTGACTCAGTGTGGAGCTGGGGTAAAGCTGGCTGTGAAGCTTTGGCCCAATGCCAGCCCAGGGACCTAAGCCTAGCGCTTTTCATCTTTGATCCATTCCACGTTCTACAAAAAAGGAGACAAAATTACAATATCTAAGGTTTTAAAACTTGATTTAGGGAATCTCAATTGTCCATCAGTTCCAAAGCTGTTCTGGATTTAGTGATAGAAACATAAACAAATTTCTATTCTCTCCTTTTGCCTCTAGCCAATGTTATTTTCTTGATCACAAATAAGGTTCCTTACAAGAAAAAACTTGGAAAATAAGGTGTAGTGTCAATTTTTTCTACACTAAATACCTTTTTTCTGTTTTAGAAAGTGTTCACTACTCAAAGAAAGAGAACAAAATACTACCCAGTATACCTACCTCAAACTCACGCCGTTTTTCATAAATGGGGATGATCAATTTGGAAATCTCAGAAATTACTTCGTAACGTTCTGCCTTCCACAATCCATCTACACATTGTTCCAAAAGCTCCAATAAAACTTCCTGTGGCAGAAGCAAAATACAGTTGGCAGATGGAAATAGGTGACAAAACATTTTGATTAAGAGCCTGTAAATAATTCACATTTACGCAGTATGTAGCAGAGAGAGGAGCATACAGATCAATACTAATGGAGGTTTAAGAATTCTTGTTAACGATTATGCTTAGGTGGAAAATGCTCACTAAGAGCTTGTTTTTGGTTTTTTAGCATCGCTTTAGCAGGGTTCTAATCACCAATGCCAATTTTTATTTAAAGAAAAATTCACCCAAGTATTTTAAGTACACAGAGTCACCAACAAGTTTGTTTCTGGTAAGGCATTGACTGTGAATACCCTTTGACCAATGAGCTGACAAATGGACACATTTTTTTTGAGCACAAAGAAGGGCAGCATATTTTTCAAGTTAAATATGTGAAACTGGTAAAGAGAGCCCTAGAATACAACCTCACTGTAGTGGACATCCATCATCCCAGCATCTTCCTTCATTGCCCCTTCTTCATCAATATTGGGAGTGACTTTCTTGAAGGCTGAGCATCCACTCGAGAACAATTCTACAGGTAGAAAACAGGTGGAAAACATCGGGGTGAACTAAGGAAAAAGACTACAAACATGGGACTAAAGGCCCTAAAGGGGCCAAAGAAGTCACTATCCACCATCCACAGTACAGATGCTTATCCTTTCTTCAGTGATTTCCACAAACCTCCCTCGGGGGCCCCTTCCAGGGTTTCAGTATTCTTTCTGCCAATTGTTTCTTAAAATAACTTGCAAAATAATTCCTATCAGTCAGTCCTTCATACATATTGAGTACCTACTGTGGGCAAAGCACTTGGGAGAGTTCAATACGTCAGAGTTCCCTGACCATAACGAACTCCTAGTTCTATACATGTTCCTTTCCCCTTTTCTAGTGTTCTACAAAGGTAGCGGACATTTCAAAAAACATTTCAGGGATTTGGTCTTATTTATTAAGCTGCCTCTCCATCCAAATAAACTAACCTGGTTCCTTAAGCCTTTCTTCATAGAATTTATTTTCCAGTTCTTTTTTTGGTCTCTCTCACCGTTCTTTAAGGAACCCTCTTCAAGTTTCTCTCTATATTATTTGGAGAGAACAATTCTCCACGTGATTAGGGCAAATGGAAGCAAGTTTCATTTTCATGTTTAGAAGACTACTGGATGCATGAATTTAAAGTTTATTTTTTGGGTCTTGTGTAAATGATTTTTAAGAGATGATTTCCAAGAAAGATACATATTTTATAAAAATCTCCAGGCTGATCTAAAAAAAACTACCAAAATAGTCAAGCTGACTCTTTATTCCTGCCACAACATGTCAGGGATTGATATTTATGATACTCCCTTCATGCAGGTGCAAAAATCCCCACACGATTTATTGAGTGTTTCAAATGCTACTCTAAATGTTACTATGTTTACATTTCTAATCCAACAAATTGAGTAAAAATGATGAATAAATTTTGAACTTGCTTTTGGAAAGGGCTCTCTCTATCAGTGCTAGGAGATATAAAGTTTTAAGAACTGCAAATAAGCACTTTGCCCAAAAGAAATTTATGATCATGATTTTAATGAAAGAGAAGTTGAATTAGAGCTATATATTGTACTGAGGTTATTTCTAATTTGATTTCTGCCAGGCATAAACATTGTACAGAAATTATTTTCTCTCTCTTGCTTCATAATTAGATTTAAACTTTGAGGACCCTAGACCCTCACAGTTCTCTAGACTGTAAGCTCTTTGTGGGCAAAGAACATGTCTACCAACTCTGTTATAGTGTACTCTCCCAAGTACTTAGTACACGGCTCCGCACATAGTAAGCACTCAATAAATAAGATTGATTGATTGGTCCTATATTTTCCATTCATGTGGAATTATGGAATTTCAACTATTGATATTTTTTGTGAGTTTCTTCTTCAGAATATTTGAAAGGGGGAACTATATTTGCTATATACACAAAAATACATCATAATCAGTTAAGCTATAAAAATGTCTTGACTTTTCAAAGTTTATGCTTTTCTTTAAGGTATTTGTTAGGCACTTACTTTGTGCGAAGCACTGTACTAAGCACTGGGCTAGGTATAAGTTAATCAGGTTGGACACAGTCCATGTCCCAAATTGGGCTCATGGTCTTAATCCCCATTTTACAGGTGAAGGAACTGAAGCACAGGGAAGTTAAGTGACTTGCCAAAGGTCACTCAGCAGGCCAGAGGCAGAAGTCAGGATTAGAACCCAGGTCTTTCTGACAAAAGGAGAATAAAAGAGGTGTGATCGTCAAACTTTTTTCTCCTACTGACAAAAAGAGAATAAAAGGGCTGTGATGGTCATTTTTTTTTTACATCTGGACCAGTCTAATCTAATTTTGGTAAAGAAAAGCAAGCTTTTGTCAATGAAAAATCAAAATGAAATAAAGCCAGATTGAACAGAGGTCAAACTGCCCACACGAAGTAGCTTTTGAAAAGGATATTCCTTATGGGTTTCTGATCATAAAATGTGTGCTATTCATATATCTCCATTTGGTACCAGACCAGTCACCGTACCCATTAAAATTTGATTTCTGCCTAAGGGAATCTCTGAATCTTGAAGGACACTCTTCCTTCACATGCCCTTGAAAAAACAAAAGTTGACAGAGTCTCTAAAATCTGGCTCAGTCTGCCCCTGTTGACCTTTCTCCACAGCCTCGCTGCAAGGCTGACAGAAGCAGTGTCAGAAACTCTCAGTGGAGCCAGCTCCATGAAGGACTTCTCTCCCCCTACCACCTGCCTTGCCTTGTGAATGTGCATAAGATTCTGCAGCACATAGGTTCTGAAAGGCTCCAGCTGTGTGTCTTTGTGAGTTTGGCTAAATAGAGTCTGGCGTTGTTCTGAACTGTCATTTTTCAGTTGGAATGACCAGCTGTTCTCCAAACTGAATACGGTCCCAAGGTTATTATGGCTTTAGTGGCCAATCCCTCAAAGAGACCTTGGGAATTAACTAGGGCAACTATCTTCTCAGAGATGCATATTCTGTCTAATTGCAGCAGCTGGCTGAAATTAACACCGGCTACTGCAAATCTCCTCCTGGTTGGGTTTCGGAGACAGCTTCTTAATACAAAGCATTCCTCAGTCTCCAGTTAGGCCCGACCCAGTACGACTGTAGAGGGGTAGTTTTATGATAAGGCTTGTTTGGGTGCTGGGAGTGGTGGGGGCTGATGTGGGAAAGAGAAAAAGGTCAGTTGTACAAATCTAAAACACAAATGGACATTGACCAATCAATCCATCAATGACACTTATGGAGCACTTATTATGGGCAGAGCAGTGTACTAAGCTCTTGAGAGAGTACACTACAATAGATTTAGCAGACTTGTTCCTTGACCATATGGAGTTTTCAATCTTTGGGAATCTGCAAAGGATAAATGTTTAGTACTAAAATTATTGCTGTTACCTTTAGATTCCATTTCCGATCTATTTCTATACCTAGTTGAGAAGCAGCGTGATCTAGTGGATAGAGCACAGGCCCGGGAGTCAAAAGGCCCTGGGTTCTAATACCGGCTCCACCACTTGTCTGCTGTGTCACTTTGGGCAAGGCACTTCTCTATGCCTCAGTACCTCATCTGAAAAATGGGAATTAAGACTGTGAGCCCCATGTGGAACGTGGACTGTGTCCAACCTGATTAGTGGAAAGAGCATGGGCTTGGGAGTCAGAGGTATTGGGTTCTAATCCCGGCTCCGCCACTTGTCAGCGGTGTGACTTTGGGCAAGTCACTTAACTTCTCTATGCCTCAGTTACCTCCTCTGTAAAATGGGGTTAAGACTGTGAGCCCCATTTGGGACAACCTAATTACCTTGTATCTACTCCAGTGTTTAGAAGAGTGCTTGGCACATAGTAAGTGCTTAACAAATACCATCATCATTATTATTTTGTATCTACCCTAGCACTTAGAACAGTGCCTGACTCATAGTGAGCGCTTACCAAATACCATTAAAAAAAATCTCTTTAATAGACACAAAAGGCAACAGATTGAGAGGTCCAATAAATCCAGAGTCAAGCAGAAGATGAATGTATGTTTTTACACTCAAGTATTTTATTGGTCTTTATGGCGATGGAAGCTATGGAAGTATAACAGCACCTCAATCCTATACACTCTAACCCCTGTGCCCTCAAAGAGAGACATCTTACTTTTTCTGTGAAGAAACTCTGCAACCAGAGCTGCTACATGGACATAACACATTGCAGCCTGTGAAAAACAAGAAGGGAATCTGTCAGACCAAACCAGGACCCGGGGACTTCACAGTGTATATTCAGAGTGGAATCTTAAAATGTCACCTCTGAAAAATCTCCATTTTTGATGTGGATCTTGGCCATGCTGTCGAGCCAAGTTTTCCTGAGCTCTGGGGTGCTCGCATAGGACTTGGCTAGACTGTACTGGAGGTCTATCAGCATTTCTGGATCCCTCTCATGTTCTTTCATTTGAGCTGTGGCCATGAGAACGGTGCGGATTCTCTTAGTCAAGTCTTTGACTTCTGAGGGAAAAGCAGTAGCCTGGTGAAAAAATATTCAGTCGATCAATCGCTGGTATTTATTGAGCACTTGTGGTGTGCAAAGCACCATACTAAGCACTTGATAAATTAGAATATACTAATCCAAGCAAGTCTGATTAGGGTCTAGAGTCAGTCAGAGGACCCAAGTTTTCATTCTGAAGGTGGCATGGCTTTCAGGGGGTGGAGCCCGCAGGGGCTGAACGAGTGCCGGCCGGAGCTCAAGTTTCTCACGGAGGTACACCCAGGGAACCAGACCCACCCAAAGAGACCAGGCAAGAGAGCAGATTCACTCAGAATGAGACAGACACCAGAAAGGGAGAGAGGGAGAGATCCAGGGAGAGACGGGGGAAGGAAAACAGACACTCAGGTAGAGTTGACAGCATGGTCTAGTGGATAGATCACAGGCTCTGGGCTCTATTCAGGGCCTCACCACTTGTCTGCTGTGTGAGCTTGGGCAAACCACTTAACTTCTCTGTGCTTCAGTTCCCTCTTCTGTACAGTGGAGATTAAGACTGTGAGCCTGTGTGGGACAGGGACTGTATCCAATCGTCTATCTACTCCAGCGCTTAGAATGGTGCCTGGCACAAAATAAGTGCTTAAAAATGCCATTATTATTAATTATAATTATTAATATTAATCCCAGCCAGGTTAGGCCACGTTCCAGCAGCCAGAACCCCCCCTTCTTCCTGATGCCTGTCTCCCACTGAAGACTAAGCAGTTGGGGCAAGGGAAAGAAACACTAAAAAGGACTTGTCTGTTTGGTTTGCATCATTAAAACATCCTCCACAGCAATTAATAAGCACCTAACTCTATGCAGAACACTTGGGAACCTAAAGTAGGTGTAAGACATAATCCTTGTCCTCAGGTAATTGGGGAGACAGGCAGATGCACATTTTCAAATACACACTAGGCAGAAGAGTCAGAGCAGGAGTAAAAAGTGGTGACAGTGGCGAATTCTAGATTGTATACTCTGTGAAAGCAGGAATCACGTCAAATTCTACTGCACTCTTCCAAACCTTAGCATGGTGCTCTGTGCACAATAGGTGATCAGTAAATACTACTGATTAATGGGTGAGACAGACCATTAGTTTGAGCTAGTATGGCATTTCTTAGGTTCTCAGCCAGCTAATTTTAGGAGGATTTTTTTTTAATCACGATTGTGTTGCAATAAACTCGTGCTCACAGTATAGTTTTGTTAAGACAGTACACTCCAATATGCATCTCATGACTGGCCCAGGAGTCTGCCTGATTGACAGGTGGGGGCCAGGGATACAGACCATCACAACATGTCTGAATAATAATGACCAAGGCAGGGGGAGAGAGAGTGAAGATTAGTTGGGGTATGTCTCCTGAAGAGGACTTTAAAGGTAGAGGCAGGAAATCTAACTTGACATATTTAATAATGTTGGTATTAGTTAAGTGCTTACTATGTGCAGAGCACTGTTCTAAGCGCTGGGGTAGATATAGGATAATCAGGTTGTCCCACAAGAGGCTCACAGTCTTAATCCCCATTTTACAGATGAAGGAACTGAGGCACAGAGAAGTTAAGTGACTTGCCCACAGTCACACAGCTGCCAAGTGTTTGAAGAGAGGTTGTTTGTGGCCCAGAGCAGATAGAAGACTGGATCAATAGCAAATCTTCTTCTTTTTCCTATGTCATCAGCAACTTGTTGGGGCTGGTGGGAAGGCCCAGCTCCCTCCTCTCTGTTTCCCACGGGAACCACCTCTCCATAAGAGCTCGAGGGAAAAAAAAAAATCGAGAGAATTCCTAAACAACCTAAAACATGTAAAAGGCCTGAGTCTGAGGAGGGCAGTCCACTAAATAAATAATCCTTCTAAAATAGAAGAGAGACAATGCAGTGAGAAGAAATGCAGCTTGCTGGCGCCTCCATCCGCCAACATCAGCGGGCTGTGCTGATGTGCCCGGGTATGCCGTGGTGCTAATGAATCCGCAGACCAGCAGTCACCCCCAGGAGCTCAAGAACACGAGCACCCAACTGCCATCAGGTGCTTTTGAAGAGTTTTTCTATATCCTTCCTCAGTCTCCTTGAGGAGTGACTTCTACACCTTTTCCACTCCTTTGTATTTTGGGTGCAGAAGCCAGAAAAATCTCAGAAAATTCAGCCCTTGAGCAATCTGTGCCAGAAGGTCACGAGGACTCTGCAATGGGAATAGCTCCTCCAGGAGGAAAGGAATGGGCCACCACGACGGGGCTGACCTTTGGGGAGCCTGATTTTGGGAGCTTGACCTGGTCAAAGAGACCTGCCCATGTCAAAGCTGCACTCAATTAATCATATATAGTGAACGCTTACTGTGTACAGAGCCTGTACTAAACGCTTGGGAGAGTACAATATAACAAGAGTTGGTAGACACATTCTCTGTCCACAAGAGCTTACAGTCTAGAGGGGAGACAGACATTAATATAAATAAAATATGGATCAATTCATTCATTCATTCCACTGTATTCATGTATTCAACTGTGTGCAGAACACTCTATTGAGTGCTTGGGGAAGTATAATACAACAATAAACAGACACATTCCCTGTTCACAAAGAGCTTGGGGGATGGGGGAGGAGAAGGGGGATACTGACATTCATGCAAATAAATTACAGAGATGTACATAAGTGCTATGGGGCTTAGAGGAGGGAATGAACAAAGGGAGCAAGTCAAAGACCAGAAGGGAATGGGAGAAGAGGAAATGAAGGTTTAGTCGGGGAAGGCCTCAGGCATTAGTAAATGTTAATAAGAGTGAGAAAAGAATTACCCACATTTCAATCCAATTTCAGAGTAGGTTCAGAAATCAAGCCAAGGAATAATTTTCAGATTACTACTGGGCTTCACACCTGTGTTTGTATAGCACATGATCATGCAAGCAGATTAGGAAGCTATTGACGGCTTTAAGACTAAACACCAGAGAGATGGTATTTGCTCATTTGAGGTAGGTTAGGAAAACTTACCTTCATGGGTCTGTCACTATTTGCAAAATTATTAATGATTGACAATGACTCCTGAAATCTTGATCCTCCACTCAAAGCCACATCTGCTATTAGCTGGCTCACAGCAATTATTATCTGTAGGGAAGAATCAATGAATAAATCACATTTTTGAGTGCTTCCGGTGTGCAAAACACCTTACTAAGCACTTGAGAGAGTACAATTTAATAGTGTTGGTACACATGTTCCCTGCCCACAGGAGCTTTAAGAAAGTAATCTTTACTTTTTAATGGTTTCTATTTTAATCACTGAGAGCATTCTTATAATAATAATAATGATGATGGTATTTGTTAAGCGCTATGTATCAAGCACTCTTCTAAGCACTGGGGTATATACAAGGTAATCAGGTTGTTCCACGTAGGGCTCACGGTCTTAATCCCCATTTTATAGATGAGGTAACTGAGGCACAGAGAAGTTAAATGGCTTGTCCCAGGTCACACAGCAGCCAAGTGACGGAGCCGGGATTAGAACCCACATCCCCTGACCCCCAAGGCTGTGCTCTTTCCACTAGGCCATGCTGCTTCTCACATTGTGACTAGATTATCAAGTTTCTTTTCAAGAGTTTGCTTAGCTTAAATCCTGCTGAAAAATATGAAACCTTTGAAATCTTGGCCTGGTATAGGAGACTCAGAGGATTAAAGTGCTATTGCACAAATCCAAATACTGATGCCAGATGTTACATTCCTGGTAAGGGTCTTCCTTTGTGTGAACATTTTTATTTATAATTCTTAGATTAGTCATAGACTGTTTTCTCCCAACTTCCTGTTGAATCTGTCATGGTAACAATGGCCGCAGATTTTACGGGCTGAGTGTGCTGCTGCGGTCTGCTGGAGATGTGCTCTTAACAGATGTTCCACCACCAATCTGGGGAATGTGGAAGCCCATAAATACCCAGAAAATCCCATTATTAAACATTCCTTGAGGACAAGGATTGAACCTTGTTCTTCCTTTGTAATTTCCCACAGCAACAGAGCAGATGCTCAATAAACCAAGATGGGGGCCAAACCCTGCTCTTTAGTAAAGACAGATAACCAAAGGAATTCCTTCCCTGGGCAGTGGGCAGAGGGGTCAACAGTTGGGTTACTCAATACTTTCCTCATAGGTAACACTTTAAAATGAACAATATTGGATCCATGCTAAGATTTGAAAAATGTCCTCATTCCACTCTATTCACATTAATTATTATTATTGTATTTGTTAAGATCTTACTATGTTTCAAGCACTGTTCTAAGTGCTGGGGTAGATACAAGTTAATCGGATCGGACACAATCCCTGTTCATTCATTCAATAGTATTTATTGAGTGCTTACTATGGGCAGAGCACTGTACTAAGCACTTGGAATATACAATTCGGGCAACAGATAGAGACAATCCCTGCCCAATGACTGGCTTACAGTCTCATCACATGGGGCTCACAGTGTAAGCAAGCAGGAGAACAGGTATTGACATGCCATTTTACAGATGAGGAAACAGCCGCAGATCAGTTGAATGGCTTGCCCAAGGTCACACAGCAGGCAACTGAACTTGAATTGGCACCCAGGTCCTCTGACTCCCAGGCCCGTGCTTCTTCCACTAGGCCACACTGCTTCCCCGACTTTACAACTTGTACTAGAGGTACAACATAGGAGGTGAAAATTAACCTAGAATATTTCCATTTTCACTGACCTGCAGGTGTGTTCTCAAAAATGTTTTCCTTTTGGTGAACTCAAAGTTATTCCTCATCAAAAGATACAGAAGTGCAGACGCTTCATTCCTAGTTGAGCTTAGCTTCGAGGTGCAGCATTTCAAAACCTCATAGCAAAATGCGGCACACATGTTCACCCTTCCTTTGAAAAATGCTGCGGGAAACTGAAGAAGGGTGAGAGATTAAATCTTTGAAATATACCGAAATCCATGTGTCCATCTCCCCGCTAGATTCTCAGCCTATTTGAACTGAGCTTTCTAGTCAAATCCTTAAAAAACAAAAACAGTTTCTGTTTTGCTGTACTATTACATCTTCAGATCTTTGTGACAATAAATAGGAAGGAACCAAATTCCAACAATAACAGAACCAGGCCTCCGCATAAAACTGCTTGTGGATAAAGCCATTCCTGGCACTGAGAGAACATGGTGTTGGCAAACTCCTGGACCCGTCAACCCTTGGTGAGAGAGTGTCTGGTTTAACACAACAACTCCCTTTCTTCCTCCCCATGGTCTTTGGTGCTTTTTGGGAACCATCCATGTTAATATGATGATCTAGAACTGCCTGATGTTCCCAGGGTCACAATTTTAGGTAATAATAATCGTAATTGTGCTTTTTGTACTAAGCACTGGGGAAGATACAATATAATCGGTCCCACATGAGGCTCACAATCTGAGGCACAGAGAAGTGAAAGTCATACAGCAGACAAGAAGCAGAGTTGGGATTAGAACCCAGGCCCTCTGACTTCCAGGCCTGTGCTCTTTCCACTAGGTCACACTGCTTCTCAGAGGCAATTCAACCTTTCAGCAGGGGTGCAGGAAGGCCAGAAAGCTTCCCCAGGGTCTAACAGCAAGTCATTACTAAAGTTGGAGCTGGAACTCTGACCTGCTGCCAATCACCCTACCGGTGTCCCTTTCTCCTCTGGCTCTTTAACTTTAGATAAATCTTAACTAAACTCAGAGGTGAAAGAGGAGTAAATGGCTAATTTTATTACTCACACAGCCTCAAATGATCCTTGCATATAAGGCTTTCCAGTTTTTGTGAGACATGTTGGGGCCATGTTTTGGGGGTAGACACTTCTCTTTGACATAAGGATGAGGTGTTGAATAGCTACAGTTTTCTGATGCCTAAACTTGTTCAAGTGGAATTAGGAAATGGATACAGTGCTGGGAAACGTTGCCTTTGGCTCATTTTATGGCAACTATATTTCAGGGTACATGAAATGAATGGAATAATTTAACCCAGCATTAGGAGAAATACCTACCCATCCCACAGGTGTCAGAGAAATACACCCTGGCTCAATTTTATGTTCTGTAATGACAGTCCCTAAGGTTTTCTTTATCATTAGCAGCTGCTTTCAAAAGCCTCCTTATGAGTGCAAATTGAGTAAAATGACAGAGTAATAACTGAGGAACACGCACAAGTTAGAAAGTCCATTATTCCTTCTAAATTTTTTTTCTCAGAAGTCTTTGTTCTGTGATAAGGGTTTTTTCTTTGTCCTCCCTATCGGTTGCTTTTGGAAGCTACTTTTCAAAGAGGATTTTCCCTAAAATTTACTGCTGGCAGGTGTTACGCCTTTTTTTGGAGATTTTTCATCAAGGTTGCCATTTTTGCACTTAGGTTGCATGGGGTCAACTGCATTTCCCCCTGCCCCCCATCCTGTGCCTATATGTCCCTCTCCTCAACCTTTTATGTGTCAATAGTTGCCCATGTCTTAATTTTTCCCTGGTTCCACCTCCAAAGTCCCGCACCAACTTCACCCCCTCACTGCAAATGTAATGCTAGAACCCCTAGGCCTGGGTCATTTAGGACTTTGCTGGAGAAAGGTAATAGGTTGGGCAGATACCCGAGATGACGAGTCAACCATTTTTATTGAGCATTTACTGTGTGCTGAGCACTGTACTGCACACTGGGGACAGCACCACAATATAACAGACACATTCCCTGCCCACAATGAGCTTACAGTCTAGAGGGTTGATCTTACAGTCTAGAGGGTGACCACCATGAAAGACATCGTGGATGTAGGGCACTGTACTGAAGAGAAGCCTTTTGCCATGGTTAGAGGTTAGGGGACAGGAGCAGCTCCCAGGCAATCTCAGGTGTGGCAGGGGCAACCAGATGTCAGTTGGGGCAACCTGATGTCAAACAACATCTCTACATCTCTAAAAAACGACGAATCAGAACTTCCCCATGTTCAAATTCCTGCCAATAAAAGATCCTTTCTTCACTTCACTTGACACCTGATTTAAAATAGAAAACATCTTGGATTGGTTGGCCTTTGCCTTTTTGGGAATTAAATATATGCATTATAATGTGGGAAAAATCCACCCTTGGCAATGTAAGCTACAATCCTCTTCACTTGCCCTTTTGAGCACAGCCATCTGAATGGACAGAAACTTGTAAGCTGGGGATAATTTATTCCTGCATATTTTAATAACAGGCAAGCATGTATCTTTTGGCTAATCACTGTATTCATTCAATAGTATTTATTGAGCACTTACTATGTGCAGAGCACTGTACTAAGCGCTTGGAATGAACAAGTCGGCAACAGATAGAGACAGTCCCTGCCGTTTGACGGGCTTACAGTCTAATCGACGGGCTCACTGTAGCGATCCCTAATGCCCGGGTACAGTCCCGGAAAACTGTAGCGATTCCTTACGTACCTTACTAATGAAAGCTCTCAGCGAAGCAAACACGTGCTTTAGGGAGGCCTCTGATTGGCCATTTTTAAGAAAAGCGAGATGAATGTCAAAAACCTTTTTCATTAAAGGGTTGTGGCCATCATTGTTCAAGAGCTGGTTCTGCAAAACAAGAAAACAAATGTACTTTGCTTAGTTTCTGTTCCTTCTATAACGGGGATGAGCAAAATACAGCCCACAGGTCTGATCTGGGTCACTGATGCTTTCACAAAGGGCACCCACTTCTGCAATGGTGGCTTCTCCAGGCACCGCGCCAGAAGCACATACAGTCAGTAACGCACACGCTACTGGCTTGCCCTCCATGGTTTAAACCTTCCCCCAGCTTTCACTGTCCACCCACAAAGGCCTACTATGTGGTGAGTGGCTCTCAGGCCAATTACTGCCCTCCTCTGTCCTATACATAGTGGAAAGAGAATTAACCTGGCAAATTTCCATTAATCAGGTTGGACGCAGTCCCTGTTCCACATAGGGCTCACACTCTTAATCCCTATATTCCAGATGAGGGAACTGAGGCCCAGAGAAGTGAAGTGACTTGCCCAAGGTTTCACAGCAGATATGTGGCAGAGCTGGGATTAAAACCCAGGTCCTTCTGATTCCCAGGCCCATGCTCTATCCACTGAGCCACGCTGCTTCTCATGCTGCTTCCAGTAGATATGGAACACACAACGAATGAAAACACTGCATATTTTTCAAACAGCTTTCCTCTCAGATCTCTCAAAATTCTTTAGAAACATTATCAGAAAGATTTTATCCCTACTGCCTGGCAGAATTAAAAAGAGTTATCTGTTCTACTTATTGCAAGATTCATTCAATTAGCAAATCTGAAGAGAGGATGATCTTGAGCTAAATTCTCCTAACCAAACTAAAGCCTCAGTAACAAAACAGAGACTTGAGCAGTGGGAGAATAAACTGAGATTCTTTGCAAGACCATTAATGTTTCAGTGGGATTAGAAAGAGACAAGCCTCTGTTTCGGAGGAAAGAGTAAACATCATTGTACCACCAGGTTGGTATGAAGAGGTGGCAAAGGGAGAGAGAGGAGAAAGGAGCAGGTGAAGGCCTACACTTGGATTTTTCACTCTCAAATGAGAGTCCTCTAGACTGCAAACCCATTGTGGGCAGGTAATGTTTCTTCCAATTCTGTAATACTGTACTCTTCCAAGAGCTTAGCACAGTGCTCTGCACACAGTAAGCGCTCAATAAATATGATTGATTGACTGAGCTGTGATGATGCTGGGTCAGAGTTAGTACACCAAGCCAAACTTCTGTTCTTGTGCTGCCTTGCCTGGTTATTGCCAGGAAATTCCTTCCTGGGAGTCATCTGTGCTATCCCTATAGGGTAGGGCAACTCCCTTCAGCTTCCAGGATCTACCAGGAATCTAGGAGACCTTGGGCCCAGGCCAGATCCCTTCCACCTAGTGGGCAGAGAGCTGATTTCAGTGGAGTGCGAGAGGACAGAGATGTACAGAATACGTTAAAGAGGATAAAGATAATAATAGTTGTGGTATTTATTAAGCATTTACTGTGTGCCAGGCCCTGTACTAAGCGCTGGGGTGGGTACAAACCATTTGGGTTCCCAGTCTCAATCCCCACTTTACAGATGAGATGACTGAGGCACAGGGAAGTGAAGTGACTTGCCCAAAGTCACCCAGCAGACAAGTGGCAGAGTTGGGATTAGAATCCACGACGTTCTGACTCCGAGGCCCATGATCTATCCATAGCTGGCCCCACCTTCAATTTACAGGCCTCAAGACCACCACAGCTGGGGGGACTGGCCGGGGAGTGGGTGGGAAGAGGTGGTTCCCCTTCCCAGGCCTCCACTCCAAGCCACAGCTGGGGAAGAACCAATTTCAGCCATGGTGGTGAAACTAGTTAAAACACACAAAATGAAAGAGGGTGTAGGAGGGGGTGAAGCGGGGAAGAATTTAAAGTGCAGACGATCTGCCAGGAAGGAGCAGGATGGGTGGGTTTATCTGATCACCAGCCGTGGATGTCAGGATAATAATAATATTGATGACGGTATTTGTTAAGCACTTATTGTGTTTTGAGCACTGTTCTAAGTGTTGGGGTAGAAACAGGCTAGTCGGGTTGGACACAGTCTCTGTCCTACATGGGGCTTGCAGTCTTTATCCCCATTTTACAGACGAGGGAACTAAGGCACAGAGAAGTAAAGTGACTTGCCCAAGGTCACACAGCACACAAATGTCAGAGCCAGGATTAGAATCCAGGATGGGACAGCACAACAAATTCACTTCCAGTGAAGTGAGAGTTGGGCTGGCTGTCAACTTACTAAAAAAAAAAAAAAAAGGCAGAAACAGGAAAAAACAAACAAAAAACACATGAAAAGAACAATGTAGGCCAAAAATGAAAGGGAAGCAAGGAGAAGACAAGGGAATCAAGGATGTCGCTTTAAAACATGCCAAAAACGTCAAATGGTTGCCATCGAAGATAGCTGAGCCTTATGCTAGGGGCGAACACGGTGTTTGGGTGTCCTTCTAGTTGTGGCTCTGGGATGTTGTCCCCTATTGTTATGTCCTCAAGAGCCAAAAGGGAGATTTGGGGTTACTGTGTAGGCAACATTACTCCATTCAGACCCCAAGAATATTCAAACACCTTGCAGTCTGGCAAAGAGTGTATTCAATGTACAAGGTTGTAACAGGACCAATGCTAATCATAAAGCAATGTTCAATTTTATCCTCCCTAAAAATTTTGGAGGAGGAAGTTAACACAAAATGAAGATGATAAGACCAAAAACACTGATCCTCAATGTTTTTTAGAAGCACTGTCCTGGGGTTGATGCATTCAAATATGAATTTGTGGCATATTCAATTGAAATAAAACCATTGCAGTTCTTGTTTGACACAGTCTAGATTTGTACATGGGGTATATAGACCAGGACTCCAAAGATAAAATAAGGCAGAGGTTGGAAATAATCATGAAAAATATTGTGCTTTTGACTGGATTTTCTCCTCACCCCCTTAGATAGTCTGGACAATTGTCTTCACTTTCTACTACTTTGCAACTGGTCAGAACTTGAGAATCAAGGTGAGCCAACAATCTGTCAGTCATGAATGCAGAGATTGCCTTAGATGCTTGGGATCCATGTCACAATCCCAACTAAGAAAGGGCAATGACAAAAACACAACCACAGGTTTGGACAAAGAGAGGCAATAATTCAAAGAACAACTGGAGCAACTTGAAGAATGGATTGAATTAACCAGGAAATCTTCATTGAGAAAGTGAGTTTTTGACTGCAAATTAAAACAAGGTGTCTGAGAGTCGGTAGTATTTATTGAGTGCTTACTATGTGTGGAGCATTCTACTAAGTGCTTGGAAGCGTTCAATACCACAGAGTTGGGAGACATATTTCCTATCCCCCAGGTCTGGTGCTTCATGAAATGTTACTCCAGCAATCCAACTAACCATAAATTCTAGAGGGGGAAAACCACTACTGTTTCCATTTTTAACAAAGATAAAATCTGACAAGAAAAATCACATTCATACTTATATATATATAAGTACTTTCTAATGAAGAAGATGCCAGTAGCCTCTCAGCCCTCAAAGCTCACCTTGAAGCACTGAGTAAAGAAGGAGATGGTGTCCAGAACTGTCAGGGAAACTTCGGTAGCAGTATTGCCTTCAAGAAGTGCCTGATGTACAATATCTGCTTCTGATGTTCCAGAGTCTAGAATCGTGAAATAAAGGAATGTTTTGTATGGGGCCAAAGTTCAGTGACCACTCTAAAACTCACCCAAGTAAACACTAAATCAAGCAAGAGCAGAAAAGTCAAAGCTCAAAATTTTCAATCCCCACTTCTGGAACTGACCTCGGAAGAATATCAGTGAATCATATTTATTTAGTATGTACTGCATGCAGAGCACTGTACTTAGCATTGGGAGAGTGCTTAGTACAATGCAACAATAAACAGACACATTACCTACCCACAATAGCTTACAGCCTAGATGGGGAGACAGACATTAAAATAAATAAATAAATAAATAAATAAATAAATAAATAAATAAATAGGAATAACAGATTCTGTCTTTGAGATTTTCTCAGCAGCAGACACTGGGGGACAAGGAAGGAGTGGAGAAGCTACATTTACTCTCTAAGACCTGAAGATGGCTTTGGCTACCAATTTCTGTGAAATGCCCTGCCATTTCAGCAACGGAAAATTATTCCATATTGGCCTAGATTTCATCCCACTTCTTAACAAAAGTACTCCCCTCAGAAAAAGCTGTTTGAATCCACAACTGAAAGTGCACAATTAGCTCCCTGCTTTTCCTTGATATAGAGGCTTAGATGAAGTAGGCCAAAAGTCAGTCACATACACCTGAAACAAGGGTAGTTTTTGAATGAAATGTACAGGAAGTTGGGCCAATTAATTGATCAGTGGTATTCACTGAGCACCTGAGGGCAGAGCACTCACTGTTCTAAGAGCCTGGAGGGGCAACTTTGGCCTTGACAACAGTTCGCTCTGTCAGAATGACAATTTTTAGGATGTTCCATTATTTAAAGCCTCCTTAGCATTTGTGACTTAAGAATTTTGGAAAAAGACAGGATATTGAACCATAAATGGTACTATTATTCATTCATTCAATTGTATTTACTGAGTGGTTACTGTGTGCAGGGCACTGTACTAAGCACTCGGAAAGTACAATTTGGCAACAAATAGAGACAATCCCTACCCAACAATGGGCTCATGGTCTAGAACCTTTTTGAACATTTTAAGAGCACAAATGAAACATAATTTTAAAAATATACAATATGAAGAACAGCTACAAATGAATACGTAATTAAATAAAATCATAAGGAACTCAATCTACTGTAATATCAAACACCAGTAACAATAGGTTCGTATTTACTGAATTGGAAAAATAAAGGGGAGGGTTGTGCCTCAGTTACCTCATCTATAAAATGGGATTAACACTGGGAGCCCTACGTAGGACAGAGACTGTGCCTTACACAATTATCTTGTATCTACCCCAATGCTTAGTAGTGCCTGGAGCATAGTAAGTGCTCAACAAATACCTCAGGAAAAAAGGCCTTGCACCTTAGGAAAGGTTAGTTGTGTCACTTGAGGGAAGGAGGGAGAAGACTGCTTGGGAGGCAGCAGATGGAAGGTTGGAGGCTGAACCAAAGCCATTATCTTATTAGATATTTGTCTTAAAAGACATGGAACTCCATTTTTTTTAATTTTAGGATTTTGGTTTGCTTTTTTTTCCCTTTCCCTTGTCCCCCTCTCAGTCTGGCCACCTCTCGTTTGTTTTAGTCCCATCAAAAGTACATATGTAGCTCCATAGCATGGCATTTTCCTAAAGGCTCATTTTCACTGGTTTCAGCAAGGACTGAAAAGACCCCTCCCCACCACATTCACACTTTATTTAGGAAGCCAATATGGGGTGCCACACTCAATCATTACTTAGGAAGCAGATGAGGGCACAGCAGTGTCTGCTGCTGAGGAAATCTTAAAGAGAGAATCTGTTCTGACCTCAGCAAGCATCTGCTCCCTGGGCCAGCAGCTTCACAATGTCTGCTGCTCAACTCAAGGGGACCGGAAGAGGATAGATGGCTCAGCACAACACTCACCATTTCAAAAACACACAAATCAAATCCCACTAGTGATAAGATATGCCTTTACCCACTCTCATCCCTCCGACCTCTAAATTAAAGTCCTATATAAGTGGGCAGCCCAATATAGAGCTCTGCAACCTTGAGGCAGGAGACATGTCTCCCAACTCTGTTATACTGTGCTCTCCCAAGTGCTTAGTACAGTGCTCTGCCCGCAGTAAGTGCTCAATAAATACGACTGACTGACTGATTGCTGCTTGAAGAGACAACATTGCCTTTTAGCTGTCTGAGCAGTTCTGTGAAGGGATGGAGGTCTCCTCCTAATTAGCAAAGGGCCGAGAAAAGGTGCCCTCCTACATGTTCGCTGGTACAGATCGGGAGATACCAGCTTGCCATAACCATCACCCACATCGCTGGAATCTCATTGTCAGTAAGCTTCACATTTGATTATGAGAAGCATTTTCCATACCAGAGGGTACTTCAAGTCCTTCTAGAGTCAAAAATGCATCACAATGGGCTCATTTTAAAATGTATTTCTACACTTACTGTGATTAAGGGTAAATGAACTTTCCAGGCTACTGAGATGCTGAAGCCGAGCCTGCATCATGCCTGATCTGCTACGGAGGGCCGGCATAGTTTGTGATTTCCGGTCAACTCCAAAGTGTTTGGTCAACCAGGCGTCATGAATTCTGAAATAAATTTCACAATTACGTATCAACTACTGTCTATTAAAGTTAGCTTAATAATCATCGGTTACCATAAACAGTAAATAGCCCCCATATTAGCCCAAGATCATCAGAGGCATATCACAAAATAGTCACACAAAAATTGGTTCTGGCACCCAGGAATATCCCCTGTATGGGATCAAATCCATATAGATATTAGGTGGGATAAACATGTGGGGATTAAGTTTGATAACCAGTGTAAAGAATAGGAATAACTTGGCTCTTCAAAGGCAGAGTTCATCTGAATTTCCTAAGTGAAAATGTTACCTGCCCTCTCCTGGGCTAATGAAAAAGCTGTCCCACAGCTCTTTAACAAATGACTTTTAAAAACAGGAAGGGAAAGATATTCTTAAAGAAAAGGTACTATACCTTGCTATGTTTCTCTTCCCCACATATCTGAAGTGAAACAAACACACTCTAGGAAAAGACAACAGTGCATTAATAATATTGAGGAACTAGAAAAAAATCTTTGTTAAGTAAATAATTGAAACCATAATATTCAGGCTTTTGCATACAACTGTCTAAGGGGGGGAGAGAGGAAGTAGGGGCGGGGGGATACATAAACAAAGGGGTGACCCGTTTTATACCAAACTGCAATATGATGGGAATTCAAATATGCACACCAACACATATCATAATTCTGCTTGTAGGATCAGTCATTTTCCTAAACATATAAACCAAGACTAGGACTTCCTTCCTGTATTAAATCAGTGAAGGGAAAGGATCTGATGCAAGATTTTCTGCTCTCCTTAGGGTTTCTATTTTCAGCTGAACACTTTCAAGACTACTGTTTTATTAAAACTCTAACTTGGAACACTGAAGGCCAATTATCCTCAGTTCCCTATAACACATTCAATTCTATAATGTGGGGATTGTTCCTGAAGGACCTTGATTTTGGGGAAAATCAGGGTAGAGGAACCACTGACTAAGTGGGAATTAATGGATTAGGGAATTAACGGTTCAGAGATAACACCATGACTGCATTTCATATATAAATTTCTATATTACTGTTATATACACCATTAGCCGAAAACTTTATGAAACCGGTCACTCGTTTTACTTTTTTAAATACTCAAAACTTGCAAAACCACAAAGAAGCTCAAAGTAGTGCGCAGCAGGAAAGGAAAGCAGAACAATCTGGAACAGGGCACTGGTAAGAACAAGAAGTGTTGATTCACCCATTCTGGCTTGAATACCTCACAGCAGACATTTTTTTCCCATTACAGTTCCACAGCAGCACGAGCCTAGGTCTCCCGATTCTCAGTGCAATGCTCTTTAAACTAGACCGATGGCAGGGGGGCAACATAGACCAGTACAAGAGAAGCAGCGTGGCTCAGTGGAAAGAGCTCGGGCTTGGGAGTCAGAGGTCATGGGTTCGAATCCCGCCTCTGCCACTTAGCTGGGTGACTGTGGGCAAGTCACTTAACTTCTCTGTGCCTCAGTTACCTCAACTGTAAAATGGGGATGAAGACTGTGAGCCTCATGTGGGACAACCTGATTACCCTGTGTCTACCCCAGTGCTTAGACCAGTGCTCTGCACATAGTAAGTGCTTAACAAATACCAATATTATTATTATTATTATTACAGAAAGACAGATAAGTATAGATGCAAAGCAGTGTTATCTAGTGGATAGAGCACTGGCCTGGGAATCAGAAAGACCTGCGTTCTAATCCCAGCCACACTACTTGTCTGCTGTGTGACCTTGGGCAAGTCACGCCTTCTCTGTGCCTCAGTTACTTCATCTGTAAAGCAGGAATTAAAATGCTGAGTCCATGTGGGATAGGGTCCATGTCGAACTTGGCTAACTTGCATCTACCCTGGTGCTTAGTACAGTGCACAGCACATTCATTCATTCAATCATACTTGAGTGCTTATTTTGTGCAAAGCACTGTCCTAAGTGCTGGGGAGAGTACAATATAAAAACAGACCTATTCCCTACCCACAGTAAGCTCACAGTCAAAAGATGGTAAGCATTCAAATTTTAAAAATGACTCTACAGTTCAGGCTTTTCACTTTGTTTAGATTGGATTTGTTCCCTCCGGTATTTTACTGTACATATTTATCTAATTTTGTCTGTGAAAAGGCCCTTATGAGAGATTGTACTACCAATTTTAATATACTGAGTGTCTAGAAATACAACTACAAGATCAATAAGAGTAACTTCACTCATTCATTCATTCAACTGTATTTATTAAGCGCTTACTGTGTGCAGAGCACTGTACTAAGTGCCAGGGAAAGTGTAATACAACAATAAACAGTGACTTTCTCTGCCCACAACGAGCTCACAGATTCAGCAAACCTATAAGAACTCAGCCAAAATATGAAAATAAAATAGAATTATATTTGCATATATCTGTAAAATACTTACTCTAAAAGTGTCAGAATATTTATGAGCTCCTGTGGAGATACTTTGTTCCAGTAAGTTAAAAGAGTATCTGAAAATGAAATGAACAAATAAACTATCACATTTTGAAACTTTATTAGCTAGAGCTTTTAATCCTAAAACTCATTTTGTCAGAGAACTGCCTCACGTCTTGTTCTATTAATAAATATACCATATTTATAATATATTATAAATTTTGTGAACCTGATGGGGAAATACAAACATTTTTCAGACTTAGAATTGTCAGTTTTGTCTCCCCTTTTCAAATGAAAGCTTCTTGAGCTCCTCAAGAGTAAGGATCATGTCTTGGTAAACCCATTCAGAAACTTGTACAGTGTCTTGCAAATAAATGGGCATTCAAGAAATAGTTTGAGAGTAAAATGATGAAAACAAGCTAATGAAAGGACAAGCTAAGCACTGCACAGCAGTTGACATTGGAGATATGAGCACGAGCCATGCTCCTCAGCTCATGCAGCGACCAACTACTGATCCACCACACAGACCATACAGTTCTGCCATGACACACTCTGTGCACTTATACAGTTCTTCTCTTAGTACTCTGTGCTCATGAAGAAGCAGAAGATAGGCAAGAACAAAGAGAGAAGGAAAAGGGATGGGATCTGGCCTGTCGCAGAGACGGGGAAAATGAATAAAGCTCCAGGTCCCGGGACACTAAACAGCGAAGAGAAGAGCAGAACAGCTGTGAAAGGGCATGGGATGGAGGCCTTCCAGAGAGCTAGGCAAACACAGAATGGGGGTCTCAGGGATGGAGGTAGAGGAAGATAAAGGAAATAAATGAGAAGCATGAAGAGAAAAAAAGAGAGAGGAGTAGCAGAGTAGCAGCAACTTTTGGTGTGTTTCAGTTAGACTTCCATGTTGCCCTACACAAATTTGGCAGACCAACTAAAACTGATGTAGCCTAAAGATTCTCTAAAATGATCCTCCCGTTGGTTTACATATCTGTAATGGCAATCCACTTCATAGTTTGCCATACAGTTTCTTCAAGGCTAGCAGACACAACTGATTGTGTCAGAGAAGCGAAGGACTGTTATTGCTGCTCTTTACAAAAAAAAAAAATATCATTTTACAGACTTTCTGGCTGAGGCCTTCCTGCCAAGATACAAAGACATCCTCTTAGAGAACAGCTACCAAACCAAATACAATTACTCTTCATATTTACTGAATCTGGTTGAAATCAGTGAGGCCAGCACAAACGGGAACATTAAGAAAACATTAATTTCCGGAGCTTGCCAGGATCAGAAATGGCATGCCCTGGGGACCCACGTATCTGGCTCATTCGGACTGTAAACTCCTTATGGGAAGGGACTGAATTGTTCTTTCCCAAGAACTTAGTACAGTGCTCTGCACATAGTAGGCACTTAATAAATACCACTGTTTGACTGATTCAGTCACGGAAAGTTACCGTATTAAATTGGGAGTGATCTTTTTCAGAAACCTGGGGTTGGAACGTCTCAAACAAATATAAACCGGCAACATTGTACTTTTGACTCTTAATCAAGCAAATTTGGTTTGGGCTACTCCAAAGATGTGAGGAGCAATCTTTGAGCCACGTTGCCACAACTCCCCCTCCTGCTCACCCCAGAGAGTGAGGCAGAATAGGGGTCCCAGGCTGCTCCCCTTTGTCTCCAGTTTGCCGGGGAACAAAATAAATTCAAGGGTCCTCAGTGTACTGGAGAAAAAAAAATCATACTGTGGGATGGGGGTAGAGTCAAGAAATTAGGGAGGGAGAACCTTGGGAAAAGAAATTTAATTAAATTCTGCAGTGCCCAAGATTGTGGGGATACCTCAAGAGTTTGTCAAGTGACGCCAGCTATGCCCACAAAATTATAGTCCACTTGGTCATCCCACAATCTCTGAGAATACTGGTGATTAAGTACCCTTGCTCTGTAATATGCTAGCAACTTACCTTCTGAAATCATTTTTACTATATACAGGTAGCACATCAGGAGGCTTCTAATCTCATACTGGTCCAGTCTGTTGTACTGGGATACACTACTCCTCGTAGAACTTCTTCGGGTCTAAAGATAAACAATAACATACCATTTGGAAACGAATTTCCATAGCCTTTCATTTAAGGAAAACAACAAGCACAAGAAATACTTTTAGCATGCATTCCATTCTAGCAAGATCCTAAGGCTTCCTCAGAGATAAAAGCCTCAGCATATGGGGAAGATTTTCACCCCACACTCTGAAGACAAACAAACGCTGTATCTGCTCATGAGCCAGTTGGAGAAGTCGATGCAAATTGTCCCTGTGGTCCTGAGGATTAGCACGCAATAGCATGGAAAAGAAACCACGGAGGGCATTTTTAAACATCAGGAACGTATGCTGTCACACTAATTTTCTGAGCTTCATCCACCTCTAAATGACCTCTCTGGCTACTCTCCATAAGGGACAAAGCACCCACCAGTGGGCTCCCTCTCTGAGGAGTTACTGCCCTCTTTTAATGCTGTCTCGAGATGCCTATTTCCCAGATAATAATAATTGTAGTATGTGTTAAGTGCTTCTTAACTGTACTAAGCAGGATAGATGGACAATAATCCAGTCAGACACAGTCCTTGTCCATTGTAGAAGTCACAGTCTAAGGTAAGAGGCACATGGTAAATGGGTAGTTAGTTCCCATTTTACAGATGAGAAACTGAGGCACAGAGAAGTGAAGTGACCTGCCCAAGAACATAAAGCAGGCAAGTGTTATATCCAGGATTAGAAAGCAGGTCCTCTGACTCCAGGACTGTGCTCTTTCCACCAAGCCAAACGGCTTCCGTGAACTGGGAAGGATTTGGTGGGGAAACTGGGGCATACACCATGTTGGACACAAGTCAGCATTTTTAAAAGTCCTGGGCCCCCCATTTATCAACTATGGCAAAGTAAAGGTTGGATCATTCCCCCGGGGTTGAGCCCTTCTATCAAATGCCCAAAAGCATTTCAAGCCTCAAACTTCTTTCTCCAGACCAGCTTGCCTCAGAAATTACAGCTCTGTAAGAATCGAAAAAAGTTAGCCTTCCCTCTTTGTTTTGAATATTCCAGTGATAAATACAAGAATAGAGGGAATACCAAAATGGCACCCAGGCTGGGGGATTAGCCTTCTTTCCATGCCTGAGACTGTGGGAGATGGAAGGAAATATGTTTAACCTCTTTCCCCGATTCTGATGCTTTCTAGGCAATCTAATGGGGATTACATTTTCACCCGTGCTGCATTGATCAGGAGAACTGGCTGCCCCTTCTGTGCTCATTGAACCTCTTGAGTCTTCTCTCTTCAGTCCGTGTCCATTTGGAAACGAGGATCCATAAACTGAAAGAAAAAAACCTAAGTGTCAGTAATGGAAAGAGAACTACACAAGTATTACTACAGAAATTCGATGAGATTAATATTTAGACAGCCTTCTCAGGGTGGTTTTGGGCCCATGGTAAATCTGCTGCCAATATGACACTGGCACCTGGAGGGTAGGAGGGGATTAAGGAGTTTAAGGGGTTTAATACTTCCGGGTAACAGCTTTTCTGCTCCATACGTTTGCTCTCCCAGTGTTCCCAGACTGAACCCACAGACATACTGGTTCTAAAGACCCATCTTACATACACTGGCTTTGCCTCTTAGTCAGGGAAGGGGGCAATTGTCCTGGCTTCCCGCTCCTTAGGCCCTAGCCTACTCCCTGAAACCACAGAGGAAAGAACACGTTCCTTCCACACCCTCCATGACTTGGCTGGAAGTACCGTTAATAATAATTGTGCTATTTGTTAAGAGCTTACTATGTGCCAAGCAATATACTAACCGCCAGGGTAGATACGAGATAATCAGATTCAACACGGTGGTCACTATCTAAGTAGGAGGGAGAACAGGTATTGAATCCACAGTGAGGGAACTGAGCCACAGAAAAGTTGTGACTTTTTTCCCAAGGTCATACAGCAGGCAAGTGGCGGAGCCAGGATTTGAGCCCAGATCCTCTGATTTCCAGGCCCGTGCTCTTTGCCCTAGGCCATGCTGCTTCCCTGTGTTCTGCCAGCTCCAAGCCGATAATCCTGGCTAAGCAATTGTAGGCTGCATCATCACATGCTCTGCTTCCTAACAATGAGCTCACCAGGATTAAGTTGCTAGGGAGATGCAGAGGAGCAAAGTTACCCTTCCCTTTGGCTCGTCCTCAAGTTAGGCTCTGGGGCCTTAGGTGTGAACTCTATGCTAGGATGCCATGTTAATATAAGTGTGCAAAGCACGGGAGAAGATGCAATCTCTTTTCTTCTTGCAGATTCCCACCACAGATAGATGATGGTTAACTCTTCCCCTCCACCAGGGGTAGAAATGGTTACAATATGCCCGAGGTTGCAAAGCAGGCAAGTGACAGAGCCAGGATTAGAACCTGGGGGTCTTACGTCTTCCTTTGACTGCGATAAAAACTTCCCCTGCAGCTTAAATGACAGAGGAGGTTTTGCTGTTGAGTTCGACAGTAGCCCCCCGATGGGTTCATACAAAGAAGAATCCTGCTCCCACCCCTGCCACAACCCCCGCCTACGCTGAGACTCTTCATGCCCACAGAAGACCTGCATAAACTCTGAAGAGCCTGGATCGGCAAGGATGTGACTAGGGAAGAGGCGGTGTGAGGCCAGAGAGGCCTGGGGTAAGCGCTTCAGTATAGTGCTGTGCATACAGTAAGCAATCAATTAATATCACTGATTGATTGCCTGAATACATTCTCTGCCTGCTGTGGCCTATCGATTGGTTTTCTCAGAACTCTCAATGGGAAAGCTGAGGCACAGGCCAAAGCCTGGTCATGGTTGTCTGGCTCACCCACTGGCTCCTAGAAGAGGTCACGAGGCAACAGGCTGGGAGAAGGGGAGAAGGTGGGAAGGGCCTCCATTCCCAGTGATTAATGGCAAACAGAGCCCATGGAATTCTCATTTCCCCATCTAAAGGGAGATTGCAAGGAACTCCCCCAAAATAACATAAAGCCGTTCCGTCCAAACGGCTATCTCCATCCAAATGGCTATCGGGCTGGTACGAGCTCTCATAATATCCTGACTGGATTATTGCGTCAGCCTCCTCTATGATCTCCCTTCCTCCTGTCTCTCCCCACCACAATCTATTCTTCATTCCGCTGCCCGGATTATCTTCCTACAGAAACGCTCTGGGCATGTCACTCCCTTCCTCAAAACCCTCCAGTGGTTGCCTATCAACCTTCACACGAAACAAAAACTCCTCACTCTTAGTTTCAGAGCTCTCCATCACCTTGCCCCCTCCTACCTCTCCTCCCTTCTCTCCTTCTACTGCCCACCCCGTACACTCCGCTCCTCTGCCGCTCACCTCCTCACTGTCCCCCGTACATGCTTATCCCGCCATCGACCCCTGGCCCACATCCTACCGCTGTCTTGGTATGCCCTCCCTCCTCACATCTGCCAAACTAGTTCTCTACCCCTCTTCAAAGCCCTACTGAAGGCTCACGTCCTCCAAGAGGCCTTCCCAGACTGAGCCCCCCTTTCCCTCTGCTCCCCCTCTCCTCCCCCCAACTCCTCTCCCTTCCTCCTTCCCCTCCCCTCAGCACCGTGCTCATTTGTATATATTATTTATTGCCCTATTTATATTGTTAATGAGGTGTACATCCCCTTGATTTTATCTTGATGATGTTGTCTTGTTTTTGTTTTGTTCTGCTTTGCTTTGCTTTGTTGTCTGCCTCCCCCGTTTAGACTGGGAGCCCGTCATTGGGCAGGGATTGTCTCTATCTGTTGCCGAATTGCACATTCCAAGTGCTTAGTACAGTACTCTGCACATGGTAAGCGCTCAATAAATACTATTGAATGAATGAAGGTTTCATCTTCCCAACCAGGGCTCAACAACTCTGTTGTGCAGAGGAGCTGAACAAAATGAAGTCTCTGAACATTTGCTTCACAGAGAGTCAATCATACAATTTAAACCCACGTGAATGTGGTTTACTTCATTGTGGAGTGGTAAATATGAGATAAGAAAAAATGTAACTTAATAATGTACTTATATTGCCATTTTCTAACGGGATCTTGGCTCAAGGAGAGGAGAAAGAGGAGGACAGAAATAGTGAGGAGGGGTGAGAGAAAGCAAAGGAGAGAATAATGGAGAGAGAGAGAGAAAGAGAGCGAGAGAGAGAGAGAAAACTTACTCCTAATTCTTTTTGTTTAGGCAGGGAGGAGGATGGGAGCAAGGGGTACAAAGCACTGTGCCTGCAGCCTCATTCATCACTTCCTCCTATCACTGTGCTGCTGCCACTGAGTGCTTCAAACCTTTGGCGTGCTGGGGTGAGTTTGGGGGTGAATCTTTTTCTTCAGTGCACACAGGGGCCGTGATAAACACACATGGCACAGGGCTGCTTGCACCTCCTGCCCTAGAATGTGTAGCCCATCCGCCACTGCTTACAGTACACATAGCACACTTGGGGGTGAACAATCCCCCTCCCATTTGCACTGGTGTGAGGCCGGGGGGTAGAATCTGTGGAAAGGGGGTGAGAGAAGCTCCGGCTCGCCCTGTCACTGATGGGGGCCACAGGAACCCCACCAGCCCCTTGGGTGGAGCCAGAACCCAACGGCTAAGAGCAAGAAGTGGAGCTGCCATCTTGGCCCACCTCAACCCCTTTCCTGCACAAAAGCTGTGGCGACAAAACCAGTGGCGTTTTCCTCACAATGCCCAGTCCTTTGAGGCAACGGGCCCCTCAGAGTGAGCTTGAGAGGCACATCTGGTGATAAGAAGAGCCAGGATTGGCTTGAGAGCCAAACCTTGACCACCTCTGTTCCAAACCAAGAATCCAGGGCATACTTCTCATGGACCTCCCATGCGGCGGAAATGAACAAACCATACTGCCGTGGTAAAGGAACCAGCTAGGCTTACATTCACATTCGAGACTGATCTTCTTACTTAAAGAACAATTTAAGGGGCTTAATTACCTGTGTCTTTGTCGCCAATAAGACTCGCTCTATTTGAGGGTGAGGTGAAGCCACACACAAACTCATCTCTGGAGGCCTGAAAAGCAGAGGTCTAAGGTCATTTAAATGCGTTTCTATATCAGCAGAAGAATTCCAGACTGGAAATTAGGACACCAGCTTCTTGCAACCAATCCTACTCTTCCCATCACTCCGGTTAGAATCAGAAACCAATCAGTGTTCACGAATGAATTAGTAAGCCTTGGAAAATGCAGGTTCCATGTCACAACTGTGAATTCCAGCCCAGCCACAAGCCGCTGCAGTCAAAAGAACTGGAGAACGTGCTCTCTGCTACCAGCTGCTTCACGTGTTGGAGCTTGGACGTGCTTCTGCATCTGTGCTCAGCTTGGTTCCAAATCCCTGCAGGCAAGGCTACAGACTGGGATTGGGAGGGGCAGAAAAGGGATGAACTACGAATAACTTGGCTCCAAGAGTCTACAAGGAAGGAGGCCAATGGGGTCAAGAAGTGTCCAGAAGGAGGCTGCCAAGAGGGAGGAAAAGGAAAGCTAATCCCTGGGGCCTGACTTCTGGTAAAAGAACTCTGTTCCTTTTCTGAGCAATTTTCCAGGCAAGATACACGTGGACTCATTAAAGAGTAAACAAAATGGCAAAACTAGGAGGGAAAAGATCTTCACGTAGTACGGCAGAGATGTTCACAAGCTCGTCGAATGGAAAATGCCCTAAATTAAGCTATTAAAGGAAAACATGCCATAATTTTTGAAAACTGAATAATGGACAGCATGTCAAAAGCTTCAAGACATAATAAAGAAAACAGGACGAAGGACAGAGGAGAAAGAAAGTATGTGAAATATACAGAGACACAAATCAAAGAATCCAGACTCACAGAATTAGAGACGGCGGTGCAAGAATACGTGGTCTCACGGCCGGCAAGTCGCTGGGTGTTTTCTAAGAGCACTCCGACCAACGGAAGGTACAACTGAGCTATTTTGGCCTGTTGATTCTGAAAGACAATTACCATCAAAAGTTATCAGTGTATGATTTATAGTCACTGACCAACCATGAAATTATCTAGAATACTGTGGCTGAAACAGGGAATTAGCTTAACGTGCCCAGGAATCACCGCCCTTTATAAACACTAGAAAAAGCTTACAGTTTCCACTAGAGCTGGCAGCAGCAGGGCCTTGTGGAAGGTCCCGGGACTTTCAGGGAATCAGGAGTCAGGGTACCTTGGCTCTGGTCCTGATTCTGCCATGTGCCTGCTGGGTGACCTTGGAAAAGTCAGTTATATTCTCTGGGCCTCAGTTTCCTCACCTGTAAAATGGGGGTAAGATACCCTCTTCTCCCTCCTTCCCTCAGACTGTGAGCGCCATGCAGGCCAGAGACTATATCTAATCAATCACCCAATCAATGGTATTTATTGAGCGCTTACTGTGTGCAGAGCACTGTACATATACAAGAGAGTTGCTAAACAGAGTCCCTGCCCACAATGAGCTTCTGCTAAGCAGCGTGGCTCAATGGAAAGAGCACGGGCTTTGGAGTCAGAGGTCATGAGTTCGAATCCCAGCTCTGCCACTTGTCAGCTGTGTGACTGTGGGCAAGTCACTTCACTTCTCTGTGCCTCAGTTACCTCATCTGTAAAATGGGGATTAAGACTGTGAGCCCCACGTGGGACATCCTGATTCCCCTGTGTCTACCCCAGTGCTTAGAACAGTGCTTGGCACATAGTAAACGCTTAACAAATACCAACATTATCTACCCCAGCACGTAGCACAGTGTTTGACACATAGTAAGCACTTAACAAATACCACAATTATTATCACTGTTCTTACAAATCCCTTTCTGAAAATGCATCCCCAGTCACAAGGCCTTGATAGGATACTTAGTTAATTATCAGCAAGATCTTCATCAAGCTCTAAGTTCCTATAGGGTCCATAGCCCCGTAACAGGCACCTTCAGGCTGAACTGCCCTTCAAAGGCAGTTGGGAGGAGTTGCCAAATTGGTTGAAAGCGCCCAGGAAGGAGAAATGTGGCCTGGAACGCCCTTCCTCCTCACATCCGGCAGACGATTACTCACCCCTGCTTCAAACCTTATTGAAGGCACATCTCCTCTAAGAGGCTTTTCCTGACTAAGCCCTCCTTTTCCTCTTCTCCCACTCCCTTCTGCATCACCCTGACTTGCTCCCTTTATTCATCCCTCATCCCAGCCCCATAGTACTTATACATTACACATCTGTAATTTATTTATTTATATTAATGTCTGTCTCCCCCTCTAGACTGTACGCTCATTCTGGGCAGAGAATGTATATGTTATATTGTAGTCTCCAAAGCTCCTAGTACAGTGCTCTGCATACTGTCTTGTCTTACGCCGTTGAGTCGTTTCATTCATTCATTCAATAGTATTTATTGAGCACTTAATGTGTGCAGAGCACTGTACTAGGTGCTTGGAAAGTACAATTCGGCAACAGAGACAATCCCTATCCAACAACGGGCTCACAGTCTTAACAGGAGGTGGGGTTGGGGGAAGCACTGGCATAATGGGAGTGGCCAGGGAAAGGGGAGCTGCGGCAGGAAGGGCCGGGTCGTTTCCGACCCATAACGACACATCTCTCCCAGAACGCCCCACTCTCCAACTGTAATCATTCTGGTAGTGACACGCTCCATAATTATGACCGACTGGAGGGAGCTGGGGAGGGAGAGCTCCATGAGTCAGCTTCACCAGCGCTCAGCTCCGAGCCTGTCCCCCCATCCCTTCTCACTCCAACTTCCAGTTCAAGCTGCAGTGGGAAATGGCAGCAGGCTGAGACCTGACAGGTCCCCCAAACTTGCTCATTTTTCCTATTGTGCCTGTCGCCAAATCCTTCCCTACCTTATTCTTAGGTTGTGAGTCCCCGGAAGGCCGGAGACTGGTGACTACCTCCCATCTCTGAATTTTTTTTCCCCAGCACTTAACATAGTACTCAGCACAGAGTAGGTGCTTAATTACTATTATTAATAATGATGGTATTTGTTAAGCGCTTATTATGTGCCAAGCACTGTTCTAAATGCTGGCTAATAATGATGGTATTTGTTAAATGCTTACTATGCGCCAGGCACTGTACTAAGCAAATCGAGTTGGACACAGTCCCTGTCCCATGTGGGAATCACAGTCTCAAACCCCATTTTACAAATGAGGTAACTGAGGCATGGAGAAGCAAAGTCACTTGCCAAAGGACACACAGCGGACAAGTGGCAGAGTAGGGATAAAAATAACAATAATGGCATTTCTTAAGTGCTTACTATGTGCCAGGCACTGTTCTAAGCACTGGGGTAGATACAAGGTTATCAGGTTGTCCCATGTGGGGCTCCCAGTCTTAATCCCCATTTTACAGATGAGGTAACTGAGGTACAGAGAAGTTAAGTGACTTTCCCAAAGCTGTCACAGAGCTGACAGGTGGAGGAGTCGGGATTCAAACCCACAGCCTCTGACTCCCAAGACCGTGCTCTTTCCACTAAGCCATGCTATGCCCTTCTGACTCCCAAGCCCATGCTGTATCCGCTAGGCCATGATGCTTCTCACTAATTAATATTACTACTAGTGATAGGAGGTGGGGCCTGCCACCCGGGAATTGGCTAGGTTGGGCCTGAAAAGCTTAGCAGCAATAACTGTATAAGTGGCTGGGATCACTCCAGTTCTGTTCTCTCAGGTCTGCCTGGATTTGGGGAGTGATCTTTTGATTTTGGGCCTAGCCAGGCAGATAAATCTGCATAATAATTACAGTAATAATAATAGCATTGTTAAGTGCTTACTACGTGTCAAGCACTGTTCTAAGTGCTGGGGTAGATTCAACAACTGGATACATTGCTGGGATCATGACCATTTTCATAAGAGTTCCAAACATGGACGATGGCTGACCTGCCTGGGTTGGGCAGGCTCATCTTTTGAGATGACTTCTGGCTTGAAACATCTATTTAGGACTTACACACTTGAATGCTTGGCTTAAAATGAATGTTTAGGGAGAGACCACCGGGCAGAGAGAGGGTATGACCGTGGAGCCGGTGGCTGGCCCCAGAGTCATCCCTGGGCCTCCCGCCATTGGCCGTTTCAGTGCGGTAGCTGTTACACCTAAAACAGTACAGCAGTGTCTAATAATAATAATAACTGTGGTATCTGTTAAGCGCTTACTATGAGCCAGGCACTGTACTAAGCACTGGGGTTAATACCAGGTTGGACAGTCCTTGTCCCAGCTAGAGCTCACAGTCTTAATCCCTATTTTACAGATGAGGGAACTGAGGCGCAGAGAAGTAAAGTGACTTGCCCAATGTCACAGAGCAGACAAGTGGCAGAGCTGGAATTAGAACCCAGGGCCTTCTTACTCCCAGGCCCGTGCTCTATCCACTGGGCCATGGTGCTTCCCTAATATCCAGGGAAGGAAATTACACAAACTCTCTGTGTTCTTTCGGGCACAGTGTCAGCAAAGTGTGTTCCAACAGTGTCTACTGTCAGGACTTTGGTTGCACAATAACATCCCTAACAATAGCAATAACTTCATTGGTCATTCTGGAAAGTACAGAACCTCAGAAGTACAGCATGGAATTTCCCTGACAAGGAGAAGAGTAAAGAACAAAGTGGTTAGGGTTGAGGGCAACAAATTTAACTGACTGTAAATTAGGAGTTGTTTTCAAACCTAAACATGAAAGTAAAATGATACTACTACTGACTGTGGCGACCAAGATATATTTTTTGGTCATAATAGGCAACTGGAAATGCATTTGCCAAGCTAAAAAATCTAGCTCTTAATCCACTTCCAAGTTATATCAGAAGAGTAGGAAAATGACATCATGTAAATTTTAAGCTATATTATGGCAAACAGAAGGATAAGTCCTATATTAGGAAAGGAAAATAAAATGTTCATTTCAGCAATTTAACAATGAAAGAAAAAACAGACTCAAACTCAAATATTCTTTCCTTATCTCAGATCAGAGAGCTGCAGAGCAACGTTATTAAACTTCAAGTAGTTTACATTCAATGGCTTCCCTGAACATTACTTCATCCAAAGGAACGCAGGGCAAGAATTCAGTATTGCTTCCAACAGCCTATACATTTAAGCAACTGCTATTTTCTAATTGGTAAGTAGGATTTTCCATTAAAAAGGTTTATTTAACCATAAGTATATAATTCAATCTTGAAATCTGGGCCCACAAAAGCCAGAATGGACAACTCCAAAGCTTTGTATTTTATATATAAATAAAAGGGTATTTGTTAAGCACTTACTATGTGCCAGGCACTGTTCTAAGCGCTGGGGTAGATACAAGGTAATCAGGTTGGACACAGTTCATGACCCACATGAGACTCACAGTCTTAATCCCCATTTTACAGATGAGGGAATTGAGGCACAGAGAAGTGAAGTGACTTGCCCAAGATCACACAGCAGACAAGTAGTGGAGCTGGGACAAGAACCCATGGCCTTTTGACTCCCAGGCCCGTGCTCTATTCACTAGGCCATGCTGCTTCCCCAGTATATTAGATTAGAAAATAGCTCTAAGAGACGAGGCTGTAAAAATAAAAAAGCTACAGTGAGTTTTATATGTCCCGGATACTAGATTTAAGTATGACTAATAGAAATATTTGGTCTTTGCCCAGGTTGGATAAACAAGATATTTCTCATTTCATTTCAGTTTCTGTTTTTCCTTCCTCCTTGATTCTCTGTCACAGTTCCCTTCTAGCCTAGTATGGAATCACTGTACTAGTAACGAAGTATGGTCTCTTTGTTAATCAATAATCATATTTACTGAGCGCTTAATGTATGCAGAGCACTATACTAAGAGTTTGGGAGAGTACAATATATGTGCATGCGTGTTTTGTGAGGGTGACTGTGTCTCTGTGTGTTTCTGTGACCCAATGCATAGGGCCTACCTGTATCCCAGCTTGAGAACTCTGATTCTCGGTCCATGTGAAAGCATGATTCTGCAAGGACCTGCTTGGGCATGTTTCCTGAATGTGTATGGACTTGCATAAACTTTTGGCAGTGTGTTAGTTACACATTTGTGGGTAATGTGGGTGTGAGGTGAGTATGCTGAGGGTTGTTTGAGTGTTTGTGAGTTGAAGGGAGGTAGGTATCAATTAATATATAAGTATGCATGGGTTTTATATGGTCCAATCTTCTACTCCCAAACTGCCAAGGAGAGAGTGAGTGAGGCATGTATAAACACATAGGCGGCAGCATGGCCTGGTGGATAGAGTACATGTCTAGGAATCAAAAGGACCTGGGTTCTAATCCTGGCTCTGCCACTTGTCTACTGTGTGGCCTTGGGCAAGTCACTCACTTCTCTGTGCCTCAGTTACCTCATCTGTAAAATGGGGATTACAACTGTGAGCCCCATGTGGAACAGGGACTGTGTCCAACCTGATTACGTTTTAACTACCTCAGCACTTAGAAGAGTGCCTGACACATAGCAAGTGCTTAACAGATTCCATTATCATCATCATCATCACATGGTCTGTGTGGCCCAGAACAATTCTCCCGGTCACATAAGCACATAGCACTCAATCAAGAGAGAAACATATTCATCAAGAGATCCGTTCTCAACCAAAGGAGCAGCAGTGGCAGGGATGGCGAAAGAGAGAGACCATTACTAATGGCTGCCTGGAGTAACTGGGGCAATCGCTGAAACAGGAAAGATGAGCAGGTGGCGGTTGGTTACGCCGTTTCTCTCTCTGTCTGTGGCTAGTATAGCTAGGCTCTTGTGGGGCTTGTACATGGGGCTGCCATCACTGCTGGCTGCCAGAGTTCTTCTCTCTGCTGGCTTCTGCATACCCTAGGCCAGGAACTCTGTGCAGTCAGCAGTGTTGGCCTACCAGGCAGAGAAGAGGGATAGGTTTGGTGCCCAAACTCCCACCTCCCTGTGACCCCCAAAAATGCTCCTGTAGGGCGTGGAGCTGGGCACTGGCAATATGGCAGTAAGGGGGCCAGTCAGGTAGACAAGAGAGAGAGGGAAGAGATGTGATTGTCCTGCCTCCCCACCCCAAACCTGCTCCCTCAGGCTATGTGGGCCCCTCTCTCACACCTGTACAGCAGGGGACTGTGAGGGTGGCAGGATGCTAGGTTCATGTCTGAACGCTAAGCGCTCACTCAGTCACACAGCTGAGGATTAATTCTGAGCCAAGATCGATTCTGGCTCAGGACTAAGATGGCGACACTTTCAATTTTACATTTAGAGATTTCAGGAGCGTACGCAAATCAAGAGTCTGAAACCAACTCAATGTACACAGTTTTGCATAAAATATTGGCAAAGAAGGTGACCTTGGTATTTGATTATTTTTCTTTCAAATGGGCCTGTGGCATAGACCCTGTTTCCCACTCTGCTAAATCCTCACCCAGAACTAGAGCCAAAAAGCATCAGAGTAAGATAATAGTAATAATAATTGTGGTATTTGTTAAGTACTTACTATGTGCTAAGCACTGAGGTAGATACAAGATAATCAGGTCAGTCACAGGCCCTGTCCCATATCATGGCATAGTGGATAGAATATGGTCGTAGGTTTTAATCCCTGCTGCGCCACTTGTCTGCTGTGTTATCTTGGGTAAGTCACTTCATTTCTCTGTGCCTCACCCAAGAGCTTAGTACAGTGCCTGGCACATAGTAAGCGCTTAACAAATATCATAATTATTAGTATTATTATTATTGTTATGAGCTCACAGTCTAAGTATGGGGGAGAACAGGTACTGAATCTTCATTTTACACTTAATCAGTGGTATTTATTGAGCGCTTACTGTGTGGAGAGCATTGTAATAAGCACTTGGAAGACTACAATATAACAGAGTTGGTAGACACGTTCCCTTCCCACAGTGAGCTTACTGACAAGAGGGGGAGATGGACATTAATATAAATAAATTATGGATACATACATAAGTACTGCAGGGCAGAGGAAGGAGTGAATAAAGGGTGCAAGTCCAAGTTCAAGGCTGACACTGAAGGGAGTTGGAAAAGAGAAAATGAGGGCCTAGTCAGGGAAGATCTCTTGGAGGAGATGTGCCTTCAATAAGGCTTTGAAGGAGGGGAGAGTGATCTTCCATCAGGTAAGAAGACGAAGGGCATTCCAAGCCAGAAGCAGGACATGGGTGAGGGGACGGCAGCAAGATAGAGATCAAGGTACAGTGAGTAGGGGCATTAGAGGAGCGAAGTGTGCAAGCTGTGTTGTAGTAGGAAAGCATGAAGAAACTGAGGCAGAGAGCAGTGAAGTGACTTGCCCAAGGTCACAGAGTAGGCAAGTCGTGGAGCTGGGAAGAGAACCCAGGTTGTCTGACTTTTTCTACTAGACCCCGCTGTTTCACTCTCCCGAGTGGAGAGTAGAGTACATGCACACCTAGAACTGGGCTAGAACTCACCAGGCTAGAGTCATTTTCTTTAACCCCTAAAATTCCAAAATGGCCACAAGGAGTCAGAAGTTAAAAAACAACAAAAAATTCACCTATTTTTAAAGTTTATGTTGTCCGCAGCCTGTTTAGAAATGTCTACAATGATTTAAACATCTACAAAAAACTCAAATTTCATGTCTTATATTGCAGAAAATAGATTACCAACCCCTTACCTTATGCTGGTATCGTGTGTCGAATGCGTGTTTGATGAAAAGATTCTTTAAAACACTGATGGCCGTAGATCTGATATCATAGTTGTCTTGAAGAGCAACAGATGCTTCCCTCAGAAGTAAACCCACCAAAAAGTGATTTTTGCAGTACTCATCTGATAAACTGTACTCAAGGTTTGAATCTGCAGTGAGCAAAAAATGACAAACCCCAAATTAATACAGTTCTTTCCACATAAGCATAAAACAAATGCTTGTTTTTATTATAGATGGTTAATACAGATAAGTCATGCTAATTTACTAGCAACAAAGCTATGCTCTCAGCCTATTATGAATTAGTTTATCTGGATCATTCTTTATACTCCCAATTTCTATGAAAGACAGGAGAATCCATTCAATGAGGGCAAAATTAATTGAATAGCTGTTATTGGGGAACTTGGTCAATGGCTAGGAACATACCATTTTAACTTAATCATAAGCTAGGAGAAACATATTTTTATGGGAGCAAAAGGAATCCCGTTTAACATGATTATGAGCAACATAGGACTATGGCATTTTTTCAGATTCTAATAATTTTAAGTAAATTCAATCATTTTTATGGTATTTGTAAGCCCTTACAATGTGCCAGGCACTGTTCTAAGTGCTGGGATAAATACAAAGTAATCAGGTAGAACACAGTTCATGTCCCACATGGGGCTAACAGTCCTAATCCCCATTTTACAGATGAGGTAACTGAGGCCCTGAGAAGTTACTGAGGTTGTCACACAGCAGACAAGTGGCAGAGCTGGGATTAGAACACAGGTCCTTCTGACTCCCAGGCCTCTGCTCTATCCACTAGGGCACACTGCTTTCTTGCTGAGGAGAATACGACTGAGTACTCATTTACCTTTTCCTACCTAGAAAATAGAAAGTAAAAAGGAAGCCAGCATCAGGGCCATTCAGTACTTACTGACTGCTCGGTGTTTTGATAAAACTATTTTACTGCCCTGAGTATAGTAGCTGGAACTGTTCTCCGTTCTCAATAGGTATTACTGAACTAAGAAAACTGCTTCTTCCCACACTTTGTCACAAAATGGATAAACAAAAACTTCTCTTTCTCCCACAAAACCACCACCTCCTTAATCTCCACTCCTCCATCCTTCAGTAATAACAATAACAGTGGCATTTGTTAAGTGCTTACTATGTATCGCTCTTGCACCTGGATTTGCATGCTTTATTCACCCCTCCCTCAGGGCTACAACACTTCTGTATGTATCTCTAATTTATTTATATTAACATCTGTATCCTCCCCGCCGTTGCAGGCAAGGAACATATCCACCAACTCTGTTATAGTGCACCCTCCCACTGTTGAACCCAAAATGTTCTTGAAACCCTAAATTTTTTTCCCATTGAATCGCAATGCTTGTGCCGAGTTATTATTGTATTTTTCTGTCTAGTTCACCAAGCAGTATCCACAGGTCAATTAATATACATCCTAGGTATAGTGAAATTTAGGGAATTTTTTAAGATCACTTGACATTCATTGGAAAGCCTCAAAATAGAACTCTGGGTTTCTGATCCTCCATCTTTTCTTCCCTCCCAAGCGCTTAGTAGAGTGATCTGCCCACAGTAAGACTGGGATAAACACAACTGATTGTTTGACTGATGTGTCAAGCACAGTACTAAGTGCTTGGGTAGATTCAAGAAAATCAGATCAGATCCAATGCCTGTTATGGGGTTCACAGCCTAAGAGGGAGTGAAAACAGGTATTTCATCTCCATTTCACAGATGAGGAAAGTGAGGCCCAGAGAAGCTAAGTGACTTGCAGGCAACTGGTGGAGCTGGGAGTAGAACCCAAATCCTCTGAGTCCCTGGTCCATGCTCTATACACTAGGCCACACTGCTTCTCTCTCATCCCATATTCCCTTTCAGGTTTCCATTCCACTTAACTCTTGCTCTCCACTTGTCTATGAGGAAGATTTATTTAAGTGATGCCCCAGAAGAAGGGTTCCCAAGTGAGGCTACTTATTTAGGCCATTGCCCAAGGGCAAAGTTGAAGAGGAAGGGAGGGAAGGAGGGAAGGAGCATTGTTAATGGATGGAAAAAATCTTATAGCAAAAATCAGGGTACTTTAGGTACTTTAGTTAGCAAGCAAAAACTAGTTGATTTAAATTATAGGGATTCAGTTAAACCTACCTACAGAAGTCAAACGGTCCACAGCAAATGAAAAAAAATCTAATTAATATGTGAAAAGAAAAGGGACAAATAAAAACACAGTAACCAAAAGATGCATTAAAACATGCAATAAACTTTAGATGTGGAAATATGCTGGGGACTTTTTTTTTTTAAAGATCTGTTATATAGATTCTATTACATTATTGTTCCTTTTGCTACCTTTCTCTTATATCCAAGCAGCAACAAAACATTTTTATGTATGTTTCCTTTTGGCAGCACAATTTCATGTTAAAATTTTTGACAATTTCTAATCTTTGTTGAGGAGGATTAGTATCATCGTTTAAATCCAAAATGACAGACTAGAGCAAATTTACCAATGCCCAGCTTCACATCTAGCAGAATTAAAAGTAGCACATCTTGACGACATGCAAAGAGATTGTGTGTGCATGCGTATGTGTGTGTGTATACACATGCAAGCATGTGCACACATGCAGAACAATGAAACCACATTGCAAGCGAGAATTCAACTGATTCTACCATTCTTGCTTATTCTTGCTATTACTTAGCTACATATTACTTATTACTTATTCATCCTTCTATTGGGACCCAAATTCCCTATTTCATGTGGTAACTTTTTTAAAAGCCTCTTGGGTTGTGTTTTTTTTTTAATTTGAAGGGCTTTAATCTCTACTGAAAATGAAATTCTGGGCTCCTTCTGGACATCTGTTGTACTGTTCTATAGGATGGCAGATTGTTTTAGGCAGGATGAGTGAAAAACCATGAATGTGACAAGAGCATTAATTACCTAAATTTTACTAGTTGATATATCCTGGGCACATCTTGATAGCTGCCTTTCCCTTGAGTATTCTGGTCATCACCCAGTTTAATTTCCTCAAAAGAAACCCATGAGATTGTAGAAAAGAACAAGTTTGGTCTAACAGAAGCACCCAAATGTGGGCACCTCTCATTATGCTGCTTCAATCCATGTTAAGATCATTATGCTGATAACCTGATCGAGTTGTTAAAAACCTCTTGGGCATTTAAATGGAGGCTCACGAGAAAGGATTAAGTGATGGAAGGTTTAGGCCTACCCATCAAGAGGAGCAAATTTTCCTGCTCTGGAAACCTCAGAAATTAAGTACTTTTTTCCTGTCGAGCTATGCAAAGCTAGCTCTGTGTCCCCTCCCTCCTGATCCCGCCCCCTGCGTCCCTGTGACTTTTCTCACCACATCTTCAGTGCTCCCCCCCCCTTTTTTTTTTTTTTTACCTTCAGCTCCAAGATGATGGACCTCATTGCTGCTGCTTCTACCACCCTGGCGCTCTCTGTGTCTACGATCTCTGCCTTCTCAGGTTTCAAAACTGGGGTGGAGGATATGTGTTTTGGGGGCGGGAATGGCATCAAACTGGGGTGGCATCGGAGGAAACAGCAGATAGTGCTGGTGACAGGGAAGAGCTTGGCTCTTTCAGACCCCTTGAACCTCTCCATCTCCTCCTCCATCTTATCAACACCTCCATCTGCTCTACACTTATCCCATCCCAAGATGGCCCCAGCCCCTCCCTGATTCTGCAGTCCCAGAAGGGGCCAGAGCAGCAGAAGTAGCAGAAAAATGTGATAAAACTCTAGTCAAAAAAGGGAACTTGCAAAAGCTACGACTTAATCAGCCATCACTATAAGAGGAAACGGGGTCTGCTGGGCTAATTTGGAACCAGCTACAGGACAAAGTTGGAGAGGGGAGATTAACTCTGATGGAATGGAAACGATGTCATTTGTACTGAATAAAGACACAATACTGAGCAGAACAAGAATCCAGTTCTCCTGATTCTGGTTCAGTGGGTTTCTGCTCTATTTTGTTGCCTTCCTATACTGCAATTCAGTATCAGAAATGCAAACTTCTCTTCATAAACCTGGCCTCACCCACAGAGGTCCAGGCGTAGAGAGTGGTGAGTCTGTGATCTCTAAAACCTCAATGTCCAGGGAAGTCCGAATGTCCAGGGAACTACTATGGGTTGGGGCTTTTAAATTGTGTGGGAGAGTCTGGGGTCTGTACTGGAGCTATGGGTTGTGAGGAGGTGGAGGACAGAAGAGGCTTAACTACTAAGTGTTTTGGGTTCTGGATTACCCACTAGGTCTCTGATCAAGAGGTATAAAATTTCAGGGCACACTAACAATGGTATTTTTGAAGTTAACACAACAATCATCACAGAGAAAACTTGACAAAACTAGTTCAAATTAAACAAATTCTACATACTAAAACACTCAGGCTAACAAAAATGTAAATGCTTACCTTGAACTCTCTGAAGCTTGGGTTTTGCAAATGGCATGGGTAAATTTAAAGGAATGTAATGTTCATGATTGCAAACTGTTTGCAAAAATTCAAATTTGTATTCAGAGAGAACCTGGGTTAGAAAAAAGTATGTTTATTACTGCATTTTCAGATGAATTTACAATTGTAGTTCAGATAGAGCTTTTACACCACACCATTTAAAAAAATTATATACACATAAAATCACAGAGCTTTCAAGATCATGTAGGCAAGGCAAAACTACCCTTATATTCACCAAGATATCTGTCTAACCTACCTCAAAAATCTCCAGAGACAAACATACCCTCTTCTCTCTGTCTCACAATCATTTGACACAGAAAACTACTTTGTTAAAAAAAGTTCAGTTTGCTGAAATTACATGGAACTCTCATAAAGAGCTCAAACCACATATCAAACATTCTAAGGATGCAAATAGAGGAAAGCTGGAGAAAGGAAATGCTTATCCACTTTGCCTAAATTCAATTAGGAAGTCACTGGCTGAACTGGAATAGAAATCCACTATTTGTCTTCTTTTTTCCCATCAGGCGCACCAAGTTCTTTTTCCTTGATCAATATAGATTATAGGTTATCTTAAAAGTGGCCTTGCAGTTGGTGCTATAATATGGGGTTTTGAAGGGTCTGAAGCTCTACACTACAATTAACATAAATTGATTACACCATTATGCATAAATATCATTTTTTAGCTATTAATGCAAGAAAATACAGACCATAAAAATGTAATTGTCAACTAAGTCAGTCAAGGTACATTTTCTATGAGTTTTCACTGGATACTTTATGACACTTTTAACCCACCTTGGGATCTTTTGGGCTGAATCCAGATACATAGTCATTGATTAAATTGAAGATAAATCCTCTGTCCATAAACGTCAAGCACCGCTGGAGAAATCAAATCAAAGGATGTCCATGACATATTTCTCAGTGTTTTTAATAAGACATCATTAATTATACCTCACTGAGCCTTTCAATCCTCATTTTCCAGATGAGAAATTCAAAACCCATGAAAGAATAAGCGAGTCTCAAAGCAGCAAAAGGGATGAGAGTTGGAACACCCTACCCCCTCCACCGCACTATAATTTTCAGGACTTCATCTTGACCTTTCCACCTGGCAGTCTCACTAGCCAAATCTACACATTATAAAGTGAAAATGAGGGCTAGTAGTCCCCTCTCTAGATTTAGCAGGGAATGTGTCTGTTTGTTGTTATACTGTACTCTCCCAAGTGCTTAGTACAGTGCTTTCCACACAGTAAGCGCTCAATACATATGATTGAATAAATGAATGCAGTGAATTTGTCTAGGCCAGTTAGGCTAAGAGCAGCCATTTTGTTCCAGGCAGTCCTAGCCTAAGATATTGTTCCACTCCTCTGTCCTGCCCACTCTGCTGATGCTCCTATCCCTGTTGGCTCATGTCCCGCCCCTGTCATACCCAGCATGGACATGGTTGAGCACCTCCTTCCTCAATCCCATGCCCTCCACCCCCATCCTCTAGTGGTAGTAACAATAATATCAGTAATACTTATTGCAGCCACTTGGTGCAGGGCACCCTACCATACACTCATTCCTTGCCCACAATAAGTTTACACTTTAGAAGAAGAGATAAAAATATTGACGATTAGAGAGGTCAAAATAGATAACTCAATAAAGATACATATATATGTATATGAGTTCTGAGGATGGAAATACATAAGTTCACATGTACCAGAGCCGACTGATGGGTTTCTATGACTTAAGATTTCGATGAGTTACTTAGGGAAGTCTCAGCGTGGCTTAGTGGAAAAAGCATGTGGCTGGGAGTTGGAGGAGCTGGGTTCTAATCCCAGCTTCACCACGTGCCTGTTGTTTTACTGGGAACCAGTTACCTCATCTGTAAAATGGGGATTGAGCCTGTGAGCCCTATGTGGGACATGGACCATGTCCATGATTTCGTATCTACCCCAGAGCTTAGTAAGGTGGGATTTTAGGAAAGCTTTAAATGCGGGGAGAGCTGTGACTGTCAGATTTGGGGAGGAAGTGAGTTCCATATTGGGAGAACAGAATGAGAGAGAGGATGGAGGATGACTAAGGAGGAAAGAAGACAGTTGGAGCATAGCAAGTAATAATAACAGCATTTATTAAGCACTTGTGTGCAGAGCAGTGTAGTAAGCACTGGGAGAAAAACACACACAGTTTCTGACCCTTGTGGGGCTCACAATCTAAAAATGGGTGAAGAAAGCAGGTAGATAAGCTGGGTTGAGGGGGTGGACAGCCTTGAAGCTGATTGTGAGGAGTTTTTAGTTTGATGTAGAGAGACATAGGAAACCAAGATAGGGTTCTGAGGAGAGAGGAGAGGACAGAAGAGATATGGATGAAGCAATACTCCACGATCTGCATGACTTCGGGCAGTGTAGACCGAAGAGGGGAAAGGCTGGAGGCTGGGAGCCCAGCTAGGAGGCTGAGGTGATATCTACCCACACTACGATGAGAATTTGTACCAAGATGGTAGCAGTCTGAGTGGAGATGAAGGAGATCCAGAAAGAACCGGAAGGGAGGATTTGGCAGTGACTGAATGTGAAAGTTGAAAGACAGCAAGGCTGACACTGAGGTTGATACCGAGGGCGGGTGTTATCAACTGAGTTGGGAAAGTTAGGGGAGGAATGGGTCTGGGGGAAAGATGAGGAGTTCTGTCGACAGGTCATTTAAGTGGGGATGGCCTGGAGGCAAGAGGAGATGCAGGATTGCAGATCACATGAGAGGTCAGAGCTAGAGAGAGATTTGGTCTCTAGCAGAAAGGCAAGGCAGGTTTGGAATTGAAGCTAGGATCCAACATGGAAGTGGGAGATGGGAGGTGACAGCAGTGGGTGGGTGTCCCTAAAGCCGGGGTGAGAGGATAAAGTTTAAAGGTGGATAAGGTCAGGGGGCAGAGGATGGGATTAGGAGATGGAGGGTCACATGAAGGGAAAATACTGTTTTGTTTTTTAACATGGCCTAGGGGAAAGAGCACCGGCCTGGGAATCAGAGGTCCTAGGTGCTAATCCCAGCTCTACCACTTGCCTACTGTGTGACCTTGGGCAAGTCACTTAAACTTCTCAGGGCCTCAGTTTCCTCAACTGTAAAATGGGGATGAAATACCTGTTCTCCCTCCTACTTAGACTGTGAGCCCCACGTGGGACAGGGACATTGTTCAACCTGATTAACTTGTATCTACCCCAGTGCTTAGAACAGTGCCAGACACATAGTAAGCGCTCAACAAATACCATAATTATTATTTCCTAAACAAGAGTTTCCAGCAACAGGGAGATTTCTGTGCCTTAGCCAGTAAGAGCTAACCAGAAGTTCACTTGGAGAGGAAAGTGCTTAAACTACCTTTGCAGCTAGATACATTTGTAGGTAGCCATTGGCAAGTGATGGGATGCAAGGACTCTTAGCCAGGGGAATAAGGGTTATGGCACCAACATCACCTCAGGGCACACCATTGGAGGGGCCAGTGGGTGATGTGGCAGCCAGATGCGGGGGAACCTCCCAACTCTGACAGGATTTTCTATTCAGAACTTTGGAAACCCAGAAATTCTGAGATCCACCAAAGGTAAGAATAAAATTGTTAGCAATAGCATTTGTATTTTTACTATTATTATTGCAATGTGACATGGGTTCATGAGGACTTCGCAAACTTTTCCATATGACTACATTAGGTTTCAGTATGTGTGAAAGTCACACAGTGAGTGAAACTCACCCACTGCCACGTGGACCAGGGTGGGCCCCCTAGGGAAGGAGAGGCAAACTTTTGCCACCGCAGGGTAGCCAAATGCAGAAGTCAGCTATGGGTCCAGCCTCTTAAAAATCAACAAAATATTAGCAATTTTATGCTCTTCCACCTGTCCCCTGCTCCCGATCTTCCCACTCCTCTACGAAAGAAGCAGGGCACATCAATGGCAGGTTGGCTGACAATGAAGTTGAGAAATGTTGGGTTTTTTCCCAAGTTACAAGGTTGCCACATCAGTGCTAACAATTGGTTGGAACCCTGTCCAAAACTCACTTGTTTGGTTCACCCTCTGGTTTTTACTCACCTTCAGGAAGTTGGCCAGACTGAAATTGACATTTCTCGACTCATCTGGGATCTCACCATAGCGAATAGTTACATGAGGAATTATTGCCAGAAGCAGCGAATGCAAAACGTGATGGTATGACTCAGGAAACCGCTGAGCTCTGGGAAGCTGAAATTAAAAATTGCACATTTATGGACAATGTGGAGTGTCACAATATTATTATCATGGTCATATGGTAATTTGGTAACAGTAATATGAAAATGGTATTATTTAGGCATTCACTATGTGCTGAGTATATTACTCTCAACACTGGCATAGAGCCAAACTAACCAGACCAGACCAAGTCCCTGTCCCAGAAGGGCCTCACAATCTAAGAGGAGGGAGAAAAAGTGTTTGAGAAGGGCCTCATAATCTAAGAGGAGGGGGAACAAGTGTTTGATCCCCATTTTACTGAGTCATAAAGAAGGTAAATTTCTTGCTTAAAGTTCTGTGTAGCAGGCAAATGGCGGAGCTAGAACTGGAGTCCAGCTCTCCCGACTCCCAGGCCCCAGGCCCTTTCCATTAGACCATATGCCTGTCTACTTGTTTTTTGTTGTCTGTCTCCCCCTTCTAGACTGTAAGACCGTTGTTGGGTAGGGATTGTCTCTATCTGTTGCCGAATTGCACTTTCCAAGCACTTAGTACAGTGATATGCACACAGTAAGTGCTCAATAAATAGTTGAATGAATGAATAAATGAACCACATTGCCTTCCCTATTCACCAGTCACCATGTTAAACAAGGAAATAAAATTCTTTGGGAAACAACAAACCCGTTACTAAAATGATCTGTTCACACTCCAAAGTGAGGCCAACTGATTTGAAGAGGAAGTTTATCCAGGTCACGTAAGCACTCATTGCCCTCCTCAGACATAACTGACTCCACATCTCTAGAAGTATATTCTTCCTCCTCCCATACAAGCCCTCACCTCATTTCCCTTTTAAACACCTCTTGATTTCTAAAGGGCCAGTTCTGCTCAGCTCTCAACGAAAATTCTTTCTCTTCACTCAAGAACTAACCTTCTGAATGAAAAGGGGACCTTTCGAAGTCCACACATTTCTTCTACCAGAAGTGACCTCAACAAGAAAAGCCCACAAAACTCAATACAAAACCAAGACTTCAAAATAAGGTATTTGTGTACAAGACAAGTCGGAATCATCTCTGCCCTTTCAACTTTGGTTGTGAATGTCCTGGCTTTCTCTCTCAGGGTGCTGAACCTATTATCACAGAGCTGACGTAGCAAATAACTTTGCCGGTATTGTAAATAAATACCGAGATTGATTGGTTGATCTCCTCTTAGAATTATGTGGAACTTTAGTTTACAAGGGGTGACATTTCAAAAACTAGAAAAAGTGAAACAAGGCCTATAAAAACAAAAAAGATTTATATTTTTTTAGAGAAACATATCCAAAAGAGGTGCACTTTGGCTCCCTATATCTAAATTTCATGTTTGAGGTGATTTACCTTAATTTTGTTTTCTTCTAGTAAGTATGTGGCCATAGACTTTGCCAGAGCTTCAAAGAAAAACCACGAGTACTGGAACAAACAAAGTTATTGTTAAGATTTTTACATAAAAAATACTAGACCTCACTGTAAACTAAATATTATATATCTTTTTGTTGAGTTGTAATGAAGTTTTATTATGAATTCAAGCAATTATTGATATTTTAAAAAGATTTTTTAATCTATAAAAAATCCAAAATACAGGACTTCTTAAAAACAAGAGCATAACATTAAAATGCCTGCAACAACACTGCCATCCACAATTATGAATGCTCCAAAATTCCTTTCTTACATCACACTAGACAAAACCTAACAGCTTCTTGGCATATTCCAACAGTGGGGAATAAACTTGATTTTACCTCAAATTATACAAGGGGATGTAAAATTTAGGATTGGGAAAGATCCTATAGACATTCCAGCCCTATCATTCCATGACCATCATCAAAAAGTATTTGTTAGTGATCCAGGATTAGTCAGTCTCACAAAAACAAGAGAGAATAGGGAAAGGAAAACAGATGTTTTTTAGATTTGGAAACAATAATGCAAAAAAACTTGGAAAATAACTTTTACCAGCAAATCCAGAAATGCTCTAAACCGCGAAAACTCCTATAATTGAAAAAATGCAATTGCCTCATGGAGTTTGGTCATTACAGCACATTTGGTATTGGTCCAACTGGGCCTCCAGTAAGAGGTCTGCATGAATCTGAAGTCCCTTCAGATTTAGATCACTGCTCTGAGTGAACCTGAGGTGCCCAATATGAGAGTCTTACTGATTGGAGCATTAAATTTATCCTGAATAAGCCTATGAGACTGTCAGGTTAAGGCATAAATTACCAAGAATATTCTAGCCTTTGGACAGTATTTGGCACTGTGAATTCCAGAGAACTTTTACAGTACTCTGATTATAAGATTTCAATAAATCTTGAACTGAACTCGGATCAAAGATGACAAACAAAAGAAATTCCAGATCCCCTGACACCATTAGAGACAAATGAGAGAAAGAGACCACTGATTATTCCAAATAACTAAAAGGAGGTTTAAGTGAGAAAAAAGGCTCTCAATCCAGACTGGTTTACCAATTAGGTGATGCTATTTGGTTAATTGGTTGTGACGGGTGATGTTGGAGACCAAAGAGAAACAGGAAGGAGAAGGGAAATTTATAGATAATAAATGGAATCCTCTAGACTGTAAGCTTGTTGTGAGTGGGGAAATGTCTATCAATTAATAATAATAATAATAATAATAATATAGTATTTGTTAAGTGCTTACTAAGTCCCAAGGCATCATACTAAGCACAGGGGTGGATACAAGCAAATTGGGTTGGATATAATCCCTGCCCCACAGGGAGTTTACAGCCTTAATCCATTTTACAGATGAGGTAGCTGAAGCCCAGAATAGTGAAATGTGACTTGCCCTAGATCACACAGCAGACGAGTGGTGGAGCTGGGATTAGAAGCCAGGTCCTTCTAACTCTCAGGCCCGTGCTCTATCCACTAGGCCATACCACTTTTCGGCTTCTCAACTGTGTTATATTTTATTCTCCCAACGCTTACGTACCAGTTCATGGCACACAGTAAATGCTCAATAAATATGATTGACTGATGAAACTTCAAGGCCTAGGGGGCAGATTGGAGTTGCTGGCCTACCAGAGGCCCATCTACTGCCCCAGAGGCAGGTTGTCCAATGAAAGACTCTGGAGCTTCCATAGTCGGTTTCAGTCTTTCCAGAACTCCTTCCTCAGGGTGTCTAGCGATAGCTTATCCCATTCCCTGATGCTGAGTGTTTTCCCAAACTGCTGTGGTGGGAATTGAGATGGACCTCCTACACTCACATGCATGGTGTACGTATCTACATGAATATCTCTAGTTCAGTACCATGCACATGATTAAATCATTGGTATTTTATCGTGTGCAGAGCATTGTACTAAGCACTTGGGAGAGTCCAGTAGAATAGGTAGACACAATCTCTACCCTCAAAGACCTTACAATCCAGAGGGTGAGGAAGACATTAAAATAAGTTACAGTTAGGGGAAGCAAGCAGTTATTTCCTCAATAAAGATTACCTAACGAACATGTCTAGCAACTCTACTGCATTGTTCTCTCCCAAATGTCTAATATATTACTTGGCACAGAGTAAGGGCTCATTAAGCCTCACTCACTGATTGACTAATTAATGATAATTCCATGCATGTAGAGTTTCTGGCCTCAGCATACCAGAGTGAACTGACCTACAGCCAAACCTTCTCCCAGCCCAGCCCTGCCTTCCTTTCAGCTGCCCCTTCCAATCACACTTTTTCTACATAATGAACCATCAAGTCTGGTTCCTTACCTTAAGCAGTTTGTTTATGGATAAAAAATCTGCAGACAGCTTCAATATCGAGGTCATTGCAATGGCCAGGATTTCATGGGTCATCTTAGCCTGGGCAGCGTTTGGTTTCTCTGCTCGGAATCCATACTATGAAACATGAGAAGGAAACTCTTAATCCAAAGGAAGTATATTTACTTTGTTTTGTAAAACTGCCTGAAAGGTAAACTTCCCCACTCACCTTTATAAAGGATCGTAAATAATGATCCAGTCCTTCCTCATGGCACTTTGACACAATATGAAGGAGAACCCTGAAACAACATGTTTAAAATTCAGAAGACTCAGAAAAATAAATACAAAAAGTGATTTTCTTCTAATGTAATTTAAACCATTCCCTCTTCATATACTAGCTCTAAAAATTCCAACCTCATCTCTAACCTCCAACAAGATCTAACCCTGTCCTTGGTTCTGAGACAATTAAAAAGCTGGAGGACAATAAAGAAAGGGTAAAAAGAAACTGGATTGATCCAAACAAAATAATATCACAATCATCACCATCAATGATATTTATTGAGACCTTTCTCTGTACAAAGCACTCTAATCAGTGCTTTGGGAGAGTACAGTACAACAGACTTGGCAGATATGTTCCTTGCTCACAGTGTGTTTACAATCTAGAGGAGGAGATACACACTAATATAATTTATAATATATAATTTACAGATATGCACATAGGTGCTGTCGAGTTGAGGATGGAGCAAATATCATATAATAATAATTATGGTATTTGTTAAGCACTTACTCTGTGCCAAGCACTGTTCTAAGTGTTAGGGTAGATATGAGATAATCAGGTTTTCTCACGTGGGACTTAGAGTCTTAATCCCAATTTTACAGTTGAGATAACTGAGGCACAGATAAATTAAGTGGCTACCCCCATACTCAATCTGCCACCAAATCCTGTCAGTCCCGTCTTGACAACATTGCTAAAATCTGCCCTTTCCTCTCCATCCAAACTGCTATCATTCTGATAAAAGTACTTATCCTACCCCAACTTGACTACTGCATCTGCCTCCTCGCTGGTCTCCTGTCTCTCCCCACTCCAGTCCATACTTCACTCTGCTGCAACAAAAACGTTCAGTCCATGTCTCCTCACTCCTCAAGAACCTCCAATGGATGCCCGTCCACCTCTGCACCAAATAGAAACTCCTTACCATTGGCTTTGAAGCACTTAATCGGCTTGCCCCATCCTACCTCACCTCACTGATCTCCTACTACAGTCCAGCCGGCACACTCCACTCCCCTAACACCAGCTTACTCACTGTGCCCCGAACTCGTCTATCTCACCGCCAACCCCTTTCCCACGTCCTCCCCTTACCCTGGAACGCCCTCCCACTCCATAAACGCCAGACCACCACTCTCTCCCCCTTCAAAGCATTACTAAGTCACATCTCCTCCAAGAGGCCTTCCAATTAAACCCTCTTTTCCCCAGTTCGCTCTCCTGCCATCTATGCATTGGAACACTTATGCACATATCTTTAAACTATATATTATAAATTATTGATTTATATTAATGTCCATCTCCCTCTCTAGACAGTAAGCTCGTTATGAGCAGGAAACGTGTCTGCTAATTCTGTTGCACTCTCCCAAGCACTTAGTACAGTGCTCTGCACATAGTAAACACTCAATAAAAACCACTGATCGACTGATACAGTATCCATCTAGCATGCGCCATTTGGAACTTTTTTAAATGTTCAGGAATTGAGTATTCTAAAAAGACAAAATCTGATTTACAATACATCAGCAAAGGCAAAGTGTTGTATGAGGTGATGGGGGGAATTATTGAGAGTTGTAAAAGAACAAGTCACTGTTCTCAGGAAGCTCACATATTTTTCCCTGAAACTCACATGGTACAGTTGACAGCAACTTCATCGTCTTGGGTCATGTTTGTGAGAACCCGAAAGAGTTGCATAAGAATCACAGGTAGAAACTGTATCATTACTTGGATCTCCATTGCATGTAAACACTGAAATGAAATATTTGAAACACAAATATACATGTTTACTACACAACACTACTAATTTTCAAATCAAATAAAGTTCAATATAAACAACAAAGACCAAGGGAACACACTGCTGATGTAAATGCAATCTCTAACTAGTTTTTCAAATAAACATAACTCCTTTGAACCTAGTTTTTATAAAATCAATTCCAGAATTGACATTCGCTGATAATCAATCAGTGGTATTTATTGAGCACTTATTAGGTGTAGAACACTGTGCTGAGTGCTCAGGAGAGTACAACAGAACTAATAGACATGTTCCCTGCCCGTGATGAGGTTAAGCATTATTTGCTAGCACCTGTCAGTTTTCTTTAAGACAGAAAATCTCTAAATGTGATTTTTATTACAGGTTTGTGAGGTAGAAGGCAGATTATTACAAGAAAATATACATCATATCCAACTATACCCAAACAAACCATGCTGCACAGCACCTTGGATTTCTCTACAGCGCTTTTATTTCCCCAGGCATCTTAACATTATTTATCTCATTTTTAATCCTCGCAATATCCCTGTGAGGTAGGGTAAAATGGGGCATTACTATCCCTATTTTATGGATGAGGAAACTGAGGCACCGAGAAGTTAAGTCACTTGCTCAAGGTCACACAACCAGCCACTGTCAGAGCTGGGACTAGAACTCGGGTCCTCTGACTTCCCAAACCAGGCTCTTTCTACTTATCAAACAACTTTCTAAATAAAATATTGTGATTTTGTCTGCTTACATTTGTACATCCATCCATATCAGTATTTGGATATAACAAGAGGTGGTCTTTCTAGGTACCTATTGACTCATGCTTCATAGCACTTAGGTGCGTATCCATAATTTATTGATTTATATTCATGTCTGTCTCCTCTCCTAGACTGTAAGCTCACCATGGGCAGGGAGAGTGTCTACCAACTCTATTGTGCTGTACTCTCCCAAGTGCTTAGTACAGAGTTCTGCACACAGTAAGTGTTCAATAAATACAATTAATTGCCATGTTATTCCATCTTGCAATTGAAGATATAAATTCTTCATGGGCTATTTTATCATTTTGCCACTGGATGGCAATATCGTGCCATAAAAACAACAGCCAAACCCTCTCGGCCTCACGAAAACATCAGGAAAGGGAGAATACTGAACACAAACCTTTCCATTACAGTTCTGTTTAGTCATTCCTAAGGACTACCCTGTCTCATGGGCAAAGTCCTGGGACTTTTCTGATGCTGCGTCCAATTCTCATCTCTGCATTTTTTCCAAGTGCATAGTATAGTACTCTGCACACAGTTCAGTCATTGACTGAATTCAGTACTTTTGCACACAGTAGGAGGTTACTAAATACAATTATTATTTTTACTATACTTAGGGGAAGGACTAAGTTGCCCAAAGAACTTGGACAACATGAGCAGTAAGTCTAGGGAAGATGGAGGAGATTTGGGGCAAGGGAACAAAAAAGATGGCCTACAGATCAATCAATATAGATTAATAAAGTTATTTATCAAATTTTTACTTTGGGCAGAATATTGTACTAAGCACTTGGGAGAATATAATACAGAGTCAGCAGACATGTTCCCTGCCCACAAGATGCTTACAGTCTAGAGGGGAAAACAGACGTTGTTAACATCTGCTACTGCTCTTCTACTGGAAGAATAACTGAACAGAAGGGTAGACGATAAACAACTGTATACACTGCTGGGATCATCACCATTTTCAAAAGAGTTCCAAATATGGACGGTGACTGACCTGCCTAAGTTGGGCAGGCTCATCTTCTGAGATGACTTCTGGCTTGAAATATCTATTTATGACTTACGCACTTGAACGTTTGGCATAAAATGAATGTTTAAGAAGAGGCCACTGGGCAGAGAGAGGGCATGATCGTAGAGCCAGCAGCTGGTCCCAGGATCATTCCTGGGCACCCCGCCAGTGGCCACTTTCAGTGTGGTAGCTGCCACACCTTAAACAGTGCAGCACTGTCTAATAATAATGATAATTGTGGTATTTGTTAAGCATTTACTATGAGTCAGGCACTATACTAAGCACTGGGGTAGATATAAGCAAATCAGGTTGGATACAGTCCCTGTCCCGGGCGGGGCTCACAGTCTCAATCCCAATTTTACAAATGAGGGAACTGAGGAACAAAGAAGTAAAGTGACTTGCCCAAGGTGACACACTAGACAAGTGGCGGGGCTGGGATTAGAATCCATGACCTTCTGACTCCCAGGCCCGTGCTCTATCCACTATGGCTCTATTTAAAGACAGGAATTTTATCTGTAATTTATTAATTTATATTAATGTCTGTCTCCCCCTCTACACTTTAAGTTCATCGTGGACAGCAACGTGTCCGTTTATGCTTTTGTTGTACTCTCCCAAGTGCTCAGTACAGTGCTCTGCACAGGGTAAGCCCTCAGTATATACGATTGACTGAATGATTAATAATGTGTGAGCTGTGCAGTAATACTTGGAAGAAATTCTCAGCAAACTCTTCACAGGGCATTCGCACAATCACTATAATGGGAAGGGTAAGGGTGGAATTCTATTACTAAGTCCCTGAACACAAACACGGGCCTTACTGGTAGCTATTTGGTTAAAGAGGGTTTGCAGGTTCCCTTAGTGCATGGCTTCAAAGAATTTGTGCAGGTAGGAATACATGAACTGTGATTTATTTGCGTACTATTTTCTGACACATTTCCCTTTCCTGAAATTACCTCATTACTTTCCCTCAGGAACCTGACAAGTTTACTGAAGGGCAGGGGAGTGAGCCTGGGGAGTGGGAGGAAAACAAAGAGAGAAAGCGAGAGGGAAAGAACGAGCAGGAGAGGGGGAGAGAGAGGAAGTGAGAGTGAGAAAGAAAAAGAGGAGGGAGAGAATAATGAGAGTGTATGTGTTTGTTTTGAAGAACTGTTTTGTGGTGATGAGGGGGAGGACTAAAGGAGAGAAGGTGAATAAATTCATTCCCGCCACAGGCAAAAAAAAAAAAAAAGCACCCTCTGCAGACTCCTGACTAGACTCTTAGGACAGACAACATCGTTCATTTTCTGCTCCTGTCTCCAAGTGATCTAAGGCTGTTCCAATTGGACACCGGATCTCAGGACTGCAGCCAACTCGGGCCAATCTGCAGCTCAGGTCTAAGTCCCCAGGGCAGACTCCGTGGCCCAGACAGCCTTGGCTCGGCAGCAATTCTAACTACCAAGCTTCAGGCCAGTTAATTTTAGCCCAGGTGCTGTGTGGAGTCTCTCTGAAGCAACCTTGTGGATCCTTCGGTTTGAGAAACGTCAATTTAGGGATTAACTCCCTTTCCCAATTCCAAAAGACTCTGCTGCCCACATGACTGAACTGAAACAGCACTCTTCTTAGTCCTAGCTAAGAGACTGCTGAATATGGTCTTGGAACCACAAAATGTTTACATTTTAGGGAGAGGGAAAATGTTAATATGCTTGCAGTTTTGCAGCATTTCCTTTTCTAAAGAGGGGAGGAAGAAGGGAAGGAGACGAAGTGTCTCCTTGCCAGCACTGGGCTGGGCAGGATTAGCCTGGGCTGGCACTGGCAGACTGGCACCTCTGAAGCCCTGCACCACTTTGGGTGGTGGGCACTGACTGTGACCACAGCTAGGGGACTGAGGATGAGAGCTCTGCATACAGTAAGCACTCAATAAATACAACTGAACAAATGCATGAATGGGGTGGAGTGTGCAACAGCAAAAGCCTAGAGTGAGGAGCTGCACGAACTGGGGGGGGCGAATAGAGAATTAATCCATCAATCAATGGTATTTATTGAGCACTTACTAGGTGCAGAGCACTGTACTACGCACTTAGGAGCCTACAGCAGAGTTAGCAGACACGTTTGGTACATGCAACAAGCTTTCAGTCTAGGCAGGGATAGACATTAATATGAATAATCTATAACATATAATTTAAAAATATGAACATAATCGCTGTGGGGTTGAGGGTGGGGTGAATATCAAATGACCTTACGTCTCAACCCTGCCATTTTCAAGCAGTTCGAGCAGAGAAATGATTGATAATGGGAAAGATGACAGTTTTCAGGACTCCAGCATCTCTCTCAGGACCAAACAAATACTAACTCATCTTTTCCTTGTATTAAGGTATGCAAATGAGGTATGTGAAAATTATGCTTGCTTTTGCTGTACCATGCAGTTCCTGGAAAGTCGTGATTCACTTACCTTTAAATATTTAATAAGTTCCCCTGGAACTTCTTTAGAGCCTGCCTGAATCATCTGGCAGTGATGAAAGAATTTGTGCAAATGCAAATCCTGCAAAACAAATGGAAATACCCATTTAATCAATGGGATTTATTGAGTGCTTACTTTGTGCAGAGCACTGTATTAAGCACTTGAGAGAATACAACAGAATTGGTAGACATATTCCCAGCCCACAGTGAGTTTACAGTCTAGAGGATTCAATTTATTAACTGTAAGCTTTCCTCCTTCCTATTTCTCTTGGGCCTCCAAAACCACCCATCCCTTTATCCTTTGTCTAGATAGTCTTTATTTTTATATAATCTACTTCCAAAATTTTCATCTGTACCCTTGTTGTCCCCCTGACAAGAGCAGTGCCCTCTCTCTGGCCTTCCTACAACCCAGTTCTAGGAGTTCCAACAAGTTTAAGAAGTCACAATCTGTGTTCTTTCACACAAAGCCACCTAGCCTTGAAAATAATAATAATAATAGTATTTGTTAAACGCTTACTATGTGGCAGGAACTGTACTAAGCACTGGGACAGATACAAGGTAATTGGGTTGGACACAGTCCCTGCTCCCAGTCTTAATCCCCATTTTACAGATGAGGCTTAGAGAAGTAAAGTAACTTGCCCAAGGTCACACAGAAGATTCCCAGGCCCATGCTCCATCCACTAGACCACAATGCTTCCCTAACAACCTTCCTAGCAACCCCGATGAAATGGCAAGTGATACTGCAGGAACCAGCGTTATAAACTGAGAATGTTTTATAGGCTGGTTAAACAGGGAGAGCTGGTATGTTATTAACACTACTTAGTAGGATCCAGCTAAAATTGATGATTTTTCCTCAATCACCCCCTGTGGACCATTCTCCTGATATCTTCTGAGCCCTGTCTCTTTTTACCACTGATGCTAATTTTTATTCACCTTCATTCATTCATATTTATTGAGCGCTTACTGTGTGCAGAGCACTGTACTAAGCGCTTGGAAAGTGCAATACAGCAATAGAGACAATCCCTGCCCACACTGGGCTTACAGTCTAGAGGGGAGGAGACAGATATCAATATAAGAACTCAGGCATCAAAATAAATAAATAGAATTGTATATATCTACATATATACATAAGTGCTATGGGGCGAGGGCTGGGGGGGAAGAGCGAGAGTCAGGATGATGCTGAGGATGATGATGAATTTCAAGATGATGATGAATAGTATCTCCTTGATACTATTTATCTTGATGACGTTGTCTTGTTTTGTTCTGTTTTGCTTTGCTGTCTGTCTCCCCTGTTTAAACAGTGAGCCCGTCACTGGGCAGGGATTGTCTCTATTGCCAAATTGTACATTCCAAGCACTTAGTACAGTGCTCTGCACATAATAAGCACTCAATAAATACTATTAAATGAATGAATGACGTGGAAGGGAGTGGGAGCTGAGGAAAAGTGGGGTTTAGTCTGGGAAGGCTGCTTAACTGCAATAATAATGTGCCAGGGTACAATGTGGTACTTCATATTTATTGTGGAAATCTCTTTAAAAGGCTTGACATTCTCTGCCCAGGATGGGGAAAGTTGGGGCTGGAGAGGAAGGGCAGATCAAGTGCACGTTAGATAGCAAATAAGCCTTTTTCCACAGCCTTTCCACAGCACCTGCTCCATAGTGCTAGAGGAATGTCAGCAAAGAGGCAAAAAAAAGATAATAGGTAGAAAGAAGAGCTCTGCTCAATCAATCATATTTATTGAGCACTTGCTGCATGCAGAGCAATGTACTAAGCACTTGGGAGAGTACAATATAACAGAGTTGATAGACACATTCCCTGCTCACCCCAGAATCCAATCACCTCCTCCATCAATCAATGGTACTGAGTGCTTACTATGTGCAGAGCTCAAGTTAAGATTTTTCCAACTTACTTGAGTGTAAATAGTTGACTCTAAATGACTTCTGATCTTTAACAAAGGCTTTGCACCATCCACCCATTTAATATCCACAGAGGGTTGCTGTGAATTGAAATTGACAAGAGCTTTTACAATTCGGTAGCAAGCAGGTGGAAAGCAATAATAAAAAAAAATCCTTCATGCATTTAAACATCATTTTCAGATGTGTATGCAAGTTATGCTTCTCAAACAAAGTATTTCTGAAGGAAAAGGAGACCAAAACACATTCCATTCAGAGCCCACTTCTTATATCTTTATGCACAATCTACTTTTAATAACACAAACGTTTTCCTACCCTTCTTGACTCCAGTTCATTAAAGCCCAGGTAACCATGGGGCAGGTTGGCCGAAACAGGCAACTGCTGTTCAAATGTGATTATCCTTCCATCCTTCAGCAACGGTACCCAGGCAAACCCAACTGCCAAAAATCAACACAAACAATCCATGTTACCTGCTGCCACGGACATAACACTCATTTCGAGGAGCAGTTTGCTCAAGACTGGAGATGGATCTCTCTCTTTCCTCTTCCCCTTCCAGATATGGATCCAGAGAGATCCAGGAAAAACCCCAGGGGGAGAAAAAATTAGCCCAAGTCTCCAGAATAATAATAACAATAATAATAATAATAATAATAATTGGGGTATTTTTTAAGCGCTTACTGTGTGCCAGGCACTTTACTAAGTGCTGCAGTGGATAAAAGCAAATCAGGTTGAACACAGTTCCTGTTCCACTTGGGGCTTCCAGCCTCAATCCCCATTTTATAGATGAGGTAAGTGAGGCCCAAAGAGGTTAAGTGACTTGCCCAAGGTCACAGAGCAAACAAGTGGCAGAGTTGGAATTAGAACCCACAACCTTCTGACTTCCAGGCCCATACTCTATCCACTAAACCATAGCTCTCCTCCAAACAACAAATTGTACACTCTCCATTCTCCATTTTTGAGAGGTCAGGTTGCTAGTAAGCAAGCAAAACAGCAGCTTGCCCAAATCGATGTTTTCTAGACACAACCAATGACTGGTATGTCTTGCAGGGACAAACTCTCAAGGAGCATAAGAATGCCCTGATGTCCTCTCTTCAAGCAAGTTTTATCGATCCGGTGACCGGAAACTCCGGCGAAGAGTGTGCATTTCACAAAGAATGAGTGACAACAGACTGGCGCTGCTGTAGGGAAAGAAGGACTGGGGATAAGGGTAAATATACAGACAGCAACTGTAGCCAGTGATGCCTGGCACAAAAAGATTTACTGTACAAATAAGAACCCCTATAGATTGTCTTATGTCATTAAATGGGAAATTCTATCATTAACCAGGGTCTTTTGAACCCCAGACTGGAAGCTCTATGAAATTCTAAATTGGCCTCCATCCCAAGAACATTTTTATCTCTTTCTCTATTTTTTTTTAAATGGTATTTGTTAAGCGCTTACTATTTGTCAGGCACCGTACTAAGTGCTGGGGTAGATACAAGATAATCTTGTTGGACAGTCCCTGAACCACAAGAGGCTCATAATCTTAATCCCAATTTTACAGATGAGGTAACTGAGGCACAGAGAAGTGAAGTGACTTGCCCACAGTCACGCAACAGACAAGTGGAAGAACCAGGACTAGAACTCAGGTCCTTCTGCCTCACAAGTCTGTGCTCTATCTACTAAGCCACGCTGCTTCTCTGTCTCTTAATGTTGGTGCTCAGAGAATGGGAAACAAAGTCCAAACCTCCAAACTGGTATTAAACCTGGATTTTCACCAACATTAGCTCTGAAGCAGCTGCCAACTGGGGTGGGGTTTTGCTCCCTGCAGAAGGAAGAGGAATGTAAAAAGAATGCAGCCGGATCCCTGAGCTTATGTTCTGAAAAAAAATCTACCCTCTGCCTTCTGTCAGCCCCGCCTTATTTCAGAGTGCTACCCTACTAATCTTTCTGTGACATAATTCCATCAGTTCTGTTTAAGAAAGCAAGTGTCAGCTGTGTTTTTAAAGCTATGCAATGTCTGCTATTTAAAAACAATTGCTCTTTGGATGGCAATTTAGCATACTGGAGAGGTTGTCTGCCAGAAAGCAGTTTCTTAAAGCTAACTTCTTTTGGATACCTTTAGATCAGTTTGGGGGTGTCTGTGCTCAGTAAACAGAAAAGCCAACCCGAATTAATTGTTTTGAATTCTCTCTTTTAATTTGCTTAACTTAAAGACTGCTCTGATTCTTGAAGGCAGAGATTTAAAATGTTGCTTACTACATGGCTGTTTTTTCACTTTTTATAAAAGTGACAGTGAGGCTTTGGCACTGGCAAATATCAATTTTTTTTAAAGCTGTCAGAGGAAGGAATATGATCCACTAAAATGATTCTGTCAAAGTAGTTAGGCCAAAGAACTGAGAGCGGAATGAGGTCTCCAACTCAGATATTATGAAATTGAAGGGAAAGATTCTTCCATTTACTAGGCCAAAAATTTTATACTGTGAGTCAGACAGCTGATGAGGGAGAATTAGAGCTTTATTATGCACCTGGGACCAAGTCCTACCACTGGAAGAATGCATAACTAAAAAGTCATAAGAAGTTGTTGACAAAAACCAGGGTGCAAACTGTGAGCCTCACGGACTAGAGCTGACATAATTATCTTGAATTTAACCCAGTTCTCTGTACAGTGCTTGGCACGTAGTAAGTGCTTAACAAATACCACAGTTTTCATTATTATAAGCCCACAATCTGTCTTGACAAAGAATAGGTATTTTGACATAACCGTGGTTTCCCCACTTACCCACAAATGTCCCAAATGGGCAAAAGCCCCAACAGCCCACAGACACAAGGAGAACATGTGGCCTAATTGGTATTTGTTAAGCGCTTACTATGTGCAGAGCAGTTCTAAGCGCTGGGACAGATACAGGGTCATCAGGTTGTCCCAGGTGAGGTTCACAGTCTTCATCCCCATTTTACAGATGAGGCAACTGAGGCACAGAGAAGTTAAGTGACTTGTCCACAGTCACACAGCTGGCAAGTGGCAGAGCCGGAATTCGAACCCATGACCTCTGACTCTCAAGCCCGGGCTCTTTCCTCTGAGCCACGCTGCTTCCCTAGTGGATAGAGCATGGATCAGGGAATCAGAAGGCCCTGGGCTCTAATCCCGGCTCTGCTGCATGTCTGCTGTGTGACCTTCGGCAAGTCGCTTAACTTCTCTGGGCCTCACCTCATCTGTAAAATGGGGATTAAGGCTGTTAGCCCCATGCGGGGCAGGGACTGTGTCCGATTTAACTAGCTTGCATCTCCCGCAGTGCTTATTACAGTGCCTGGCACATAGGAAGCGCTTAACAAATAACATAAAAAAAACCAAAAACCTTCCTAGCACAGGAGGACGAGAGAGCCAGGGATGATCCTGCCAATTTCCTCCCTGTTGGTTTCTGATTAGAGCTGTCCATTTGGCATTGACAGCGGCACAGTCGTTCTCCAACCTCAGCCTGCTGGCTGTCTGGTGTCTAGTGCTTGCTGGCACCAACTACCCTGCCTAGGTCCAATTTCTCAAAGAAGCCAACACCAAGATAGATTGCCTGCCTCCCTGCCTGCCTAAGGGACTGGAGATCACGCAAGGGTGGTCAGAGGACGACGGGAAGCTTCCACTTTGTTCCCGAGGCTCCCTAGGTGCAGATGGGAGCCACTTGCTATTAGAGGAAGAAATGGGAGCAATTCCAAAAGGCACTCCCGCCCTTCTGGCTACATTTGGGCTCCTTATTTCTCTTCAAAAATCCAAAAGACTATTTAGATAGATCTAAGAAACTCTACCTCCTCTTTGGCAAGATATGAATTTAAGATTCACTAAGCAATACCAGATTTTAATAATAATTATACTGTTGGTATTTAAGCGCTTACTATGTGCCAAGCACTGTTCTAAGTGCTGGGGTAGACACAGGGTAATCAGGTTGTCCCACATGAGGCTCATAGTCTTAATCCCCATTTTATAGATGAAGTAACTGAGGCACTGAGAAGTTAAGTGACTTGCCTATAGTCACACAGCTGACAGGTGGCAGAGCTGGGATTTGAACCCACGACCCCTGACTCCTAAACCCGTGCTCTTTCCACTGAGCCACGCTGCTTCTCTACTAGAGAGCAGGAGAAAAAATGAGAAAAAAACATTGTATTGGAGATTCGCACTTAATTCATTTAACTTGGAAGGTCAAGTCAAGTCAATAACCTTTAGTCTGGAAGCCATTGATCCAAATTTGTGATCCTTCAGTCAGTCAATCGTATTTATTGAGCACTTCCTGTATGCACAGCACTGTACTAAGTGCTTGGGAGAGTACAAAATAAGAGTATCACTGAGACATTCCCTGCCCACAACGAGCTTACAATCCAGAGGGGATCTAAATGGTCGTGCTCCCCTCCTGCTGCCACAGGCAGGCAGGTTTTGATATAAAGTGAGAAGCAGCATGGCCTAGTGAAACGAGCATAGGTCTGGAAGTCAGAGGACCTGGGTCCTAATCCTAGTGCCTCCATGTCATTCATTCATTCATTCATTCATTCATTCATTCATTCAACCGTATTTATTGAGCATTTACTGGGTGCAGAGCCCTGAACTAAATGCTTGGAAAGTACAATATAGCAATAAAGAGAGACAATCCCTGCCCACAACAGACTCACGTCTGCCGTGTGACTCTGGGCAAGTCGCCTCGCTACTCTGTGCCTCAGAGTGCATCTGTAAAATGGGGATTCAAGCTGTGAGCCCCTTGTGGGAGGTGAACTGTGTCTACCACTATTTGCTTGAATCCACTCCTTAGTACAGTGCCTGGCACATAGTAAGCGCTTAACAAATACCACAATTATTATCATTGTTATTATGAGCTCTGGAGAGTCCAGGAACTGCGTCTAGCTTATCTATCCTGTATCTACCCTGGCAATTAGTAAAGTGCTTGGCACCAAGAAAGCTTCTAACACCACTATGAGTACTGTTTTTATTATTAATGCCACGTAGAATTTTTCCAAGAAGACAACTACAGTGCTATATAAAGTTCTGGTGTGTCCAACCATGGTACCCAATGTTTTGTAGAAAATTTGGTAGAAGTTTCCTGAGAAGTGGACTTCTATTCAAGAAGAGGTAGTGAAGTAACGAGCAGTTAGATTGTTCAGCCTCAAAGAACTGTAAATGAGTTTAAAGAAGACACTTACCTGGAGTTTCAACCATGTCCTGTTTTTTTGTTGTTCCCTTTGTATTAATTTCACAACTAACATGATAGAAAGTGAAAAGCAAATGATGCTTTTGATGAAGGTGAATGGGAAGCTCAATTTTAATCTGAAATGATACCATAAATTACACATGATGTATTTTTTTTTTAAGTTAAGCAAGCTTCTTGGGTGTTATTTACCCCAAAAGTTTCCCAAAAATGTTTCCTATTTGAGAGGCGACTGGCCAAATCAAGCAATTAATTCTGTACACATTCTGGACGTTTTCTCAGCTTGCACTAATTTGATAACGCTGCTCTCAATATTTAAGTCCTTTATCCAGTATTTTTCGGCCTGACATTTTAGAGTACTGTTATATCCATCTTGACTGAAAATAGGAGATTTAACCCAAAAGCTAAAGAGAACAATTCCCACTAATTTAAACTCTTCTCACACCAACAAATAATTGTTGAAAGTCAAAGGTCTTAATGGGCTAGTTATTTTTATGCAAAAGAATTATTTTTCAATTAGTGGATAAACAACGACGTCATATGGGACACGATGAAAATAACAATGAAAATAACACTTGTTCCCTAGGATCACAAAACACTTTTCACACCGTCCTCGGTGCTCAAAAATCATTCAAGTTAGACTGAGCCCCTCCCATCCATTCTCCCTGCCTCCCTCCCTGCCTCCTCCCCAGGGGATAGGGACCATGTCTAATTCCCACCCATTCTCTTTTAGTGCTGAGTGCAGTGCTCTGCACACAGTAGGTACTTAATAAATATTATTATTACTACTACATGTGCTCCGTTTATTCCAAGGAATGACACAGGCATGGAAAACAAATGTGGTTCTTAGCATATTTTAAATGCCTGCATTTAGACACTCCTAAATTTCAGGATACACCTTCTAACCTAAACCCTAAGTGATAACTAAAACATGGCCCTTTCCTTGCAAGTAAGTACTTAACATGTTCGCATACAAAGCAGAATATCCAAAGCTTTTTGTGTGATGATATCCAGACATTGATCATTCCTAGGAAGACTATTTACTATTCCAGTGGATATCATAATTGCTTCAATAATGTATTTTTTTTTACCTCATCATAGAATTCTGGATTTTGGTTGTGATGAGAGACAATGGCATAAACATGTGTTGTAAAAATGGACCCTGCAGGTTTGCCATAAATACACTGCAAAAGAAAAAAACATATTCACTGCACCAAACCAGATGTCAGAATGGGATAAGAGTGCATTTTTTAAAAATAGTGTGAAATGCAATTACACATAAGACATTAGAAGTGATCAGAACAGGTTGTATGTAACCGGCCAAAACAAGGGATGGAATAAATAGCTGGTAACTCTGAAACTGTTCACACAGCCCACATAGACAACTTTTCAACAACAACAATATGGTTCTCCATGGCCCTAAAAATTAGAAGAAAAAGCAGTAGAAATAGCAGGTCTATAGTAACTACCTCTTTCTTTTTCCATGCTTTCTAAAGTTTAAAGCATGTGAGGCCTAATTTTTTTTCACATGTCAAAAGCAAAAAGGTATTCATTCCTAAAGCAAGGATGTCCCCTCTGATCAAGGAAACTCAAGTTTTATTTTCTCTCTTTTATTTGCCAGCAGAAATCCACCTGAGTGTGATTCATAGGACAAAAACAATCTTTTTGGTAAGCTAATATCTCATTCTAATGTGATTCAGGACTAATGTGGAGTTTGACTCTTGAGCTTCTGACGGCCACCAATACTCTCTGGTGATGGCCTTAGCGAGTTAAAGGATAATTCTGAGAAAACTCTGCAGTGCAGATAGGACTAAGGAACAGGCAGGCCTCTCAAAATTGGGAACACAGTATGGAGACTAAAAGGTTAAAGAATAATTTAAGAGGAGCCTTCAGACACATGAAGGGACACTGCACTCCATCTCTCCTAACTGCAGAACAAGAATAACAGGGCTAAATCTGAAGCAAGAGGGATTTACGTTAGATACGGAGAAGCAGCAAGTCCTAGTTGAAAGAGCACAACCTGAGAGCCAGAGAATCTGTGTTCTAATCCTGGCTCTACCAATGGCTTGCTGTGTGACCTGGGGCAAGTCACATTACTTCTCTGTGCCTAAATTCCCTCAACTGTAAAATGGGGATTAAATACCTGTTCTTCCTTCTACTTAGACTGTGAGACCTATGCGGGAGAGGGACTGGGTCCAACCTAATTAACCTGCATCTTCCCCAGCACTTGACAGTGTTTGACACATAGGAAGCACTTAAAAGCAGAAAAAATATAAGAAAGAGCTACTGAAAGTAGAGTTGTGAACCACTGCAATGAGTTACCAGGGTGGTCGTAGAATCTCCTTTCCTCAAAACATTTCAGGAAAGAACAGGATGGAATAGGAATATCCAGCCTTCGGGGAACATGACAGGGCTGGGAAGTAGAGGGCTGTACAAATACTACTTAGAGACCAGTGGTCCTCTGCTACCCCTAAGTAAGGACTGACCAAAAAGCAGGAGAAGCAGGAAAGCAGAGAGATCTAGAAGAGAATGCAGTCCTGTTTTCGCTTTCCACGGAGCTCTCGTCCAAATTTTAAAGACGCAATGTCAGTTATAAACTAATTTAGGACAAGGCCCCAGAATGTATATAATGTGGTGGGCCAAGTGCAGAAATACTAAAGTTTGGCCTTCAAAAGCCTGTTCAAGTTAGAAGCTAAGAAGGGTCTAAGGATCCCATACTGAAACTACTATACATCCTATCCGGTCAAAAGGCAGAATTACTTTGTGACTGGGCTTATACTGCAGTGAAATATCAGTAAAGCAATAACAGTGTGAGATGACTGAGAAAGCTGTAGGTCAGGCTAAGCAGCGTGGTTTAGTGGATGGAGTGTGGGCCTGGGAGTCAGAAGAACCTGGGTTCTAATCGCAGCTCTGCCACTTGTCTGCTGTGTGACCTTTGGCAACTCTCTTATCTTCTCTGTGTCTGTTACCTCATCAGTAAAATGGGGATTAAGACTGTGACCTCCAAGTGGGGCAGGGGCTGTGTCCAACTTAATTATTTTGTATCTATCTCAGTGCTTTATAGAGTGCCTGGCACATATTAAGCACTAAACCCCCTCTGGAGTGTAAGCCCAGGGTGGGCAGGGATTGTCTCTATTGCTGAATTGTACTTTCCAAGTGCTTAGTACAGTGCTCTGCACACAGTAAGCACTCAATAAATACAACTGAATGAATGAATGAACAAATACCCCCCAAAAAAGCTAGTGCCTTTAATTCTTCATTTTGTACCACTAAATTCACCCATATGACTAATAAAATGAACAGGGTCTAGGACAAGTGTAAGCTTTTAACTTTTTAATGTACTAACCTCTGATGTTGAACACCAACCAATAATTGTTGTTGATCTCCTGTAGAGTCATCTGACTTTAACGCTATTCATCCCATTTTGGTTAAGGGCACATTCAACTTCTATTTCGGTTAGGGTCTGTGGGCCTGCAGTACAGTGCTCTGCAAACTGTAGCACTCAATAAATACAACTGATTTACTGATTGATACCATCCTATTTCCCTACTGAAGCGAGGCAGGGAATGGGGAGGGTTCAGAATCTGGTTTCATTTGCAACCACGTTTCTCATTGATGAACCCCATCTTTGATTCGATGGCAACACACTGGATTCCTCAGAACTCATTATTAATATGAGGCATAAAAGTTAACGAACCTTTAGAGCACTTGCATCGCTGTCATCTGAATCCCTGAATTCCATACAGACGGCAATGTTCCTTGCCTAGAATAAGAAGAAGTTTTCAGTCCTATGGTTCATTTGCTAATAATTAATATGACTCTTACGTATAAACCCACAGATTTTGGACCACTTACCTTGGCAAATGTCTTCTGGCTATCATATTTTAATTGCAAGGGGTATACATACAGGTGGTTTTTGTAAATAGTAAAGGGATAACAGTATTTTGCCACATCTGGCACAAACTCTTCAACCTCCACAGTAATATCTTGACAGTTCTTTTCAAAAGGCTTCACGGGCACATATGAAGCAGTGACACAATCTAAAAATGAATTTACACACAAAGGTAAGACTAATACAAAATGTGATAATCCCCAGCACCATCATTATCTTTCTAAATGTAAAATACTCTCAAATGGGCAGTTTTCGAAAAACGATTCATTTAGACAGGGATGATGTGACTAAAAACAACAGCTGGCAACCACAGTATGAACATGTCAGCTCGTTATGGGCAGGGAATGTGTCTGCTAACTCTGGAGTTTTGGACTTTCCCAAGTGTTTAGTACAGTGCTCTGCACAAAGCAAGCGCTCAATAAATACCATTAATTGACTGATTGAAAGAGAACAGTTGAATGAATCTGATCCCAATTTAATCAAAACACTTGGTATTCTTAAAGCCAACTGCAGTGATTGATCAAATTTGGTATATGGCCTTTGTACTAATATTTACAACCCAACAACTTTTTACTTGCCTTTTGGAAATAAACTGCCAACTATGATATCAATTAACTAATGGTGAATTACCTTATATCAGTAAATTTACTATGTTTCACCCAGGAAAGCTCTGGAAGCCTTTTGAAACTATGATCGATCCTTAAAAGCTGGAACCAAGGGCAGAACAAATAGTCCCAAAACAGAATAATATAAATGGTAACTGAAAATGAGTGACCTATGAGCTCCCTGTTGGGCAGGGATCATGTCCACCAACTCTACTGTACTGAACCCTCCCAAGTACTTAGTACAGTGCTCTGCACACAGTGCTCAATAAATATTATTTGAATATTAAAATAGTTAGATCAACTGTATCCACATACCCATTTTGAACATAACAAATGTTCCATTAATGAAAATCTAAAAAATGACATAGGAACTCAAGGATAGCACAAATAGTTCTATTTTCAGTTGGAGAGTTCTTACTTGAAAAATCTACTGCCACACTGTCAAGTGTAATATTTAACTGGCCAGGAATAATCTGCAATTTGGTCTTCTCGGGCCTAGGAGTAAAAGAATGATACATTAGTCTTGAAGATGTGGATACCAAACATATTAGCCACACTACACTCAGCCCCCCACCCCCAATAATTTATTTTGCAATTAACACAAATACCAAACTAAGAATTTAGTTATACAGAGCCATTAAATTCATGTTCACTTCAAACTTACTTCCTATACTCTGCTAGGAATTTGAGAATATCATCACTGGAGAGTTTGCTACTGTCTTGCTTATACAGAGGAGAAAATCTTCCATCCAGATCCAGGGACCCTTGAGTGTCTTTGAAAACTGGCCTAAAACAGTACACAGACAAAAAAAGGGCAGCTTTCAAGATTGTTACACATTAATAAGTGAATCAAAGTTAAAGAACTTTTACTAGCTCTTACAAAATACATATTGGAATTTCCCAAATTTATAAATCTACCTTGGTGGACAAAGTTATAATTTAACTATAATAAGGTGTTTTTAAAAATCTACTATAACTTTTGATCAAAATGAAGCTCTCTCCAGGTTTGCTACCTCCCAAGCTCCCCTGAGAAACATACTTATGGAAAATGGTTTCATTTTCAAGAATATACCTTGCCCTGTACAGTAGATGCTTTTAGTATGACTGCTTCCCATTCTCCTTCCTGTGCTTTTCCTGTTCCACCTGTAAACTGAGGTCTATGCAGAGGGTGATCCTTTTGAGCTCAGCAGGTGGGGATGGGGGACATTTGGGATTAAAGAGAAGGAAGATGGCTCCTAGGGGTAATGCTTTTATAGTATAAAATGGCCAAAAGTTTTCTATACTTCTGAGATATGTTATGGTAAAATGTGGAAAAATAATGGGATAATCATTTTAAAGGGGTCAAAGCATGAGTGCAGAGAATTAAGTTCTTGTTCACTAAAACTACAAAACATCTTTTGGGTTGTTTGATGACCACTTCAAATACTACACTAATCTACACCTTCTCTCTCACCCACTCACTTTTTCCCTCACCCCAAAATCCAATCTTCCACTCTTTCCTACTCATTTTCACTTCTCAGTCCTTTCACTCCCCCAACACTCTTTTTTCTCCTCCATCTTGCTCCATTGATGCCTCCTCTCCCCATCTTTTCTTTCTTTTTCCTCTTTCTCCTCCTTCTATATTTATTTTTGTATTTTTTTTCTTTGTTCTCCCTTTCTATTTCCTTTCCTGCAGCTTCCTCTAGGACACCTTTCCTGGTCAATTTCTCATCTCTTCACTTTATATTTCATATATTTACAGCTCCCGCCCCACCTCCGCTGACCTCTGACCCACAACCTGCTTCTGGCCTGGAACGCACCTCCCTCCCTCTTCATATCTGACAATTACTCTCCCCCCATTCAAAGCCTTACTGAAAGCACATCTCCTCCAAAAGGCTTTCCCTGACTAAGCCCTCTTTCCCTTTCCTTCAACTCCCTTCTGTGTTGCCCTGACTTGTTCCCTTTATCCCTCGTCTCAGCCCCACAGCACTTATGTACATATCTGTAATTTATTTATATCAATGTCTGTCTCCCTCTCTAAACTACTCGCTATGGGCAAGGAATGTATCTGTTACATTGTACTTTCCCAAGCGCTTAGTAAAATGCTCTGCACACAGTAAGTGCTCAAGAAATATGACTGACTGACTCTGCATAGCTGTTACTGCTCTCCAGGTGTCTGGCACAGTCTCCTACCTTTGCCCATCTCCCCAGTTTGTCCAGTGGGTGGGCAGGTTCTGCCTGGCTCACTAGCTTACTTGCCAGTGGTACGCCACATCGACTTAGAAAAAGTTCATACAAGCAATTTAGTATTAATGGAAAAAAGAGTTCAAATGAATTAGAACTAACCTGGCAGCCCAAGCAAAAGGCATTCTATACTGTCCAAGCCTGCTGCACACCAGCCGAGCAGTTTTATGTACTTTCTGGGCCACCTAAAGAAAAAGGATGGGCAGTGACTAACAGTCATAAAGGTGGTAGGCGGCCAAAGAACCCAAATCAAATTTCCTCCCACTTTAGCTATTAAAGCCACCCAAATCAAACAACAGTGACAGTAATCAGGAGTACAAAAAGCAGCTCAGGCCACTGTGTTTATTCTCTTAAGTGTTCCAATAGTTGTTTTTTTCATTGGTGATATCGCTAATTTCCTTTATTAAAATTCTGTATCAAAGGAAATGGAAAAGAACAGCTATTGAGTTTTGTTCAACCCAATTCTTCTTTGACCTTTATTCCGTATGGCTCAACTATTCATGTTCATAAGTGACTCATTCTGGATACAACCGATCATTACCTTAAAATAAAGCAATATTTATTTCTTTCATTACAGTTTCATTTCACTTCAATTTTCTGTGAAACTGTGTGTTTCATCCCCAGGCTGAAGGGAAAGGGGAAAATTAATCTTTTAAAGTCTTTTGTTTCATTTGATTTGATTCTCATCCTCAGGGATAGAGTATGAGAAGCTTCTCAATTTTAATACAGTGGTAGCTCTGATCTCTGCTTTCAAAAAGTACGATTTATTCACAAATCAGAGTCAGGGAGCAGCAGTATCCTACAATGAATAAATACCATTTCAAAAGCTAAACTGCCACCATCAATAATGTTAGAACATTTGCTATCCTTAACATCTGAAGATGGCGCCACTGTATAAAACACTGAATAAAGCACTCAACACCACCACTCACAAACATTCATTAATTCAATCGTATTTATTGAGTGCTTACTATGTGCAGGGCACTGTCCTAAGCGCTTGACACACACACATACACACACCCTCGCCCCCCAAAAAACCCATACATATCCAGTGTAAATCTAAATCTGAGGCTGGAGGGGAGGGGAAAGTGCACACAGCAAGAGGGTCGACTGTTGCACAGTATTACCCAAGATTTCTCATTTTAATTTTAGCTCCCAAGGAGTAGAAATTCTTCACTTTACAAACACTGAAGAACAAGCTAAAATGCGAAATGATTATATTCCACAGAACAAAAAATGGGAACTATTTTTAAAAAAATTTTGAGTGATTGAAAACACAAATGGTACCACATATTTCCATGTCCTCAGCAGCATAATCACAAACACCGGACAAATACCTTAACCGGATCTGAATTTTTGATGTATGGCTCCGCACAATGGGTGATGCTTCCCTGTAAAACTTTTTCCACCCGTGCCACAAGAAAAATTTCCACATGAGGATTTGTCACTGAGAAAATGCCCTTAACATAAAAAAAAGACCAAAATCATTATTATTAGCTTTCATTTCACCCTCATTTCCTCTACCCGTCCTCCCTTCTGCATGCACTTATATTACCCGACCATAAGCACTTATGTATATACCTTATTCTCTCCCATTTCCGCTATCTAGAATTTATTTTAACGTCTGTATCTCCCTCTCTAGACTTTAAGCTTCTTGTGGGCAGGGATTGTGCCTACCAACTCTATCGTATTGTACCCTCTCAAGTGGTTAGTATAGTGCTCTGCACACAGGAGGCTCTCAAGAGATACAATTGATAGATTTAAATACGAGTGAATCTTGGTGATATCCAGTTAGGTTCTTTCCATGTGCAATTTTCCCAAAATAAGCTACTAGCTGGCTGCATCTATTACTTAAAGGGCAACCACATGAATTCATTCAACACCATAGCTGATTGCTCAGCCAGATTCTTCTTGTGGCTCAAAACCAACTGTTTGTAAACACAAGAAATCTGCCCCTTAGTGGAGTACGATGAAGAAAATTAACATCCTATCTAAACTTACGTTTCAACACTATAAAATAGGTTGATTTTTGCAGGTAGGCAGCAGCATGGCACAGTGGATAGAGCACTGGCCTGGTGGTCAGAAGGTCATGGGTTCTAATCCCAGCTCCACCACTATGCGCTATATGACTCTGGGTAAATCACCTCACTTCACTGGGCTTCAGTTACTTCATCTATAAAATGGGGATTGAGACTGTGAGCCCCACATGGGACAGGGACTGTGTCTAACCCAATTTGCTTGTTATCTACCCCAGCACTTCAACAGTGCCTAGCACAAAGTAAGTGCTTAAGAAATACTACAATTATTATTATTATTTTATTATTATGCTCTCAGAGGAGGAGGGGGAGAGTACCAGTTTATACAGACTTGTATGTTATCTACAGGCTACATGCCTGGCCCTGGGGGAAGATTTGCGCTCCACATCTTTCTCAGGCTGACACAAGAGAGTCGATAGGGAGACCCTCCCTCCCCGATCCAGACACACGGTTCCGCACCCGCCTTCAAACCCCAGGTTTCCAGCCAAACCTCCCTTCCGAGTGAAGTACGCATCAGAGGACACTGAAGTGATTCAGCCAGAGAACAAACGAGAAAGGGGAGAGAGGCTAAGGGAAGACAGGTGGGAAGTTAAAGAGATAGAGACAGTCCCCAGGTGTAAATGAAAATTAATGAAATAAGTCCCTTTTCCCCACGATGGGCAATTAAAAACCTCGGCCCTGGTGCAAGTTGGAGAGCACTTCAAGCCCCAGGCAGATACTCCCTAAAACTCCTCCAAGGCATTAGACCCCACTTCCCACCTCAACCTTTTGGGCTCCAGCCAGGCTTCACCCTCCTTTCTTCCACCTCAGGCCTAGAGGGAGGGGATAATAATGGGGCAGTCAGTCTGAGTCTGGTTCCTCCTCAAAGTGCTCGCAGCACACTCTGAATCAAAGACCTCTTTTCTGGGCAGGGTGACCTGAATGATTTCCATGAATGAGAAGAGGGCAAGGGGCAATCTTTCTCCTCCCCAGACTGGAGCGACCCAGGATGCCCTGATAATTTAGCATGCTATTTCCATCATCTCCTTTTCCTACACCCAGGAGCAAAATTGGACTAACTTGTTCAGGAAATCAAACTTGGTTATGCAGAGTTCTTGGTTACCTGGCCCCAAGAGCCTCTCAACTAGTAAGAGAATTCAAGATGACGTTCTAGCTCATACTGGACTGGTTAAATAAAATAATGCACTGCCGAGCACTGCCAAATACCTTTCACACCTATCCATCCACCCTTATTCACCATTATTAGATTCTTTTAAAGAGATTTAGGTAATAGGTGGCCCATTTTTAGAAGAACCTAAAATAAACCCCTTAAATAGCTTCTAGGGCATTTCTGCCTCTGCATATATTGAGAGAGCTAAATACAATTCCGCACCTGTTTTATGCAGCGCAAATGAGATTCAGCGATTCCGTGGAAGGAACACTCATTAGGAGAGGACCCCTTCAGATTCCCATCGTTAGGCAATTGAACTGAAGTCCCCAGCAGCATTTCACGGACCGATGAAGGATTTAAATCCACATGGAAATCAGCAGAAATTTTGCAATTATTTTTCACATCAAACAAAGCAAGGCTGACAAAAAAGGGTTCAACCTGGAAAATTGAACAAATGATTACATTAAACCAGCAGCCCCGATGAAAGCAGACTGTTACACAATTATTTTTATCACTTAATTATTTGGACTCCAGTTGTGTTCAGAGTCAAATGAACTGTTCTTTTTCACACAGTTACAAATGTCCCTAAGACCAACCTGCAAGCTCATTGACAAAAAGAACATTTTAATCTGACACCTTTGGCAAGATTTTGTTCAGTATGAACGTCTTCACATTCAACCACATTTACGAGTTTCGAAACGAAATCCTAGGGGATCACCAATAAAACTTGAAAACAGGCTTAAAACTCAACAGATGCAGTATTCCATCATTTTTAAATAACATTCTTTAGAAAGTCTTTACATGTGATAAGGACTTTCCAAGAAAAATAATATAAATTATACATGTAAAATGAACATATGATTTTAATGTAGTGAAAAAAATGACACATAATCCCATTAAAACCACTATCAATTATTTTCCAGCACTTGACAAAAGCTTTGCTCGATCAGCAGTTTGGGAGGGAATGATTCCTCGCTACAGATGGCTCTTTAAAGCTGCTCACAAAAAGAAAATTCATGCCAATAAAAGACCAACCCTCGGCTCACAGCCGGGTTATTTTGTGTCTGATTTGCTTTCTAAAGAGAAGAATTCTCTTCAGCAGAGTAAATCGAACAAATCCAAACACAGCAAGGCAAAACAGGTAAAAAACTGATTAACTTTATTGGGTCAGCAAAGACTTTTGAAGATTGATTTTAAATGAAACTTTATTTGTTATTGTCTTAATGAGATGTTCATTCCCTTGAGTCTATTTATTGCTACTGTTCTTGTCTGTCTGTCTCCCCTGATTAGACTGTAAGCCCGTCATAGGGCAGGGACTGTCTCTGTTACCGATTTGTACATTCGAAGCGCTTAGTACAGTGCTCTGCACATAGTAAGCACTCAATAAATACTATTGAATGAATTTATTAATTTTCAGAAAGAAATGTTCAGACCTACTTTTCATTCAAGCTATAAACAAATAGGGCCCTTTAATGTTTTAATTCTTTAAACCTAAATTCCTTCCTGTGAAATTTGTTTAACCAGGGTGAATAAAATCTACATTATCCTCCCCAGGGCTCTTAGTCTCAACTTTTCAATACCCATACACAAGACAGTCTGAATATGAAACTCTTGCTCCAAAGGATGTACATTTTAAGTGAAAATGCATACGTTGGTCAGTGGGCCTCCTGTCTGGTCTCCAACGTGGCCCAGAATATTGAAAGATAAATCATGGCATTTCACCATGAAACGTCTGCTGCACTTTTCTTCAAATGGTTTTATTTCTGATTCAATTCCTGAGAAGAACAACCGCTAGAAATGAAAGAATATGAAATTTTAACGAAAACAAAGTCAATACTGGCTTGAAAATAAAAACCACAAAAGTATTTGCTTGGATATATTTCCACACTCTATGTGAGTTAGAAAAGTGTCAAACTCCAGGCAGATAATTACAATTTCTTCAAATAAATGCTGAGTTGCTTCTAATACAAAAAGGAAGCTTTCAGCCCTGCCCAGAAGTCTCTCATGCCTTCCTAGACTTCCTGACTGGTTATTTTCAATCAATTCATGATAGGCAGAAGAATGAAATAATTGGGGCATATAATTTATTCATAGAGGTCTGGTTTGCACAGACCAAAAGAAAATTCACAAATGGCAAGTATTATTCTAATCTCTTACTAATAAGACTAAGAAGAGTGGTATTTGTTGAGCACTGTACTAAGCACTGTACTACACTGAGAAGCACAGTGGCCTAGTGGATAGAGCATGGGCCTGGGACTCAGAAGGATCTGGGTTCTAATTCTGGCTCTGCCACGCATCTGCTGTGTGACCTTAGGTAAATTACTTAACTTCCATGTACCTCAGTTACCTCATCTATAAAATGGGGATTAAGACTGTGAGCCCCATGTGGAAGAGGGGCTGTATCCCACCCAATTTGCTTGTATTCAGCCCAGCGCTTACACATAGTAAGTGCTTAAATACCATTATTATTATTATTATTATTCAAGATAATCAGGTGGGACATAGTCCCTGTTCTTCGTATGAAGGGCTCAGAGTTTAAAAGGAAAGGAGAAGAGATATTTAATCCCCATTTTACAGATGTGGAAACTCGGGCACAGAGAAGTTAAGTGAAGTCACAGAGCAGGCAAGTAGCAGAGCTAGGATTAGAACCCAGGTCCTCTGACTCCCAGGCCAGAGTTATTTAGTCAGTTTGGGCAGGGAAGGCAGTGTATTTGGGTCACTTGAACCAAAAATTTTACTTTCCTTTATTAAAGAATGAATTACTAATTAAAGTAAAAATCTAATATATTATGCCTAAAACATCCATTTAGCCATGGGATATACTGGAAGACTTTATTGATCAATCAATCAGTGGCATTTGAGCGCTTCCTGTGTGCAGAGCACAAAGAGAGTTCAATTCACCAGAGTTGGTAGACATGCCCCCTGCCAACAAGGAGCTTACAAGACTAAAGGAGAAGCTTACAGTCTAGAGAACCGTATCACTCACCAAATCTTCCTGGAAATAATTAAAAAACACAGCATGTCCAGAAAAGTCTGATTTTGCATCTGGTTCTCAATCTAAAAAATTAACTTTTACAAAAGTGACTGAGCTGCTCCTCCTTAGACACTTATCTATGAAATTTTAGGATGCAAGACATTGCTATGGAGGTCAGTTCCAATTGCTGCCCTTATTTATCTATTCCTCCATCAGCGTCTCAGACACTGAAATGCAAAGAACAGTCAGATCAAGCCACCAAAACAATCTCTCCTTTCAGGCACCAGCCATCAAAATGCAGGGGACATCTGGGCATCTCCAGTAGATCAAAGGTTGGAGTAACCTTTTCAATCAACCAACACTTTCCCATTTTCTGAGGCCAGTGCTGCCTGAGAGGAAAGCTTGACTCCCAAACACTAAGTTAAGGCAGACTGGACTGAAACTCTGAGAAGGCAATACTCTCAAAAGGACATCCGAAGTAGATTTCATTTATTGTCTTCCTGAAAGATCTCCTATTGTAATAATACTGTGCCCTAATGGGTTCAGAGAGACAATTGAGAATTGTCTTTTCAGTAAGTAATGACAAATAACTAACAAAGTTAACTCAGTTGATTGACCACAAAAAGAAAAAAAATAACAATTGAACCACAAGGGAAAAAATCCTGGATTCAATTTCCTCCTCAATCAGTTGACTCTTTTGTATTCAATGAAAGAGCATGACTAGTCCAATTACAGACCAGATGAACCAACTGAGAGAAAATAAAGATATCTTAGAAGCTTGGAACAGTGATGCCTAGAACCAGCACTGGTAACTTCTTATTTAGGCCGTGAGCTCCAAGTGGGACGGGGACTGTGTCCTAACTGATTTCACTTATAGCTATCCCAGAGCTTACAACAGTGTTTGACACATAATAAGCAATTAAATACAATAATAATAATAGCAATTATTATTATTATAATCAGTATATTCTGTTCCAGGCAGGGGCGGGTGGGTGAAGATGGACATCATCATTCACACCAGCCCACAGAAGCTACCAGGACTCAGTGCCTCAAGTGCCCCTCAGTGGTACCCCATTAACTGAGTAGAGGCAGGGAAGATTGCAACAGGCAATAGGAGGAGAGTGGGTCAGGAGTCCTGGCAGGGTAGTGTGGATAGGATCTAGAATGCCAGGCAGGATGATCTAGATGTATCTCCGACAGATGGATTTAACTTCTGCCCCCGAACACTGTGATTCATGTTTCATTTTTTGGACCTGAAGAATTATTCTACAGCTAAAGCCATATGATTTTACAGTGCAGATAACATTGTTTATCCTCTCCAAACAAATTCATAGAATAAGAAAAATGTTCTTGACCTAGAAAAGAGATTCATTCAATCACATTTATTGAGCTTTTACTGTGTGTGCAGCACTGTACTAAGCACTAGGAAGAGGACACTATAACAATAAACAGACACATTCCCTGCCCATAACGAGCTTTCAAGTAGCTGTGATATTATTACTATTACCTGGACATCAGAATCAAAAGAGAAGAGATTTTGTCTTCCATCTCCTCTGCTTAGTTTGTTGAGCTGTTCAGTCTCTCTTCCATACTAGAAGATTTAAAAAGACAATGGTGATGAAATAGGGCTTTATCTTGTTCCTCTTGAAATACCAGCTTGTAGTGAAATGGCACCCCGGACACCCGCTGTCAAACCAGGGTAACCCTGCTCACTTTTCTCCGTAACTCTGATTTGAGATGACACCTAACAGCACTTATGTACATATCTGTAATTTATTTATATTAATGTCTGTCTCCTCCTCTAGACTGTAAGCTTATTGTGGGCAGAGAATGTGTCTGTTATATTGTACTCTCCCAAGTGCTAAGTACAGTGCTCGGCACATAGTAAGGGCTCAATAAATATGGCTGACTGACCGATACTCACAAAGAAGCACATAACATAAACCCTTTGCCTTATACCCACAAGTCTCTCTAATGTCTGCCAGGCAGTGCAGGAAGGATGACAGTGAAAATTAAAATCACAGACCGAAGAGAAGGCCTGGTCCTGGCCCATGTCCCAGCATAAGAGTAACTAAACCAATAGGCTAGGTGATCGTCTCTTCCCTTCTTACAGATCCACGGGAACAACGGGTCCATGACTTCTTTAGGTAGCTCATGCTGATATTTATCATCCAGATAGCAAAGACATTCTTTCTTATTCATTCTTTCAATCATATTTATTGAGCGCTTACTGTGTGCAGAGCACTGTATTAAGCGCTTGGAATGTACAATTCGGCAACAGATAGCCCAACAGCAGGCTCACCATCGTGTCCAAACTAAATCTCTCTTGCTTTAATGAAAGCCCATTTCTTCTTTTTTCAACCCCAGTGGACATGGAGAGCCACTGATCCACTTCCTCTTTATAAAAGGACTTCATATACTTTAAGGAAATTATTTGGTCAACCCTACGCCTTCTCTTTTCTGGGCAAAACACTCTCAATTCCTTTATCCTTTCCTCTTATTACAGTCCTTGCATTATGTCATGTTTTTCCCTGGAGCCGCTCCAGTTTCTCTATATCCTTCAGAAAGTGCAGTGGTCAAAACAGAAAACAATACCCTAAAATGTATTTGAATCATGCAAATTATAGTGAAAGAACTGCTGCTCAACTTTCAAAAATCCTCTTTTTGTTGATGTCATCTATCATATTGGATTTTTTCAACCACAGCCTTTCACACAGAAGCTCCTGCTCACTGGTTTCCAGGGTCTCTGCTCATTAGATATCTGCTCTCTTCCCTAGCTCTTACTCTTCATTCCTTCCACATATTAGTCTTTTTACTGTACCTTGCTCTTGACCCCCCTATCTCTGACATATTGATCATTCCTTTCCCCATGCCTGGCACTCTCTCCCCTTTCCAAATCTGCCAGACCACATTCCTCCCCATCTTCAAAGTCCTGAAAGTCTACCTCTTCCAGAAGACATTCCATAGCTAATTTCCACCATCCTTGGGCGTGCATCCACACAGCCATTATGACCACTCATTTATATACGTTTACATACTCCATTTATTCATTTTCCATATTTCTGCTGTGGCTAGTTATATCTATATTTTTTCTCCTGCTCTCATGGTGTGCATGCAATTTGTATCTGCCTGTCTTCCTGATTAGTCTGCATTCTTTTTGAGGGTGAGAACTGTGAATTTGACCTACATTGTGTTCACCCAAAAGTCTAGTTTAGAACTCTGAACACAGTAGGCACTCAACTACGGTTATCCTCATTTAGGTAGTTGTAAATTGAATATTTGTCAACTTGATCCAGTTTTTTTCAGATAATAGTATTAAAATCAATCAATCAATGGCATTTATTGAGCGCTTACTTGGTGCAGAACAGGGTATTAAGTGCTTGGAAGAGTACAGACTTGGTGACATGCTCCTGGCCTACAAGAAGCTGTGTTTTCTCCCCCTTCTCTTTTCTAAATATGGATCCATTTTATCTTATCCAAAGAACTGGAGCTCTATCCTCCACAATTTCTCAAAAGAGCAATATTTCTACAATAATATTGGTCATTTCTTTTGGTATTCTAGGATGCATCTTAAAGATTAATCAATAGTATTTACTGAGTGCAGAGCACTGAATTAAGCACCTGGGAAAGTACAATACAATATAGTTGGTAAACACGATTCCTGTCCACAAGGAGTTTACAATCTAGAGGGGAGACATTTTTTAAAAAAAAAACCTTACAGAAAGGGGAAATGGCAGAGTGTAAGGACATGCACTTAAGTGCTGTGGGGCTGAGGGTGGGGTAAATATCACGTGCTTAAGGGGTACAGATCTGAATACCAATTGTAATGCAGAGGGGAGAGCAGATAGGAGAAATGAGAGTGTTTATCTAACACTCTTTTAACTGTTTGGTCTAGTGGAAAGAAGACTGGGAATCAGGAGATCTGGGTTCTAATCCTGGCTCTGCCACTTGCTTGCTATGTGTCTTTGGGAAAGTCACTTAGCACCTTCATACCTCAGTTCCTTCGTCTGAAAAATGGAGATTAAATATTTTTTTTCCATCCTCTTAGGCTGTGATCGCCATGTAGAATGGGGATGCTGTGCAATGTGATTTATCTCATATCTCCCCCAGTGATTGGCTCATAGTAAACACTTAATAAATAGTATCATTTAACTGTTTCCACCCCTATGTCAACTATAGTATCATTTAACTGTTTCCACTCCTATTTCAACTCGGCTTTCTTCCTTCCTTTGCCAATGGTTTCCCTGGATCAATTGTTCACATTTAATCATTTTTGTAAGGTGGAAGTGAAACAAATATTAAAATCCCCTGTCTTTTCAAAGGCATCTATCATCACCTCTCCCAAGGGGTCACTATACCCTCTTGATCTTTTTTAGCCTGATACACTGGATGGGCTAACCAACTTCTCAGCTATAGCTGTGGCCTCCCCAGTTATAGATGAGGAGTATGAGTGGGTGAGTATGAGTGTGAGTGGGTGTGTGGCTGAGAACACTTCCCCAGGCCTTGGCCTGAGGGAAGAGTTTAGCCAAGTTTATCTTCACACCTCACATATCCGGCTTACCAAATCCTGTTTTCATACTCCAACATTTATTTTTGCAAGTTTTTGGTACTCACAAAGTCCATGTAATACAAAATTCTCAATTAAATATAATTTCCAAGAAAGTCATCTCAAGGCCTCCTTCAGAAATAAAAAAAAAGTTTCACTTATGAAAGGTTTTTCTAATAGCTTTCAAAAGATTCGGTTGATAAATTTACTATGGGAAAGTGAAAGTGAAAAAGAAGCTAAAGGCAAAACATATGAAATGTCAAGAATTTAGAAGTACTCCCTTCTGCCTGGTACACTGACAGCATGTAAGCCCCTCCCACCAGCCAGCAACACAATAGTCAGCATTAGCAGGTGCATTTAATTCATTTGGCTACAGCCTATTTTAGCCCTCTCAACAAACTTCTCTATTTGTAACTTTTAAATGCATTAACAAGTGAAGCTTGGCACTAAAATTTATTGATTCATCCCTAATTATCTTTGCTGAAACCAGCCGCTCGGGAGAATGACATACCTTCATAAGCTCGGGGTGCATACTTCTCTCCAAACTTTCCATGATATTCTCCGGTTTTCCTTGGCTGCTTGTTTCATCATCTGAAAATTCATGAAAAGCAGATGTTCCAGACCTTGCAGTCTGTAAGTAATCTCATAAGAAGATCCAAACCATCCTCTATCCAAGATTGATTACTAAGAGGCTTCGTGATGAGTGGAAAGCTTTAATGGAACCCTTGAAAATCTGCCATGGACTTCTCATCCATGTGGGAGTGTCCAATTTCAGGCCTTCTAATACACTAGAGCATATATAATACTGGGTACTTACATTTTTATATGCCTTCATATTTAACTTATATGAAGGAAAAGGTCAATCAGGATTACAAATTTACACTGAATGAAGGATGTTTCATGCCCTAGAGATGAGTGCATTACCTTCGTAAGAAATCATTCAAAAACTCTGACCTTGTACAGATTCCGCTGGGTCTTTTTTCTCTTGAACCAAACTGTCTGTATTGATCTGAATGATCTTTTTCAAAGTTGTGAGCCATTCCTCCATTTCCTGTTCTGTTTCAGCAGCCAGATAATGGCTGTACTTATCTAACATCTTGAGTTCAAAAGCATGACGCCTCATTTTGGGGCACTGACAGACGAAAAAAAAAAAACAAGCTTAGTAGAGTGTTTCAATGTTACCGTTTTTTCCACTAACGTATTTTAGTTCTGTTTACTGTTCTACAATTACAATATGTCTGTGAAACAAACACACCCACCATAATATTTAAAGCCTTCTGCTTTCTCCATTAGCATCCTCTGCCACAAAAATCACCACGCTGAGATATTTTCCTATTTCCATCCTGCTTAAAGTTTTCTTGACTATTTATAGTTTTCTAAATGAATCTTCTTTGAAAAGCAGTCATGAATGTGGCCAGAATTACTCTACACAATATATAAAGGGCATAAATGCCAAGAATGCTTTACTCAAATTTGCTCCCCACCCCAAAAAAAACCCACAAAAACAAAAGGATTCTTCTACTGTCTGCAAAATGATATCCAACATGATAGCATAAATGAAAGATCACATGGGCACATGACATCTGGCCCTGTTATAACCCACACCCTGGTACTCCCCTGCCCAATGGGCAGCCACCAACACACACAGCACCCAGCATAGGGGCTGCGGCTGCCCCTGGCCACAGGCCTCTGGAGGCGATCCAGCCCTTTCTTCAGCTACAAGGCTCCATCAAGCCTTCCCACCTACCCCCTGCCTCCATCAGCTACAGGGGTAGATGAGCATTGCTCCGGGTGGGGAGGAGATGGACGGCATCAGTCAAGCTCATCCAGCTGAAGGCCTGGAGCAGCAGGGACAGAGAGCTGGCTTTATTCCTGTCTTCACCCGAGAGTGCCCCCCAGACTTCCTGCACCCCTCCAGAAGCCAGAGCCGTGCCAAACTCACTGTAGGAGCAGAGGACCTGAGGCAATCCAGTCTAGGATTCCTGCCTTGGTCTCAGGCCAGTAGGACAATCAGGACAAGGCCACTTCTCTCCCATAACTATGAATTCCCAAACCAGTGAAATTCCCCGCCATGTATTCCCTGGTTCAAAGGGCCTGATCCAACAATCCCCGAATCAGTCGTGCCAGCCCCCCTCCTGACGCCACCTGCTTGTCGGCAGGAGTCAAGGTGAAGGGATGCTCAGCAATGAAAATAAAAAAGGAAAGCATCCACCTCCAATTAATTCAGAGTGGAATATCATACTGGCACTTAATGTTTTATGGCTTACTTTCACTTTGATCCTACATATTTGCTCTATTCAACCACTACACCCCACCACACATGCATTCCTACCCCCAAGCCCACCTTCCAACTGTTTCAGACCTGGCTTGTCCACCTCCACCTCCAACCTCTTGCTCGTGCCAAGTTTTCTTTGGTGGCTTAGTGGAAAAGCATTGGTGGAGAAGCAGCGTGGCTTAGTGGAAAGAGCACAGGCTTGGGAGTCAGAGCTTGTGGGTTCTAATACTGGCTCCGCCACTTGTCAGCTATGTGACTTTGGACAAGTCACTTAACTTCTCTGTGACTCAGTTACCTTCTCTGAAAAATGGGGATTAAGACTCTGAGCCCCACCTGGGACAACTTGATAACTCTGTATCTCCCCCAGGGCTTAGAACAGTGCTTGGCACATGAGAAGCAGCATGGCTCAGTGGAAAGAGCCCGGGCTTGGGAGTCAGAGGTGATGGGTTCTAATCCTGGCTCCGCCACTTGTCAGCTGTGTGACCTTGGGCAAGTCACTTAACTTCTCTGTGCCTCAGTGACCTCATCTGTAAAATGGGGATGAAGACTGTGAGCCCTACACGGGACAAACTGACTACCTTATATCTACCCCAGCGCTTAGAACAGTGCTTGGCACATCGTAGGCGCTTAACAAATACCAACATTATTATTATAGTAAGCGCTTAACAGATACCATTATTATTATTATTATTTGTGGAACACCCTTCCCACTTCAAATTCAGACAAGGCCAAAGCTGTCTCCAACTTCAAAACCCTCCCCAAATCCCACCTCCTCCAAGAAGCCTTTCCAAGTTGCATCAACCCAACAGTCATGTTTAGCACTTTTAGATTCATTCTCAGCACTTGTGTACCTATCAGCTTTTTGTATATAATAATTTATACAAGTTACTTATTTTCACTTATTTATTTACTCCCCCTACCAGGAATCTTCTCATTTGCTTTTGTTGTGCTCTCCCACGGTCTGAGTACAGTGCTCTGCATATAGTAAGTGCTCAGTGAAGACTACTGTTTGATTTAAGAGCTGGAGGCAACCTTTTCCAAATCCCACCTAGTACCTGTTCCCCCACTTCCCCTCCACCTCCTCCTCTTCCATCCTCCCACTGCTAATTATTTGCAGCTGAGGGGTTGGAGGAGAGAGACAACAGAGAAAGGAGGCCAAATTCCTGTAGCCCTGACCCAGAGGCTTCTGATGTAGCAAAGCACTGCACAACCTACAAAGGGATGTCACTACAGAAACTAGGGGATTGATGTTTGGGTGAGCCTTTCCACTATAACAATAATTATACTAATTATGGTGTTTGTTAAGCACTTACTGTGTGCCAAGCACTGTCCCACATGGGGCTCACAGTCTCAATCCCCATTTTCCAGATGAGGTAACTGAGGCACAGAGAAGTGACTTGCCAAGGTCACACAGCAGACAGCGGAGGAGCCGGGATTACTCAAGTCTTCTTCCCAAAACCAAATGTCGGGTTAAAAGAAGATGATTCTGAAGTGTTTCTCTCTGGCCCAGTCTTAGGAGAGTGGAAAATAAGCTAAGTCCATCTTAGTTTCTTGAGGGCAGGGATCATGATTACCAACTCTATTGGGTTGTTCCCTCCAAAGCGCTTAGTACAGTTCTCAACAATACCACTGGTTGATAGGCCTACCTGGACAACTTCAATGCAGGCATCTAAGTAGATGCAGCCTTTAGATTCCTTTGAATTCTTTTCATCTTTGTAGGAATTAAGAATATAAGAACCATCAGGAAGCTGGGTTAAGTAAAAATATCTTCTTTTGAATACCTGTGAAAACAAAAGGACATCAGTATTATACTAGTCACATTTATGTATGGTTCCTTTGATCTGAGGACCTCAAAGGACTTTGTAGACGGTATCTAAATAATTCTCAGGCAGGCCCGAGACATAAATGAAAATTACAATTACCCCTATTTGAAAGATGGAGAAATTGAGGTAAAATGACTTCAAGGTCACACACAGTAAAGAGCACACCTGAAGCCTGATATGAACTTGGATCTCTGTATTGTATAAGCTATCCTCATTTTTGCCTTTTCCCTGTTATATTCACAATGAACTAACAGCCTCGTTTAGCATTTGGTTCCTCTTACAACATAAATCAACGTGGGAAAAAAATTCTCAAAATTAGAGGTTCAGGGAGGAAAATATTTCCCTTTTCAAGATACAAAAATAAAACCATCAACACTAAAACCAAAGGCATGTCATCTTCTGAATTAATAAAAGGCTTATGGATCCAAAGAGATATGGAAGGGTTTCAGCCCTGGCACAGATGCCTCAAAGATAGGTGCCCAAATTTCTACTCTCCAAGTCACACTCTGTAGTGCGATGAGGACAAGTACTTGGGAATAAAATACTATAATGCAACCTTCACAAAGAGTTTGGATTTTGAAACTGGAGATGCCAAAGTTTGGACAAAATGTGCATAATGAATGGAATAGGGCCTTTCCTAACACTGGGCCTAGAAAACTTCTCCTATTTCCCATAAGCATTTTGATGCTCACCCCATTCCCACAACACTTATGTGCATATCCTTATACTCTGTTTCCCCTACTTGTAATTTATTTTAATGTCTGCCTCCCTCTGTAGACTGCAAGCTCCTTGTGGACAAGGATCAGGTCTACCAACTCCATTTTACTGTACCCTCCAAGCACTTAATACAGTTCTCTGCACTCGGTAAGGACTTGATAAACACCACTGGTTGACTAATTGATTGAAGCTTAATTCTGGTAGAAGTCCTGGGACTATAGATCTAGAAAGCTTGAAGTGGAAAAAGAACTTCAGAAAAGCACTCTTGGCTTGAAGGGGGAAATTCAACATCCTAAGCTTTTATTTTTTCTTATCAGCAGAAACTAATTAAAGAAGGTCACTTTGAATCATGTTTAGGTTGTTGCTAAACATGTAAAACTGATGAAATTCAAGTTGAAGAGAGTAATATTTGGAACAAATCCTTCCCTCACTGAATAGTATCAAATGTTTTCCTATGGTTCAAGCAAGCAGAATACAGAAACACGCTCTCATCTCTCAAAAGATCTCCCATGTACTTTTTAAATCTAACCCCTTTATCTGTGTGCCTCGAACCTTACTCCCTCTTATCTCTTAAAATTCTTGCTCCCACCTTTCTCTCTCTTTAAACCCTGTATTCAAACTCTAATTCTCCTCTGGCTTCAATCAATCAATCAATCATATAAACTGAGTACTGCATGCAGAGCATCATCCTGACCACTTGGAAGAGTACAACATAACAGAGTTATGGTAGACACCTTCCCTGCCCACAGTGAGCTTACAATCTACAGACAAGTTTACAATCTCCTTCCCTTCTGCCTATATCTCTCAAATACTAACAGAATAATCACTCAATCCCACCACTCCCTCCAGTTACTGCCCCATCTCCCTTCTCTGCCTAACTCCTTAATTCCTCCATTTCTTTCTAACAACTATATTATTGAGCCCACAATATATTTTTTGCTCTCTTTGTTCTTCTGAGGCTGTCCTCACCAAAGCTTCCACTGATCCTTCCCCCAACTGGAAAAAAACAATAGACTTCTCTGTCCTAATTAATTCTCCTTAACCTCTTAGCTCCTTCCAACGATGCTGAACATACCCTTCTCCTAGAAACTCTCTCCAGCCTTAGTTTTAGCAATACAGGACAGCTTTGAAGGTGAGACTGCAAAGTTTCTTAGTCATGACTGAAAGTGACCGATATCACATGTATCTGTTGACAGGAACATTCTCAGTTCTATCACAAAAGGTGTTTACCCTGCACTTTTTAGATTGAACACCATGGCAGAATTAGGGATAGTTTTTCCAGCAGTGCAGGTCTACCTGGATGAAGTGTGACACAATAGCAAAAGAACCAGGTGTGCACACGCCCAAGCTGAGAATTATAATATGTGTTTTCCTTAAACCAGGATTTTGCAAGAATTGAACTCCCACAGTATAAGAGAATGGGATGCACATTCTCCCCCCGTCCTCCCCAAGCTTGTTAGGGTACAACTGTCAGAAAAGTTTAGTGGTTGTGACTCAAAGCTTAATTATAATAAAATCTAAGCAAAAAATAAGAAAGCCTGTAAGAGACTATAGGAAAATCTACCAAATGTTTTCAATATAATGACAATAATCATAATAATAGTATGTTAAGTACTGTACTAAGCCCTGGGGTTGACACAAAATAATCAGGTCAGATAGAGTACCTATCCCACATGGGGCTCACAGTTTAAGTAGGAGGGAGAACAAGTAGTGAATCCCCAATAGATCGGTGGCATTTATTGAGCACTTATTGAGCACACAGCACCGTACTTAGCTTTTGAGAGAGTACACTACAATAGAGTTGGAACACATGGTCCTTGCCCACAAAGATCTTACGGTCTAGAAGGGGAGACAGTTATTAAAATATGTTATAGAAAGGGGAAATGGTAGAGTGCCAGGATATGTACATAAATGCTGCGGGGCCCATTTATGAGATGAAGAAAATGAGGCACAGAAAAGTTAAGTGACTGTCCAAGGTCACACTGCAAGTAAATGATAGAGCCAGGACTGGAACTCAGGTCCACGGATTCCCAGACCCTTGCTCTTTCCACTAGGCCACGCTATTTCTCTATTGACAGCTTTGCTGTTGAGAAAATAGGGTGAAGGAAGAGAAAATGCAGATTTTAGCATTCATATTATAGTCTTCTAAATATTTTCTTTATGCAGCTGTTTCACCATGAAAAGCCTGCTTTGCAGAAGTTATTTCCAATAGTAGCAAGGCACGTCACTATAATGAAAAGGCTAAAAAGGGATCTGAAATTATGGTAAATCACTTCCTGCAACACTGTAAAGGCATCAGAATGTGCCAGCGCCTTCAGCAAACTAATGAACCTTCTAAATTTGGACCTAGAGCTAATGGGAGGCTTTCAAAGTCCCCTTCAGAGGCTAAGGGATCAAAATCCTCTCAGAAATTCTTAAGGAGCAAGAGAGGAAGTCAGGAACATAACTTCCCTGACATTTATCATGGTTCACTTAGTTATCTGCCTACTGTCATTTCAATAAAAAGGCAGTTGTTCGAATGACTGTATAGGATAGTAGCAGCAATTATTTCTATCATGACTCTCATCTGAGAACCTCAAATCACTTAAAGATCATTAACTATGACTCTCAGCACCAGGTAACATTACCCAAATTTCACTTGGAAGAAATCTGAGGCACAAAAGAGCTCTCCAGGCCTCACAAGAAAGTTGGTGGTCGAGCTGGAATCATAACCACCCTCAAAATCCCTGAGCCACACTGCATATTCAGCTTCCATACAGGAAGCAAATGAAGAACACAGACTCTGAAAACAAACAGCTTTCTTTTTCTCAGAAGCTAATAAAATGCACCAGAAGGGAAATCACATGGCATGTGCACAGACTTGTTCCCCATTCCAAAGATCCCTCATCTACTACTCCACATGGTTAATGTATCTCAACACTTTAATAGTTAACTCGTGATGAGAGTCACCGACACCTTCTTCTTGATTTCTTTAGAGCAAAGTGGGAAAAGTGATAAATACCACCAGAAAAATACCTGGGTTTCTCAGGATGGGCACACCATGGTCCTAAGAGAGTCTCCTTTACCACCAATACCAGCAATAGAGGTGGCACTGAGGAGAATAAGGTTTGCCCAGTGGCAGTGCTGGGACCCTACCCCTACTCTCGGTTCACCTCTGGTCAAGGAAAGAGGGAGGGGAGAGCTCTCTGGAGAATGTCATCCTTTACATTTGGAATTCCCCAGCTTCCCATTTTGCTTCCTTGGGGACGGGATTAGAGATTCTTGAGAGGCCAAAATTTTCCACATGACACAGCCCCCTCCCCTTCCCCATTTTTACCTCCAGAGCAATGGGTTCGTCAGTGAAGGGGGCAATTCTGCTCTTCAAGGTTACAACACTCCCCACTCCCAAGTCCCCCTGAAAACACCAACTCAATTATGGTGCCAAGAACATGTATGCCCCCCATCTTGTTTCCTCTATGTCTTGTCCAAGATAGAGATATGCACGCAAGCACACGCACACACGCACGCACATACACACACACACACACAAATACACACGCACCCCACCCCACCCCCATACCCTATCTAAATCACTCTGTATGCTGGGAACCAGAATTGTAAGAAGCCGCTGGAGGGAGTGCATGGGCCACCGTGCTTACCTACACCAACCGCCTCCTTAGAAAAATGCATACTGTATACCAGCCAATCAAGACCTTACTATTTTCTCCTCTGATGTAGAAAGAAAGTGAAAAAACAGAAGTACCTATCTGCCCAGGAAGAGAATCAGAGCCTTTAATTCTAAAAAGTGACACAAAAAGAATCTCGCACAAGGCAATGCGAGATTCAATGCCCCATTCAAGCCTTTTAGTAGCTGAATGGGAGATCTGTAGATTTCAGAAGCTATCCACTTACCAATTATTTTGGCTCTACTATCCATATTGCATTATAGACAGATGAAATAAGCTAAATGTATTTCCAGTTTTGTTTCCATTAATAATAGAGCAGGTGAAAATGGAATTCATCTGAAAGTACAGACAAACATGAAGTAGACCTTTACTCGCTCCTTGCTTGCTTCTCAGTCAGCCTAATACATTAATAGCAACCTGAATAGCTGGGAGCCTTGGAGTGCCCCTTCTCTCTTCAACGATCACAAATTCGAGCCTCTACTTCCAAATATTTTGGGGAATGGGATGGATTAATTTAGGAGGGGAGCAAAGGGAGGTTTGGAGGAGATAACTTTGTAAATCTAGAGTTGTTTTGTGGGGATTTTCCCTGCAGAACTGCTACCCTGGGGGAAACCCCAGGAAACAAGTTTGACTCAACCAACAAACCCCAGAGCTCCAGGGCACAAACTCCCAAGCTCTGAACTTCTCAGGCGACAAGCTGCCAAGGATCTGTCTCATGTCACTGATTACTGTTGTTATAATTATCCATGTGAAACCAGCTGTGCTGATGCCTGGACTTGGATTGGGACTGCTTGCAAAGCTAGTTTAAGCATCTCTTACTAAGTATGGTAATTCTCTCCCACTAATCCATAAACTGATTCAAACCTTTTTTTCTGGTTCGGGGGAACTCAGGCCATTAAAAAATACAGTCAATCAGCACTTAGAACAGTGCTTTGCACATAGTAAGAGCTTAACAAATACCATAATTATTATTTACTGAGCACTTACTGAGTCCAGAACACTGAAGTAAGCACTTGGGAAAGTACATGATCTTACACTCTGAGTCACAATCTAGTGGGGAGCCAACCCTTATATCTCTTCCCCTTCCCCAGAACCGGAAACTAACCAGTGACGGAATTTACAAGAGACTTGCTTCCCCTTCCTGCTCCTCCAAGACTGTAAGCTCCTTGAGGTCAGGACTAGTATCTAACCAACTCTACTGAATTTTCCAAGCACATACTACATTGCTGTGCACATAGTAAATACTTAATAAATACCACTGATTGATTGGTGGAACTTGAACTCAGGAAACAACTCCTCATGGGACTGACAGGATCTCACATTGAGCTAATTTCCCTGGGTCCACAACGGGGGTGTGATTTGCGTAAGTGGTGTTTAGTTGGCTTATAAATTTGTCTGGGCGTCCTGGCGGTTCAACCAATCCCGAGGCGAAGCAGTTGAATTGCAACCCAACATGGCACTAGAGTCCCCACAACCCCAACCCAGCCATTCATATAATGCAATATGACACTGTCCAGCCATGATGTGTCCAGAACTTCTCAGGGTCTGGTGCAGAGCTCCTGATAATTTTTTTTGTCAGCTTTTTAAATAAAATGAGGCTTCTTGGGTCTGGTGAGTTACCACAGGTGATTCCCTGCTTTCCCCACTCCAGCCGCTCCTGCACACATGCTCCCCTTGGCCCCCATAGCTCTTCTGCCTCCTCTGTCCACTGATCCAGCTGTGGAAACTGAGCCCCGCTTCACCCACACAGACTCTGCCATCTCCCTCCCCCCGGTCCAGTGGTGAAATCCGTGTGCACACCCTCTCTTCACCCACACAACCTCCGTCTCCTCTCTCCCCTGAACCAGCGGTGGGAACCACATGCATATCTCTCTTCACCCACACAACCCTCCACTTCCCCTCTGTCCCTTGGTTCAGTGGTGGAAACAGTCGGTGCATCCCCCTTCACACACACAGCATCCGTCTCCTCTCTGTCCCCAGGTCCAATCATGAAAAACAGGCACACCCCTCTTTGAATACCACACACTTTGGTTTTGGTAGAAACTGCACACACATGCATGGCCCCAGCAGTCTGCTCCCCACATGCAAGTCCCTTCCTCCTATGGAATTCCATGAAAAGTTCTGCCTCCCTCTTTCCCGGCACTGCCCCCTGACTGGAAGATCAGACCACGTAGTAATTGAAACTGTGAGATGATCTGATTGACAAGTAGGCATTAAAACTCATTTATCCTATCACTTTGAAGGACTACTTAATAACATTTACCAATGCAAAATGCACCAATCCCCCGTGGAACCTCTCTAGCAGAAATGCCCTGACTACACCTGGGTATAATTCTCTTCTTACTCTCCCCTGAAATGATTCTTCCTTTCCTTCCTTCCACTCCCCTCTTCCTTAAGCCTCTACATCATAACTCTCCTCCCTCTCCCCCATTTCTTATTCTTGTTTCTCTTTTCTTTCTCCACTCTTCCCAAACTCACCCTTTACTCTCTGCCTCCTCATCAACCCACCCCATGCCCCCTCTTGCTGGCTCTTCTGATCCACTCAAATCCCTCAACCATACACACAGTGCCAGAGCCAAACTAAAGTTCTTATCCACCGAGACAGCAGAGCATCCCAAGTCACAGGAGGTGGCGGGCAAATATGAATGGTTGCCGACTCCTAGAAGATCTTCCCATGATCAGTCAACCAATCCCTGCTGCAGGGGCAACCTGGCCTAGTGGAAGGAGAACAGGCCTGGGAGTCAGAGGACCTGGGTTCAAAGCCTGGCTCTGTTTCTTGCTTGCTATGTGACCTCGGCAAGTCACTTAACTTCTCTATACCTCAGTTACTTCACCTGTAAAATGGGGATTAAATCCTTCTCCCTCCAATTTAGACTGTAAGCCCCACGTAGGATAGGGACTATGTTCAATCTGATGACCTTGTATCTACCCCAGTGCTTAGTCCAGTGTCTGGCATATAGTACCTAACAAATACCATTAAAAAAAATCAATCGACAGTAATTATTATTAATAATAATAATGATTGTGGTATTTGTTAAGTGCTTACTCTGTGCCAAGTACTATTCTAAGCACTGGGGTAGATACAAGGTAATCAGGTTGGACACGGTCCTTGTCCCTCATGGGGCTCACAATCTTGATCTCCATTTCACAGATGAGGTAACTGAGGCACAGAGAAGTTAAATAACTTGCCCAAGGGCACACAGCAGTCGTGTAGCAGCCGGGATTAGAACCCACGACCTCTGACTCCCAGGCCCGAGCTCATTCCACTAGGCCATGCTGCTTCTCTAGGCCATTTACTGAGCTGTGTAGTGTACAGGGCACCCAGCAGTAGCTTCAGGTATATTTTCCTGCTGCTGTTGTGCTTCGTGGTAGGTTTTCCTCTGCCATTACCGCATCCCCACTATGGGACTCATGCCAGGATTTCAGCTCAGCCAGCAGCACTGGCCAGGAACATAGCAGCTACTTAAATCTCGCCTTCTTCTGTTGCTGGGCAACTCCACCCCTCGCTGCACTTGGACATCTTTGTGGTCAATATTTCCTACGTACGTCAAAGTGCATCCCTTTATGACAAGTAGTCACCTTTTTATACTACCTGAAGGCCTTAAGCATCTCCATTAGATTAAGAATTTTCTGCATCTGAGTAAGAAATGAATTATAATCTCGATCTGCATCCTCTACAGCTGGAATTCACCCGCTTTCTAGCTTGAGCAATGAAAATGAAAAGGTTAATGATCACATGGGGAAGACTGCAGAAGGAAAATTAAACAAAAATTGAATTAAGTTTTCCTCTCATCGACACTCCCGGATTCTACTCACATGATGGGTGAAAGGCAGACTGACCTCTGATTTGGCTTAATGAAAGTATGGAATAAAAGCTTCTGGAGAAGGGTAGCAAGTTGTTTACACAAATACCGAGCTACTAAACAGATAGTTACATAAGAAATATTCTGTTTAAAGAAAAAGACTTGGACATTTAGATTTTAATTTTGTAAATGGATCTTCTTTCTGTACATCCAGTTTGGTCCTCCTCCAGGATTCCTTAAAGATCTTTATTTAAGAGCTCTTTGTCCATTCGTCTTCCTCTTTTTAACCCAGAGACATTGATCAGAAAACAGTAACTGATTTTCTTAATCTCGTTCCACTTCTGAATTTGGCTTGGTACCCAGAGCTACTTGAACTGAGGCAACATTTGAACTATAAACTCACTGTAACCTTCTGAACCCATTGTTATTTCCCTTCGGTCACCACTCTCTGAGGTAACAAATTCTATGTTTACTATCCATGGGAAAAGAGGTGTTTCCTTTTGTCTGCTTTGAACTCTGCACTCTTGCGCTTAAATGGGTGAGCCCTCGTCCTAACATTATGGGATTTGGGGAACAACAATTCCATATACTCCTTAAGCACACCCTTCATGATTTTGTAGGCTTCAATCATATCCCTTAGTCTGTATTTTCCTAGTTCTTTTAATCTATCCTCTTAAGGAAGCTTGGTGTTCCCCTGATCGACTTTGTTTCCCTCCTCTGAACCTCCACCGGTGCCGTTATATCCTTCCTAAAATACAGGAACAAGAACTACAAATAGCTTTGCGGACACAGGCGTATTCTGCCTTTTGTTCTGCCATCTCTCCCCTTCCTAATGATGCCCAGCTTTCAGTTGGCCTTTTGGGAGAAGGCTGCAGAGTGAATGGTTAATTTAAAAGAACAGTCTGTAATGACATCACAATGCCTTTCCTGAGTCATGGCTGATAGCTCTGAGCCCATCACCACAAAATTGTAATTTGGTTACTTCTCCCTAGAAGTGGTACTTAGCATTTGCTCAGACTTTTCTGCCCTTTTTCAGCCCCCTTACTCAGCTTTTTGAGAGATTTTCCTGAAGTGTTTCCCCATCTTTAGGGCTTTTCCGGGAGTTCAATGTCATATGCAAATTGAGGTCTCACTGCCAATTCTCCCCTCCAGATTACGTATGATGGTGTTAATAAAACCAGACCTAAACCAGCTCCCTAACTCAAATAGTCTCTTCTGTTACAAAAATGGGTGTTTGTGGCTCTGAGCTTTTTGGACAAAAGAATATTGAACTCCTCCTTACCTTCATGGTCACGGTGATGGTGCTATTGACATTTGCTTTATGCAGCCAGCCTTGTTTGATAACCCCCCCCTTCTGAGAACATAATGATGATGAATCCTGAAAGAATGCAAAAGATGGAGAAAAATTTACTCATATGCAAGATCTTTTCTTCTAGAATGCCTGATGCCACTGGGGTTCCATATCAATAGCAGGACAAAAGAGTGAAGTCTTACTGAATAACTATGACTAAAAGTAAAAACAGTTGCACCTTTTAGAAGAAATTCACTACTTTCCAACATAAGAGGATCCAGATTTAGATCATTTCTTTATTATGCTTTTCCTTTATTCAAAGACTGAATAGTCACAATTCCACCTCATTTAGCGACAAATAATTAAATATGACTTGGTCAGTACATGCTTTTATTACATTTTTCCTTAAATACTCATTTATGGAACATCTTAGATGAAATTGCTTCCTCAAGTTTTCTTTTTAATCCTTTGGTTAATGCTGCAAATCAAACCAACAGGGGCCCAATGGGTCTAAAAAGTTCACCTTGTAGTATCTAAAAGCATCCTGGAATTAACCATAGCATTCTGGGCATGGCATGGCAAACCCAATGTTTCTATTACCTTAGAGTAACAGTAAAGACGATTCAGTACAAGAGTCAAGCAAGTGATCACCAGCAAAGCAAGGAGCAAGCTAAATTACCAATGAAAAACTTAATCCCAATGATTGCAGAGGAATTTCGTAGTAGATTTTTCCCCATTCACTTCAATGCTTTAGTAGATGCTGTTTGATGATAATTTTGCTTCTTAAATTCAACTAAATTTACTTTATCATCTAAAATCATTTCAGATCCTTTGTTCTAATAATATGTACTCTTCTCAATATAAGTTTAAAAAACAAAGAGTATTTCCTATTTAAAGAATGGAAACTATTTCAGGCCATAAGAACATGAGCATACCAGGGTCCAGTCAACCCACAAGTCTTTTTCTGACAGCGGCACCAAACAATGCTTGGAGGAACTATGTGAAAGTTGCCTTCTTAACATCAATCCTCACAATTACGGGAGAACAAAAAAATGTCGGAATGGTCTGAATGTTAGGAATGGGACTCACAATATCTGGGTATTACCACATAAGTGGATGGGATAAAGAAATCACAGAGGCAACTGCTTATTGGTCTCTCTAAGTATTATCGAGATGGATTTAACCTCCCTCCCAGGCGCTAAAGGCAAGAGCAAGAATTGCTCTTGACAACTCTTACATGGAGTTTAAAAATTATTGATTGATTGATGGAGCTGTAAAACCCCAAAAAGAAATGGGCCAAGCCAAAGAGTGCACTCCTCTGGAAATTCCTCCAAGGGCGAAGAGCCTCCTGTGGGTTTCCATAGCTGTTTTGCAACTCAGGTGAAATAGATAATCTTTGTCACTGGTGGCTTAAACAAAAATCTGCTCTGCTGATGTGGTACCTGCCCTGTTTCCACTCTATCCCCTAGGGGGTGGCATTTCTAATTCTCCCAGTAAAACAGCCCAGAGGAAAGTTTTCCACTCATTTCCAGAGGAGAGGCCTAAGTCTGGCCACCTCCAAAGGCCTCTTGGATGCCAAGAGGAGAATAATTACATATTATTAAATAACATTATTAAAACCTGCATCAAAAACTAGACAAAATTACTTGCATGTGGAGCCTTCTATTTTAATTTTTAAAAACGTTTTCTTCTGTTCTGTCATTTCTGAGAATATGATTTGAAATCTTTCCCTCTGGATACCTCAGTTAAAAAGTTCATTACATTCACTCTCCTCCCCTTCCTTACCTCATCCTTTTCAAAGTCTTCATCAACTTCAAACACATGACTAGGGATCTTTTCCGGCCTCAAGGATTTGCTGAAAATGCAAAATCATTCGCTTTAAGAAAATGAAAGCCACATTGGAAAAAATTCCAAATGGAAGCTTTGATTAGTCACTACATATCTACATGTTATAATTCCAGTAAAAAGGCTTTTGGCTATTAAAATTTCTTAGGAGAGAGGACGATATTTTACCGGAATGATAGGTTGCATTAATCCTTTGGAGAAATTCTAATGTTTTAAAAAAAAAATCCTCACCCAATTCTGTTTTCCTTTATTTTTTTCTTTTACAAACAATAATGCTAGAGAAGAGTAAAAATCTTTGAGGTACCTTAATTGGAACCAGCAATATGCCAACTAACAATCACCAAACCTTCTCAGATCTCTTGTTTCCTCTTTTCAAAGGGAGCCCCTCGTATTTTCACCTGTTTCCAAATTTTCAACAGGTCTCAAGACCTCAAACAATTCTCCCTCGTTTATTTATTCACTCAAATAAAAAAGTCACCCTTTGAGATTTTGATCCTCTGTGTTCAGCAAGAACAACAGTCAATGGAACGATCAGTTTCAGAAAGACATCTATAAAATTATCTACTGTATCAGAGAAACAGAGAATAATACACCTGCAGCTTACTGCACACACACACACACACACACAAAAGGAGCAAAAATGTGATGGACCAATGAAAGATCAGAAATGCAAGCTTCATTGAATAAAAAGCAGTAAAAAACAGTTAAAATACTAAAATAAAATTTTCTAATTTGATGTAAAATGTAATATGCAGTTATATATTCTGAAGAAAAACATTTAACTACAAAAACCATACATATACAGTCAATGGTGGGTCCAAAACATTTAAAGCAACGAGTGCAGCTTGCATAACTTGTTGTAAAATCTATGATTCTTTTAATACACGTGTGCCATCTACCACTGTGCAGAGGGTGTCACTGCTTGCAGGTCTGTCTCTCCCTCAGAGCCACCCACTGCTATTTCAACTGCTGCAGGCCCTGTTGGCCTGTCTTCTGCTACTGCTCCAAGTAATCTTTATCTCTCCTGCCATGCTTCAAGTTTGCCTCAAAGTATCTGGTTTCCCACCTTCCATTTACCATTCAGGAACTGCCTGAATGTCTGGCTCTCACTCAATCTCTATAAATGGATCAGAAATGGACTGGCTGTTCTTGAGCAAATGGAGGAGGCTGCCCTTAGGATAGAAAGACAGAGCCACGACCAGCTACAAACCCAGTGAACAATGGCTATTTTCATTTGCCAGAAAATAGACTATAATGCTCGCAGAATAGAAATAACTCAAGACCACACATTGGTCTTTTTAGACACAGACAGGGAGAGTTAAAACACCTTCAACAGCTTCATGGTGACGGCACAAAAGACAACAGCGGACTAGAACGATACAGAGATTTATACTGATAAGAAAGGAGCCTAAATTGGCCTTGGAGAGGTTTAGCAGGGAAATTACCTCGTTTAGCAGGAAAATTACCTCTCCTGAAAGATTGCTCAAAATAATCAACTTACCACGGCAACATTCGAAAATCACTGGAGAAGTCCTCATACTTGTAGTTCACCACTTGCCAATCTGAGCTGTAGGTTTTAATACACTGAAAGCAAATTTAAATCAAGCAGTAATTGATATTTAATGAGCACGTACTCTAGGCAGAGCGTTCTACAATACAATAGAGTCGGTAGACTGTAACCTCGTTGTGGGAAGGGAATGTGGAATGTGTCTGTTTATTGCTGTATTGTACTCTCTCAAGAGCTTAGTACAGTGCTCTAAACACAGTAGACGTTCAATAAATATGACTGAATGAATGAATGAATGTATGTTGGCAGACATGCTCCCTATCAACAAGGAGCCCAAAATCTAGAGGAGGAGTTCAAGGGCATTAACTGAAAGCAGAGAAAACAGAGCCCAAATAGCTATCTTTTAAACACAGCGGTCAAAGCAGTCTAGGAATGCCCTCTTTGGGCTTATAAATGGAATTTAGACACTTTTGAATGCATCCGAACGTTTTCATGAAATCATACATCTCTGCTTCATATTAAATCAGTTCTACATGCAGAGAGTAACTGAAAAAATGGAAACGGTTACTTCCTGCAGTTGGAAAAAATTTTGGCTAAAACCACAGCACTGTATTATATATCAGCTATGACAACTATGTTGCAATTTAATGTTAGAAAGCCACTTTCAAGCATTTACTCTATAAAAGACTCTACATACACTATGTGAACAGCCCAGTATTTTGCTCCTACCTCTTTGACAAACAGACTCTGAGCCTTCTTTTCAGCATCTTCTGGAACAGTGGACTGAACTGTTCGGCGTTGGCGACAAATCACTGATACCTGAAAAGAAACATTCCCTGTTGAAAAGGTCTCCAAAAATGTCAGGTTCTTAGTGGGAAAAAAAAGTATTTGTGGAAAGTATCTCAGAACTCACAGATACATCCTCCATTGGAAACATAAGCAAGTCTCTGAGAGGATCGCTGTAAATCTGGGCTTTCCTTTGTGTGATGACATTTTCGTAGTCCAGGGGTTCAACAACTTTTGTCTTTTCCTTTGAAAGAATAAAAAAACCTCGTTGTCAAAACACATGAAGATATCACAAGGACAATCTAACCACCAGTAAACCTTCCTTTTCACCCCTCCTAGGTAGGCCTCGCTCCTTCATTCCACCAAAAATATCCTAAAAAATCTCTGCTAAGTGAATGCCAGATTTTCTGCGGGACACAAGTTTGGTGCTGTGGTTGTAAGAGAACCCATAAATATCCTATAGGACTTGAGAAAAAACCTTCCCTTCCCCTGCTCCCACCCCTAATTCTTCTTGGGTAGTTTTTGCAGCTCTGGGAATGCCCAGGAAGGAAGAAAAACACGGGTCCAGGAATCACTTTTCCATCTCTCTTCCTGCGGTCCAATGCATATTTCACATGCTCTTGGTACAGTGTTTTGCACATAGTGCTTGATAAGTATAACTGAATGAATGCTGGAGGCAGGGCAGGACATATTTCACACCATAGCAATTAAGGATGAGCCATTCCCTGAGATAATAATAATAATGGTATTTGTTAAGCACTTATTATGTGCCAGGCACCATTCTAAGCACCAGGGTGGATACAAACAAAATGGGTTGGACACAGTTCCTGTCCCACATGGGGCTCACACACTCAATCTCCGCTTTACAGATGAGGTAACTGAGGCGCAGAGAAATGAAGTGACTTGCCCAAGGTCACACAGCAGACAAGTGGCAGAGCCAGCATTAGAACCTATGACCTTTTGATTCCCAGGTCTGTGGTTCATCCACTAAGCCATGCTGCTTCTTGTATTTTTGCTAATCCTGAGTCAGCAGCAGGAATGGTTCTTTTCACCTGCTCGTCCCGCCCCCCCTTCCAATTCCCTCCATCCCTCTCTTCCTTCCCCATCTTCCTCATCACTCACCAACCCCCTCTGAAATACATTTCTCTGCTTACTCAGCTAAGACTCTCTCCCCATAACCTTTGTCCTACCACCCAGCTATCTTGCTCGGCCTGTACACAGCCCACTCCTGCTCCTCCTGGCTGATGGGAGAGAACCCACCGAGTTCAGTGAGGACCAGATCCTATTCCACCTATGACTGCACCAATCTCAGTCTCCACTCTTCAATCTTGGTTTCTGGCCCCCTCGGTCTTCTTTCCCTGTGCCTCTGGATTCTCCTGCCCAACTCTTGCGTTTTTCTAGCCTCCATCTCATTCTCTGAGCTTCTCAATGCTTTTCCCCTGGATTGGTGAGAAGGCTAAAGGAACACAAAAGGAAGTTTTGCAAAAGACACCCCCTATGCATTCCCCCCCATCCACCACCACTAACAAATGGAAAAAGATTGTGTTAACACAACAAGTAAAAGAAGAGTACAGGTTGGGGCATAGTTTATGTGGCGCGATGTAAAGTTTTATGCAAGTGTTCTCTGTTCCTCTGACTCTGTAAGGATGAAGCCAAGGGAGTCCCAGAGTGTGGGCTGATGAAGTAAGAGAGATCATATAGTAATTATGGTATTTGTTAAGTGCTTATTGTGTGCCAGGCACTGTACTAAGCACTGGGGTGGATACAAGCCAATCGAGTTGGACACAGTCCCTGTCCCACATGGGGCTCACAGTCTCAATCCCCATTTTACAGATGAGGTAACTGAGGCCCAGAGAAGTGAAGTGACTTGCCCAAGGTCACATAGTAGATTAGAACCCATGATCTTCTGACTCCCAGTCCCGTGCTCTATCCACTATACCATGCTGCTTCTCCATGTCCATCCTTGACCCAGGGACCCATAACTGAAAAAACAGGCCCTGCCCAACTCAACCTCAAGCCTCGCGTCTCTTCCTTTTGCAGTACTGACATCAGTTAGGTTTGTGGGCCAGCTCATTTCTAAGGCTTAACTTCTAGCAAAAGTGACCTGAGATCATCCTTGTGGCTTCCTTCTTAAACCCTCTCATCATTTATAATTAATAATTCTCTCATTCCTGGGCAACTATCCCTAAACAGAAACTCTTCTCTGCCACTTTTCCTGGCCACATTCCTCACTTTTTCCTTAATGCATTTATAATGAAAACCTGCCCCCTTAATGATCATAAATAAAACTAGGTTTCAGTCACCCCAGGCACATTTACTCTGGTTGAGTTTCAGAGATTCTGTACCGATTAGTAATGTGCAGTGTTACACCATAAACCCTAACACATGAAAAGGCAAAGATTTCTATTTCTGAAAACAAACTTAAAGACTTTGGGACTTTAGGAACAGCTATCCATTTAAGCGTTTATCACCATGAGGTAATCTATGTCAGTCTACAAAATAGAGCACTGGTATGTGATTTTGCTCTACAGTAATCTTTCAAAGGCTTCCTTAATCCGTATTTAAAAGCCTAGTCAGTCACAAGATTGAAAATATCCCTAGAAAAATTCCATTTTATGAAAGGAGGAAAAAGACCAGAAACAACTTCTCCAGCATATGAATCCTGCATTTTAAAAATCCTGCTATCACATAATTTTGACCATGACTAATTAAAGTCAAAACTGAAACTATAGTACGATTGCCTGCTCAACACATGGGGTATGCTTAGCCCAGTCACTGAAAAAAAGAAATTAATATGACTAGGAGAGTAGGGTAAAAGTCAAAATGCCATTTTTGGCAGCATGTTCCCAGGCACCCTAGGATCTTACTTTGAGAGGTGAATCAGGAAATCCTGAATGCAGAAATTCAATGCCATTTTATTTCTGCATTTTTTTCTACTACTGCAACTGGAGAATATGTCTTGCACAAAGTTATTCTCTTTTAGACTGTAAGCTCCTTGAGGGCAACTCAACTGTATTGTATTTCCCAAGCACTTAGTACAGTGCTCCACACAAAGTAAGCACTCAATAAATACCACTGATTGATTAAATGTCACAGATTCCAAATCAACACCTGCCTTTGGAGGTCCTGATTTGTTGAGCCCAATTATTCCTTGAGTTGGGCACTCTGGAAGATGGATTAACTCTTTGGTGTAGTGCACACCTATTTAATCCATCACTACCAATGACCTGAAAGAATTGATGCATTTCTGAAGTGCCCACTTATAAGTAAAACATCAATGTAATGAAAGCTATAATACATGAAAAAAATTTTGCTTAAGCAAGTTCTCAGTAAGTTCTACAGCTATGGAATTCAATTGTATCTACAACTGTTTCCTCTTCCTAGCTGAATTTCTCCTTATCTTTCCTGCTGGGAGAATGGGGTTTACTGAGCTTGATTTTTGCAACTTGGGGTGGGGGGAAATTGTAGCCCTTTACATGGGCACTATTCAAAGCAGAGTATCACAGCCGGGCACGGGGAGGGGGACGGGAGTGGACATTCCGGAGCAGTATGGTCTAGTGGAGAGAGCACAGACCTGGGAATCAGGGGACCTGGGTTTTAATCCCTCCTCACCACTTGATCTGGGGCAAGTCACTTAACTTCTCTGTACCTCAATTTCCTCTCATGTAAAATGGGAATTGAATATCTATTCTTCATCCTCTCTTATACTGTGAGCCCCATGTGGAATCACGACTGTGTCCAATCTGATTATTGTGTATCTACTCCAGCGCTTAGTAGAATGCTTAGAACATTGTGAGTGCTTAAAAAACACCACAATTATTATCAAATACCATTATTACTACTATTACTATCATTATCATTATTCTTTGGCTATCAGAGTGGGGCCAGGAGGGAGCAGGAAGATCAGCTACACAGCCACTGCACTCCAGGAGCGAAGTCCCAATAAGTAGACATAACCAACAGAACAATGAGTTTCAGGAAAAGGTCACAACTTCACTAAAATCTGCCCTTCCTTCTCCATCCGAACTGCTATCTCATTGGTCTAAGTCCCTGTTTTGATTACTGCATCAGCCTCCTTGCTGACCTCCTTGCCTCCAGTCTCTCCCCACTCCAGTCCATACTTCACTCTGCTGCTGGGATCATTTTTCTGAAAAAAAAAAAGGTCAATCCACATTTCCCCACTCCTCAAGAACCTCCAGTGGTTGCCCATCCACCCTGCGTCAAACAGAAACCCCTTACCGCTGGCTTTAATGTACTCAATCACCTTGTATCCAACTATCTTTTTTTCCCCATGGATTTGTTAAGCGCTTACTATGTGCCAGGCACTATACTAAGTGCTGGGGTGGATACAAAGCAGGTTGGATACAGGCCATATCCCACATTGGGCTCCCAGTTTTAATACCCACTTTACAGATGACCTAAGGCACAGAGAAGTGAAGTGACTTGTCCGAGATCACAGAGCAGACAAGTGACAGAGCCAGAACTAGAATCCAGGTCCTTCTGACTCCCAGGACTGTGCTCTATCCACCCAGCCAAACTGCTTCTTCTAGTTCTTCTATCTTTTATTGCTGATTTCCTACTACAACTCAGTATGCTTACTTCGCTCCTCTAACACCAAAATACTCAATCTCGTCTATCTCACAGCCAATATTTCGCCCACATCCTGCCTCTGACCCGGAATTCCCTCTCCCTTCATAGCTGACAGACCACCAATCTCCCCAACTCCAAAGCCTTAGTAGAATCATATCTCCTCCTCCTCTGTTCTCTCCTTCTCCCTCCAGGCTCGTATCTCCTCCTGCCTCCAAGACATCTCCACCTGGCTGCCTGCCCGCCACCTAAAACTCAACATGTCTAAAACTGAGCTCCTTATCTTCCCTCCCAAACCCTGTCCTCTCCGACTTCCCTGTCACTGTGGACGGCAATACCATCCTTCTCGTCTCACAGGACCGCAACCTCGGTGTCATCCTTGACTCTGCTCTCTCATTCACCCCACACATCCGATCCGTCACCAACACCTGGCGGTCTCAACTTCACAATATCACCAAGATCCGGCCCCTCCTCTCCATCCAAACTGCTATCGTGCTGGTACAAGCTCTCATAATATCCCTACTGGATTATGGTGTCAGCCTCCTCTATGATCTCCCTTCCTCCTGTCTCGCCCCACTCCAGTCTATTTTCCATTCCGCTGCTCAGATCATTTTCCTACAGAAACGCTCTGGGCATGTCACTCCCCTCCTCAAAAACCTCCAGTGGTTGCCCATCAACCTTTGTATGAAACAAAAGCTCCTCACTCTTGGCTTCAGTGCTCTCCATCACCTTGCCCCCTCCTACCTTAACTCCCTTCTCTCTTTCTACTGTCCACCCCGTTCACTCCGATCCTCTGCCGCTCACCTCTTCACTGTCCCCCGTTCACGCCCATCCTGCCGTCGACCCCTGGCCCACTTCCTACCGCTGTCCTGGAATGCCCTCCCTCCTCACAGCTGCCAAACTAATTCTCTTCCCCTCTTCAAAGCCCTATTGAGAGCTTACCTCTTTCAGGAGGCCTTCCCAGAATGAGTCCTCCCTTTCCCTCAGCTTCCCCTCTCCTCCCCTTGCCCCCTCCCCCCACCCTCTGTTCTTCCCCCTTCTCCCCCCCCCGCCCAGCACTCTCATTTGTATATATTATTTATTACCCTATTTATTTTGTTAATAAGGTGTATATCTACTTGATTCTATTTATCTTGATGGTGTTGTCTTGTTTTTGATTTGTTCTGTTTTGCTTTGCTGTCTCCCCCTTTTAGACTGTGAGCTCGTCACTGGGCAGAGACTGTTGCCAAATTGTACATTCCAAGCGCTTAGTACAGTGCTCTGCACATAGTAAGCGCTCAATAAATACTACTGAATGAATGAATCTCCTCCATGAGGCCTTTCCCAGGCCAGCCCTCATTTCCCCTACTCCATCTCCCTGCTGCATTGCCCTTGAACTTGAATTTGTACCCTTTATTCACTCCACTCTGAGTCCCACAACACTTATGTGAGAAGCAACATGGCTCAGTAGAAAGAGCACGGGCTTGGGAGTCATAGGTCATGAGTTCTAATCCTGGCTCCGCCACTTGTCAGCTGTGTGACTTTGGGCAAGTCACTTACTTCTTTGTGCCTTAGTTACCTCATCTGAAAAATGGGGATTAAGACTGTGAGCCCCACGTGGGAAAACCTGATTACCTTGCATCCCCCCAGCGCTTAGAACAGTGCTTTGCACATAGTAAGTGCTTAACAAATACCATCATTATTATTATGTCTACATATCCATAATTTTTTATAACGGATATAATAGCCTGCAAGCTCCTTGTGGGCAAGGAACAGATCTGGCAACTCTGTTATACTATACCCTCCCAAGCGCTTAGTACACTGTTCTGCACAGAATACATTCGATTGATTGGCTCATGAATGGCAGCTTCGAAATGCCATTTAACCCAGGGCCCCACTGTGCTCTTCCCCAGTGCTCTGCATTTAATAGGTATGCACTAAACACTATTAGATGAGAGGAAGGAGGAACACTCAAGGAATGTTGGAAGAACCTGGCTCTACCTCAAAGATTCCATTTGAACTTGAACATTCAATTTCAAGTACCCCATTTTGGCAGGAGGGGAAATAAAGGTGCAGGAGAAAAAGAAAGCCCCTAGTAGGACTGGGAAACTGCAGAGGCCCATGACAGGTGCCCGTCTCCAAGGTTCTTTTCTCTCAGTCCTGATCTTGAAATCCAGGCCACCATGACTACTAGCCCCTAGCAGTGTGGCCTAGTGGAAATTACATCGGCCTGGGAGTCAGAGGACCTGGGATCTAATCCTGGCTCTGCCAAATGCTAGCTCTGTGACCCTGGGTAAGTTATACAGTGCTCTGCACATAGTAAGTGCTCAATAAATATGATTGAATGAATTTAACATCTCTGTTCCTCAGTTTCTTCAACAGTAAAATGGGGATTCAACACCTGTTCTCCCTCCCACTTGAGATTGTGAGCCCTATGTGGGTCAGGGACTGTGTCTGACCTAAATGACTTGTACCTACCCCAGTGCTTAGAACAGTGTTCGACATCTATTAAGCACTTGACAAGGACCATCAATCAAACATTTCTCTTTCCAGTTGTGTATATAAATTTATATTACTCACTGCTGATCTGTCTTGCCTACTCTATTTAGAACAGAAGTTCTCTGAGGGCAAGGACCACATCTTCCCCTTACTTTGGATGTGACTGTGCCTAGATGATGCTATGCACCCAAGGGATAATGAAGACTTCCTGAAGGAACCACTCCCATTTCCTCCCTCTCCTCCCCTCTTCTCGAGGCTGCTCCCTACTTTTGGCTGGCTGGCAACCAGCTAGGATGTTTGCTACATCTTTTTGGCAGTAAACCTGCTGCTTCCCTATGTTTCACCAGAAATTAAGGCTTCATTATCAGAAGAAAAAAAACTCCCAAAGGATCTTTCAGGGAAGCCTATTATTGTACCACCGTAAGTAGACAGAGAAGAGCGTGATGAGTGGACAGAGAAAAAAAGAAAAATTAAAGAAAGAAAAAGAGAAGGGAAGAGGGAAAGAGATAATATAGAAAATAAAGTGGGAGTTGTCAAAGAAGATCTGGAAGAAAACAGAGTCTGGGAGTCAGAAGGACCTGGGTTCTAATTCCAGTTCCACCACTTGTCTGCTGTGTAAACTTGGGCAAGTCATTTCACTTCTCGGTGCCTCAGTTACCTCATCTGTAAAATGGGAATTAAGACTATGAGACCCAGGTGGGACATGGACTGTGTCCAACTTGACTAGCTTGTATCTACCCTAGTGCTTAGTATAGTGCCTGATACATAGTAAGCACTTAATAAAAAAAAACAAAAACAGAGGGACATTCCAGAAGCAGGCAAATGCCCCAAGAGAACAAAAGTGGGGAAGAAAGGGGACAACATAGAAAGAGAGAGCGCGAGTGAGAGAGAAAGAGAGAGAGAGTTCTAACCAAGAAATGAAGAGCCAGGAGAAAATCTGGGATAAAGCATAGCAAAGTATTAGAAAAAGTGTGGTTTGAAGGAAAGATATTAGAGTATGCAGGGATTCATGAGAGACTTGTTCCAAGGGCTGGAGGGGGGGTTTTAAATTTAAAATAATTTTATTAATTTTCCATTTCATAGCCCCACCCAGGGACCTGACTTAATGACTTCCTGAATTGTTTTTCCCCAGAAAAAGGAAAGAAATTTTGCTGCTCACAAAAAAGGACCCCAGGTAGGAAAAACCACTGCCAGTATCCAAATCTCAAAAAGATATTTTCAGGACAAACTGGACCATCAATACTCAAGCAACATTTTCAGGGGTAATTTAAAGAAAATATCTGAGGGAAGAAATCTTAAATTTATGTTCTACATAAGATCAGTACTTTCCAAAAACATATTTTATTTAGGAAGCCTCAGTGAGGTCTCCGTCAGTGACGAATGGGTTCCCCCCACAAGCTCCCGTCACAAAAATAAGAACCAAGAGCAGCAACGCATCAAGCACGATATATTACTTTCCAAAAGACTCAGAGAAAACTTTGTGAAAGGCCTTCCATTATAAATTGAGCTTCCAGAGGTTCTTCCTGGCCAGCTGTTGCTCTGTTTCCATTAACCCCAAAAAGCTGTTTATTTTTGTGTGCCATCTGATTGTTCAGACTTGTGAAAACAAGAGAATGCCAATTATCCCCTCCGCTACCACGTCTCCTGTGGCTCAGGCAATGAGTAATTATATACTCCATCATCGCCCCACTGCTCCAAGCTGGTTCCCGGCTCTGGCTCATGGTGGATTAGCACTCATGGCCTTTATACATGGGGAATGATTGGCAAATTCAGCTTTCAATCGACAGAGATTGAACAGACTGCCAACTGTCAGAAGTGCTCCTCCTGCAGAGAGGGAATTGATGAAGACGGGCGGTGCTCGCCCCAGGTCAAGACTGTGCACACAGGATAAGGCTCCCTGTAGGGAAATCAGCGTGAAACATTTCTCTTCCTCCCGAGGTGCCTCAAGAATCTTAACTTTACCCGAGAAAAGCGGAAAAAAAGATTAAGGACAGAGTTCTATGAAAAACACTTTGAGATCAGTTTCTGTCCAACTAGGCAAATCAACCCAAAATCAACACTAACATTTATTAAGCTCTTACAGTGGGTGAAGCATTGAATTATGAGCTGGGGAAAATACATGGATGCTGATTTCGCCAGGGTTTCTATATCACAGGGACCCAAAGGAACCTAAGCCCTACTCCCTCTCCCTTTTGTGTCACCTATGCACTTAGATCTGTACCCTTTAAAAACTTGATATTCGCCCATCCACAGCACTTAAGAGGTGCATTAAAGCCGATGGTGAGGACTTTCTTCTTGATGCTGAGATGGATGGGCAACCATTGGAGGGTGGCCTAATGGAAAAGGCACGGGCACAGGATTCAGAGGATCTGGGTTCTAATCCTGTCTCTTAAATTCTGACGTACGTCTGGTTTCCTGCTTCAGGTTCTATCGAAAGTGCTCAGGTTCTAAAAATCCTTAAGAAAAGAAAGTGGTAGTTGTGAGAGGCACTCATCTCAGCCAATGGAATGAGTGATTTGGGAGGTCAAAGTGTTTATCACCAGGCCCCTCCCCGCCTCTTCAAGTGGAAGCAGGGGAGAAAGAGGAGGGTGGTTGTTGTTGTACCCTGAAAGCCCTGAGCACTGCCAGCTCCAGGCACGAGGGTATGGGGCTCTGGCCACCAGCAGAGCCCCTCGCCAGCACCAGCCACTACTGCAACCCCAACAAAGGAAACGGCGCCGGCCCCACCTGAATTGGCCCATCCTGGGGTGTGTCTCTCTGCCAAAATCTCTAGGCAGAGAGGGCAGAGGAAGCAGGTGAGTGCTGCCCCTTGCCCCTCCACCCCTCACCCATCTTCCCTGGTAGGGTAGAGAATGGGGAGGGCGGGTGGGGGGGAAGGAAGGGTGGGGTGGAAGTAGTGAATGAATGGCAAATAAAGGCAACCCAATTTCTCTTAATAGTGCAAGGCCAGTTACCGCTGATAACACCTATCCCATATTTTGTTTTTGGAGCAAGAAGAGCAGAGGAGGGCCGGAACCTGCTCAAACTTTGAACAGCTGCCCAGCAAATAACAGAGCAACCTTTAAAAATGATGCCCCTGTACCATCTCTGCGATTTTGAATTTTGTCCTTCAGGTGGGGTTGCATGCAGTAAGGGAGAGGTGGGGGAGTAGAGAGGAGTTGGCAGGGAAGAGGGTTGTTGGGGGGAATTAGGTGCACACAATAGGAAAACACAAGAGTTCATCTCTCCTGGCTCAGAGAGAGTCCAGTAGGTGAGATGGAGTGGGAACAGTGGTATGGTCTAGTGGATAGAGCCCGGGCCTGGGAGTCAGAAGACCTGGACCCTAATCCCAACACTGCCACTTGTCTGCTCTTGTCCTTGGGTGAGTCACTTCACTTCTCTCTGCCTCAATTACCTCATCTGAAAAATGAGGATTAAGGCTGTGAGTCCCAGGTGGGACATGGTGTATGTCCCAACTGACTAGCTTGTATCTTCCCAGGTGTTTAAGTGCAGTGCCTGATCCAGAGTAAGCGCTTAAATACCATAGAAAGAAATAACTAGAAAGAAAAAACATCACTGATTGGCAGTGCTATGTTATTCGGACAAGCATCATTTCCCATCTCCCCTATGCCTCTCCCCATCTCCTCCCCCAACCCAACACCATGTATTTTCCCCAGTGTCCCAAGAAAATGGAAAACACCCGCTGTCTGCTTCCATGAAGCAGCAGGTCGCACTGAGGAAATGAACAGAGTCAGGGACCCCCCTCGGGACTCTACCTGGGTCTCCTCGGGGCCCTGGCCCATCCCTGAAGCCTCAGTGGGGGACAAGGCAGAGAACAGACAAGCAGAGACAAGGACAGAAGTAGAGAGCTTGGCAAAGGGAGAGAAGGAAACTGAGCAGAGGGAAAAGGAAAACTCAAAGGAGAAATCAGGAGCCAAAGAGGGAAAGGGAGAGCCTGAAGAATATTGCATAAGAGACGAGAAAAATCAACCAATCATATTTATTGAGCACATATTGTATGCAGAGTACTTTAGAAAGTGCTTGGAAGAGTTTGATACAACAATATAACAAAGTTGGTCAACACATTCCCTGCCCTCACAAGCTTACAGTTTAGAGAGAAGAAAAAGGTGAGAAAACCAGTCGAACAGGGAAAGGGAGAGGACTATGAAGTGGAAGAGTCAAAATAAAAGTGAGAAAGTGAAATGAGAAGAGGTACAAGAGAGGGATTCCCTCTCAGGATGGTACCTGGAGAGTTTCCAGTACTCTACCAGTCTCAGCTACGGAACAGAGAGTCAAGCAGAGACGTACCCATTGCATTCCTAGCTTGGGCAGTGGTTAGCAAGTGGAAGGCAGTCTGCTACAAGGCAAAACTCACCTGTGCTGGGCAGTAGCAGCACGAGAGAGAGTCGAGGGTGAAGACTCAAGTTGACTGAGCCGAAGGCCACAATGGTAAACCACTTGACCAAGAAAACTTGATGGATACACCACCAGAACAACTGCAGATGGACATGGGTCGTTCTGGGAGAGATTTGTTCATGGAGTCACTATGGGTCGGAAACAACTCAACGGCATAAGACAAGACAGCAGAGGGACACAAAAAAAAGGACAGAGAAAGGGCTGGGAGGCAAAGACCAAGGTAGAGATTGATTGGGACAGAAAAGTAGAGGCCTTAGAGGGACAGGACTGCAGCTCGAAAAACACAAGGAGAAAGACAGGGAAAGAGTAGGAGCATTAGGACAAGGAGAATGAAATTCAGTTCACTGGCAACTAAGTGGACAAATAATGGGTGATTCTATTCACTTCCTAATGAAAAGGGTTTTCAGGCTCAATTCTGCCCAATCGTGTGAATCAGAAGCTAAGAAATGAATTCCTGGTAGCATAGTCATTGTTCAGTTACAAGAAATAAACAAATCTCCTGCTATAAATATCTAGGTTATTATTAAAATAATTTCAAATTCTGGCTGAATTGTTTGCCTAAAACAGTAATATTTAAGTTACTTGAGCTAAAGAGGCAAAGGAATATCGTCACAAATAATCAATACAATCCATTTTAGCCAATACTTTCCATTTTCTTCCCTAGCAAAACTCATTGCCAAAAATGCTAGGGAACAGCAAAACTGACTGATTGATTTTCACCTCTCCTCTGCATGCTTTCTGGTACAGTGAAATTGCCCTAGGCAGGCAGCAAAGAAGAAAAGACAAAGCAATGTGGGAGAGTCCACAAACTGTCAGCCCCCGAATAATCAAAATTTGACAGCCCTTAAAAAAATAGACTTACTGCCCAGAATATTATTCATATTTAGGAATCACATGTACATATTAATTTGAGAGTGATTCATTGTCTTTTGCATAATTACATCAACCTTTGACCTTAGTTTAGTCTGCTTGAAATCTTGGGATCAAGGTAGCCTGTATAAACCTTTCTTTTAACACAATATCCCGCTGACAGTGTAAGTTCTGAAACAGACTAAGGCAAGCCTTGCATTTTAATAAGCACTGCAAAATGTAAATTGAGGTGCTCTGATGTGTTAAATAGCAGTAAGGTCGATTTAACTAGCTAAGTCATTTACGAAAACAAACGAACCCTAAGGGTCTGCTATAGTTCCATTTAATTTGAACACAGGAGTGTGAACCTATTTTCTTATCAAAAATAAATAGCTAAAATGATGCAAAATAAAAGTACCCAAAATTCCAACTGTGCACCCTGGCCCATTCCACTCATTTCTATACACAAAGAATTAACAGATGGCCACAATCTCCAGACTCAATGGGTATTCATTCACCCATAGAATTAAAGCCACAGGCTGAAAATCTAATTCAGTAGTCAAGCTTGTTATAGGACGAAATTAACAATTACACATGCTTCAAGACAACTCCAACGGCTCAACCTAGCAGTCCGGCTGACACTGGTCTGTTTATTGTTATATTGTGCTCTCCCAAGAGCTTAGTACAGTGCTCTGCGCACAGTAAGCGCTCAAGAAATACAGTTGACTGACTGACTAGAGAAGGGACCACTGTCTGTCATCTCCTTGGCCCAGAAGAGTAAGGTTCATTCATTCATTCAATCGTATTTATTGAACACTTGCTATATGCAAAGCACCATACTAAGCATTTGGGAGATTCCCTGCCCACAGTGAGTTCACAGTCTAGAGGGGGAGAAAGACAATAATATACAAAAATGAATAAATAAATAAATTACAGGCATCTACATATGTGCTGTGGGGATGGGAGGGAGGATGAATTAAGAGAACAAGTCAGGGCGACACAGAAGGGAGTGGCAGAAGATAAAGGTTGCTGGGCTCAGGGTGGGGGCGAGTACCAGCGAGCAGCAATGGGCTCAAGGAGACCCAAGTGGCCAGGAAGAGGGTGAGGCAGTGGCGGAGGGGCCAGGCCAGTTTGGACCAGCTGGTGACCAAGTGGTGGAGATGCAGAGAGCAAGATGCAGTGCCAGCCTCACGGCTGCTGCGGCCACCACAGTCAATCAGGACGAGGGGCTGGGCCAGTGTCAACATTCGATGTGGATAGAGCGATGCCTCTTGCACACCTGAGGCTGCATTAGTATTATTAATAATAAGAAGAATAATGACGACGGTATTTGTTAAGTGCTTACTATGTGCCAGGCACAGTTCTAAGTGCTGGGGTAGATACAAGCTCATCAGGTTGGACGTAATCCCTTGTCCCACGTGGGGCTCACTGTCTTAATCCCCATTTTACATATGTGGTAAATGAAGCAAAGAGAAATGAAGTGACTTGCCCAAGGTCACGCAGCAGACAAATGACAGAGCCGGGATTAGTCGCTTCCAGAGTCAGGCCAACCGCTCCAGCAATATCTGCTCCCCCACTGGCGGCAAGCAACCTGCAGGAAGCTCCTTGTGGGCAGGGAACACGTCTACCACCTCTGCTATGATGTATTCTCCCAACCGCTTAGTACAGTGCTCTGCAGTCAACCATATCTATTGAGCGCTCACAGTAAGCCCTCGATAAAGATGACTGATTATGGGCAGGGAACCCATCTGCTGGTTCTATTGAATTGTATTCTCCCAAGCACTTAGAACAGTGCTCTGTCCACAGTAGGAGCTCAATAAATACCACTGTTGACTGATTGAATAACTGCCAAAAAACAAAACAAAAAAACAGAAAAGTGTTTGGTTCCAAAGAAGTCCATAGCGGTTCACTGCATTGGTCCATCCTGCTTGACCAGTATGGTGTATTTGAGCTCTATCACCAATTCTATTTCCTCCCTTGGTACCTTAGTAGGGAGAGCAGAGATCTTTCTCCCCACTGTACAGATGATGAGACTTTGAGTGACTTGCCCAAGGTTACAAGTAGGCCAATAACCCATGTGGAACTAGAATCCCAGACTCCTGACTCCCAGCTCAAAGTTCTTTCCACTAGACCACGCCGCTTCCCAATATATACCAACTCCCCCAGGACAGCTTTAGGTAAGCTTATTAACCAAAGCAGTATTGGGTTTTAAAGTCTCTGAAAACATTCAATTACTTTGGACTTTGACTGTTTTCCAGGTATTTCTGATAGTACTGGAATTCAAAGTAGATTGCCAAAGTTTCTACATTAGTATTTTCACCCAACTTGGCCAAATTCCTTCTTCTTCTCTCTGCTGGCTACTCGACGCTAAATGAACCCAGCCCAGTCACAAAGTAGTTCCTGAGGAATACGGAATAGAGGCTTCAAGGGCTCCAACAATAAACATGTCTCACTCTGGATGCCTACCGTGGCATGATTTTACCTGCATTACCAAAATTAACACTCACTAACATGCGCCGGAGGCAAACATTACTTCATTTTCATGCGTCTATAAAACAGCAAACAGCACATCTCAGTGCAGGTTTGTTCTTTTACTGGTTCACTTTCAGCTCTTCATGACACAAGCCATTAGACGACAGGATAAAGGTGGCGAAAAAGGTTTCGGAAGCCTCTTTCTGCTCTCAGGTTTGCCCCACCTTCTAACCCAGCAGTGGAAGAGATAAAGCCATTAACCTCAAACAAGATTTCAAAGTCTTAGATCCCTCAATATGTCCAGTTAAGCCACAACATTAGAGAAGCTGTTAGTTCCAAGATTGGAATTTTTGCGACAGAGAGGAGTAAAAACGGAGACATCAGCAGATGGCACCACTGATGTACCTGTAGAAGAGGAGAAAGGTGCTTCAGTGTGTTGAAACGACTTTCCTTCATGACGTAACCAATAATGAAGGACAAAAGAAAATCTCACCTCTGCAGGACGGGCCCTTTTTTCCCCCAGGATCAGGAGAGTTCTTAAATAGGGCTATGCTGTTTAAAATTATAATAATACATCAATCGAAAGTATTTAGAAAGCACTTATTGTAGGCAGAGCACTGTACTAGGCAACTGGGAGAGTACACTTGAGGTTGAAGACACATTCCTGACCACAGGGGCCTGCGACGGAACACCCACTAAAATCTACCCAGATTAAATGCTCAGTACTACACTTGAGTTGCCAGGTGGGGTTTAGGGAGGCAAAGTCACCCACCTCCTCACCCTATGCACAAGCATGAAAGAACCTAGTCACAGGATAACAGGAAATGCCTGCTTTCCGTTTTCTGCCCCTGGGTAGGGTGCAGGAGATCCTGGGCTATTTTTGCCCTACCACCCAACTGGACTCTGGAGCTGCCCGGGATGAAAGGAAGCAATGCGGCCTAGCGGATAAAGCCCTGGCCTGGAAACCAGAGGATTTGGGTTCTATCCCAGCTTACTGTGTGACCTTGATCAAGTTAACTTCTCTATGCCTCAGTTTCCCCAACTGCAAAAAATGGCGATTCAATACCTGTTCTCCCACCTACTTGACTGTGAGCCCCATCTGGGACAGGGACTGTATCTGGCCTGATTAACTTGTAACAATAATAATAATAATAATAATAACTATGGTACTTATTAAGCACTTGCGACATGCCAAGCACTGTCCTAAGCACTGGGATGGGTACAAGTTGAGCAGGTTGGTCACAGCCTCTCTCCCACGTGGGGCTCACACCCTTAATCCCCATTTTACAGATGAGGTAAATGAGGCCCAGGGAAGGTAAGCCAATTGCTCGAGGTCACACAGCAGACATGTGGCAGACATGTGGTGGAGGCAGGATTAGAACCCAGGTCTTTCTGACTCTCAGGCCCATGCTCTATCCACTAAGTCACACTCCACCCCAGTACTTAAAACAGTGCTTGACACATAATATGCGCTTAACAAGCACCATGAAAAAATGAAAGGAGGGTCTGGATACTGTTTCTGAGCTCTGGGAAAAACTCCACGGGCCCTTACCACTAAAGCTAGACAACGGGAGCCAGGCATCCCCTCCTCCTGCTACCCCCAAAGTCTAGGATGGGGTAGGCTATTAACAGGACCTGCAGGCTTAGGCAACCAAAGAAGGGATTCTTGAGCCCGTTTCTCATGGCATTGGGATCCAGAAAGTTCCCTCAGGCACTACACCATCAGGGTCAGGAAAGGCACAGCCTTGGATCTCCACAGGGTACTTCTAAATTCACTGGACTACCTGTGGCTGCAAGACCAAGTTTCTGTATTTTTTTTGGCCTTATGGTATTTAAGCACTTATTATGTGCCAGGCACTGTACGAAGCTCAGGGGTAGATATAATATAATCAGGTTGGACATGGTCCCCGCCCCACATAGGCCTCACTGTCTTAATCCCCATTTTACAGATGAGGTAACTGAAGCACAGAGAAGCAAAGTGCCTTGCCCAAGGCCACACAGCAGACAAGTGGCAGAGCAGGGATTAGAAACCACATCCTTCTGACGCCCAGATTTGTGCTCTTTCCAGGCTGCTTCTTGATACTTTGCAATATTCACTGTAATATTCATTCTAGGAATGCAAAGCACAATCAAACTGCAGAGGCAATGGCTCCTTCCAGGGTTCCAGCCAGAACGAATCTTCTCGCTTAATAGCTTTCTCTTTAGATCAGTAATTCCATCCCTCCTCAAAGAAAGTGAGCACTCTGCTCCTTTGTTACATGAGAATTCACAGGCTTCCCTTTGAGAGTGAGCCAAGAAATAGCAGCACCAACTGTCACCTGCAAGGGGAAGCAATAACAGCTGCTGAGGAAGTTGCAACCTCTATCAAGAGGCCACCAGAAGCAGGCGAGGGCTGCCTCTAGACCGAACAGGAGGAGCTCAGCAGAGAGAGAAGGAGAGAGAGAGAGAGCAAAAAACAGCAGCAACCATTCACTGAGCTCAGGAAGTTACAGGAGTCTTCTCTCTCCCCCACTTCCGCAGCTAAGGGGGTGTCACTAAGCTTCCCTAATAACAGGTGCTAAAACTCTCTTCCAAAGAGCTCCCTCCCACCAACAAAGGCACAGAATGGCCTTATGGGACCAAGGTAAGGGCTCTGAGGGCAGTATCGGTCTCCAAAAAAGATCCGTGAAGCTGAGGGGAAGCTCTGGCTAAACATGAATGCTGCCTAAGGCTCCTTTATACCTTAGTAATAATAATAATAATAATAAGTCCTTTAATTCCAAGATTTCACAGTCATTCATCAGAAACCCTGCCAACACCCCAATGAGACTGGAGGTTGAATTGTGATTATTACCCTTTCAGGAAATAACAGGATGAGCAGCACGCTCGCAATCCTTTTTAAGGCAAATTAAAAGGAAATGTGTAATTTGGCGGGGAAGGCGGAGAAAGAGACAGCTGCTAGTCTGAAAAATAAAAGATACAGGGAATTCTGGCAAACGTTTTGTCTCACCTTCACGCAAAGATGGGGGCACTGAGTGAGGCCTCTTAGCTCCTCCTAGCAGTGGTGCCCTCCCTCAGCTTCCGCTCCCTCAGGCTAGCAGTGTTACAGTCCTTGGCCCTAGGGCACCCCTTCCTGCTCAAAAGGAAAGGAGGGGAGCAACAGGAAATGTCCCACCTTCCTAGCTCTCCTGCTCCTTTCCCAGGCAGAAGGGCTTGGGCATCAGGCAGGGCAACACTACAGAGGAATGGAGTGGCTGCCTGGCAAGGAAACAAGACCCCAGAGCAAATCAATCCCTCCTTAAGCAGGCCCTGCATGCCGACAAGATCCAAGAAAAGCAGCTTGGCCTAGTGGAATGAGCAGAGGGCTAAATGTCAGGAGACGGGGGTTCTCATCCTGGCTTGCCACTTTCTTTTCCTATGGTATTGGTTAAGTGTTTACTCTGTGCCTGGCAGACAAGTGGCAGACAAATGGCAGAGCAGGAATTAGAACCCAACTTCTTCTGACTCCCAGGCCTGGGTCCCATCCACTGGGCCATGCTCCTATCACCCCCAAGAGGTCCCTGCCCATCACTGTTCACTTAGAGAAGCAGCGTGGCTCAGTGGAAAAAGCACAGGCTTTGGAGTCAGAGGTCATGAGTTCGAATCCCAGCTCTGCCACTTGTCAGCTGTGTGACTGTGGGCAAGTCACTTCACTTCTCTGTGCCTCAGTTACCTCATCTGGAAAATGGGGATTGACTGTGAGCCCCACGTGGGACATCCTGATTCCCCTCTGTCTACCCCAGCGCTTAGAACAGTGCTCGGCACATAGTAAGCGCTTAACAAATACCAAAATTATTATTATTATTACTTGTCTACTGTGTCATCTTGAGCAGATCATTTAACTTCTCTGGGCCTCAGTTTCCGCATCTGTACAATGGAGATGTAATACCTGTTCTCCCTCTTACCTTTGAGCCTCATGTGGGACAGAGACTGTGTCCAAACTGATTATCTTCTCTCTACCCCACAGTGTTTGGCACATAGTAAGCACTTATCAAATTCCACAGTCTTGCCATCTGACCTCTGCAACCCCTCCTCCCAAACATCCAGAAAAAGGCTCCTTTCCTGAGTTGTTTTTAAACTCCGTGCAAAACACCAAACTCGTCATGTTGAAAATGAAGAACCATGTCAATTATTCCTGCTGCATGGACCTGAAAGTTAACCATTCTAGAACCTCGTTTAACATGAAAAGTGAATTTTGACAGGAAGTGATTCATTCAGTGGTTGACCAGCCCTCTGAAGGGAGAAGGAGAAGGCAGCCGTAGGAACTTAGCCCAGAGGCAAGAGGGCGAGAGCCTCCTCCCACAGGCCCAGAGCCTATCTTAATCAGTGGCATTCATTGAGCGCTTACTGTGTGCAGAACCCTGTACTAAGCATTTGGGACAGGAGAATACTACAGAGTTGGTAGTCATGATCCCTGCCCACAGGGAGTTTACAGTCTACAAGGCAGGGAATCCTTTCCCCACACTAGAAGACATTGTGAAATGGCGGCAAACGGATCCAAGGGGTGCGTTTGAAGGAACTGTCCCCTTATTCCCATCCCTGGGCTCACACTCCTCTGAATCCATCACTCTTCCCCTCACCCCTCGAAACAGAAAGTTTAGCTACAAATCTCTTTCTCAAAATCCCCTTCAACCCCACCCCCTGGGAAACGGGGGTTACTGGTGTGGGCTTCATTATCAAGATGCTCTTCCGGCTTAATTTAGTTCCAAAATATTCCCATCTTGTCACAGGATTTCTAATGTTTAAAAAGTTACTGAGATGGTTCAGCTTCACAGCACTTATGTGCTTATCTACAAAGTATTTATTTATGTCAAAGTCTGCCTCCTCCTTCAGACTATAAGCTTGCTGAAGGCAGGGAAAATGCCTATCAACTATGCTGGACTGTATTCTCCCAAGCGCTTAGTAAAGTGCTCTGCACATAGTAAGCACTCAAAAACCACTGATTGATTCAGCCCCCTGTCGTAATCAGAAAATTAGATAAAAGTTGAAAATTGGTAGCTGCACTGAGGCCTAACAGTTCAGTAGTCCTATGGTGAGCATAAGACACTCACTGCAGTTCCTGCCAACCCACATTTCCTGTTACAGAGGAAGTTGCTCATCCTCAAAACCAGCAGGCACAGATGAAGAAACTGCCAATACGAGTCAAAAGCTCAATAAGTAAATCGAGAGTTAGCACGCATTATTTCTCCCAAACAGAATTACCTTTCAATCTATTGGATTATACACCACTAAGGAAGAATGGTATTTGCAGAGTCCAGATAATGCTTCCGTGCCACTTCCCCCCCGGAAAAAAATTGCAATTCCGAGGAAAAACCTGGATTGTCAAACATCCTTAGCCACCAGGAAGAAATACCCTCAAATCCACCCGCCACTGCTGCACACACCACCTGATGTTCAAATTTCTATCACTTTTTGCAGTCACAGAGCCAGAAGGGAATTCAAAAAGTCCCCATGTCTACCCCTTGCCTCAAAAAATGGCTGCATTTACACTACCAAAGACAATCACCATTTGGTTATCGCTTTTATAACCAAATGGTTATGGTCATGGGTTTGAATCCAGACTTTGCCTCTTGTCAGCTCTGTGACTGTGGGTAAGTCACTTCATTTCTCTGTACCTCAGTTCCCTCATCTGTAAAATGGGGGTGAAGACTGTGAGCCTCATGTGGGACAACCTCATTCCCCTGTATCTATCCCAGCACTTAGAACAGTGCTCTGCACATAGTAAGCGCTTAACAAATACCAATATTATTATTATTATTATTTTATTCCAGGAAAGAAGTTTCCTTTGCTTGTTGGAGCTTAGAAATGGTTCAAAAAGTTGCTCCTCCAGGACTGCTAGCCTTTCTCCACAGCATTAGTGGCAGACAAACATTACTGCTAGGGCAGGAGGGTTGGAGGGCAGGGCTAGTCTGAGGGAGTCCCTTGGGTCTCCGCCTTCTCAGCGACCCACGGCACAGCCAAAATCAAGTTCCCTTTCTCTCTAAGTACTACTCCTTTGCTCACTCTTCCTGCAAAAGATAAACTGATGCTGTAACTCCAAAGCATTTAAGTGTCTGAATGACTATAAAAGAATTATTAATGGCTTTAAATGCTCCAAGGGATTTTCAAGGAATCCTCAGCTCCATGCCACACAAGGGTGTCTCTGAACCGAATAATGGCCTTCCCATCTTGGGCACACTTTAATAATATTCAGCACCTAGAACAGTGCTTGGCACACAGTAAGCACTTAAATACCATCATTATTATAATACTTAAACCTATCAAGGATTCCACAGGATGGGCGGCCTAGCTTTCACTGAGCTTGCATCAACTGGGCATTCTGCAAAATATCAAAGTACCAAAAACTTTACAATAGATATTTCAAACTCAGATTCCACTGGTGAACGGGGTCCATGCTGAGTTTTGGGCAGTGGCATGACAGCTGACAAAGAAGCAATGAGGGAAGCCACGTGGCCTAGTGGAAAAAGTTTAGGCCTGGGAGTCAGAAGGACCTGGATTCTAATCCCAGCTCCACCACTTGTCTGTAGTGTAACCTTGGGCAAGTCACTTCAAATCTCTGTGCCTCAGTTACCTTATCTGTAAAGTGGGGATTAAAACTGTGAGCCCCTTGTGAGACATGGACTGTGTCCAACTTGATTATCTTGTATCTAACTCCCCCAGCGCTTATTACAGTGCCTAGAACATAATAAGCACTTAACTACCATTAAAGAAAAAAAACACACAAAGAAAGCTTTTCATTCATTCATTCAATAGTATTTATTGAGAGCTTACTATGTGCAGAGCACTGTACTAAGCGCTTGGGATGAACAAGTCGGCAACAGATAGAGACAGTCCCTGCCGTTTGACGGGCTTACAATCTAATCGGGGGAGACGGACAGACAAGAACAATGGCAATAAATAGAGTCAAGAGGAAGAACATCTCGTAAAAACAATGGCAACTAAATAGAATCAAGGCGATGTATAATTCATTAACAAAATAAATAGGGTAATGGAAATATATACAGTTGAGTGGACGAGTACAGTGCTGTGGGGATGGGAAGGGAGAGGTGGAGGAGCAGAGGAAAAAGGGGAAAAAGAGGGTTTAGCTGCGGAGAGGTAAAGGGGGGGTGGCAGAGGGAGTAGAGGGAGAAGAGGAGCTCAGTCTGGGAAGGCCTCTTGGAGGAGGTGAGTTTTAAGTAGGGTTTTGAAGAGGGGAAGAGAATCAGTTTGGAGGAGGTGAGGAGGGAGGGTGTTCCAGGACCGCGGGAGGACGTGGCCCAGGGGTCGACGGCGGGATAGGCGAGACCGAGGGACGGTGAGGAGGTGGGCGGCAGAGGAGCGGAGCGTGCGGGGTGGGCAGTAGAAAGAGTGAAGGGAGGAGAGGTAGGAAGGGGCAAGGTGATGTAGAGCCTTGAAGCCTAGAGTGAGGGGTTTTTGTTTGGAGCGGAGGTTGATAGGCAACCACTGGAGTTGTTTAAGAAGGGGAGTGACATGCCCAGATCGTTTCTGTGGGAAGATGAGCCGGGCAGCGGAGTGAAGAATAGACCGGAGCGGGGCGAGAGAGGAGGAAGGGAGGTCAGAGAGAAGGCCGACACAGTAGTCTAGCCGGGATATAACGAGAGCCTGTAGCAGTAAGGTAGCCGTTTGGGTGGAGAGGAAAGGGCGGATCTTGGCGATATTGTAGAGGTGAAACCGGCAGGTCTCGGTAACGGATAGGATGTGTGGGGTGAACGAGAGAGACGAGTCAAGGATGACACCGAGATCGCGGGCCTGAGAGACGGGAAGGATGGTCGTGCCATCCACAGTGATAGAGAAGTCTGGGAGAGGACCGGGCTTGGGAGGGAAGATGAGGAGCTCAGTCTCGCTCATGTTGAGTTTTAGGTGGCGGGCCGACATCCAGGTGGAGACGTCCCGGAGGCAGGAGGAGATGCGAGCCCGAAGGGAGGGGGAGAGGACAGGGGCGGAGATGTAGATCTGCGTGTCATCTGCGTAGAGATGGTAGTCAAAGCCGTGAGAGGGAATGAGTTCACCGAGGTAGTGAGTGTAAATAGAGAACAGAAGAGGGCCAAGAACTGACCCTTGAGGAACTCCAACAGTTAAAGGATGGGAGGGGGAGGAGGCGCCAGCGAAGGAGACCGAGAATGACCGGCCAGAGAGGTAAGAGGAGAACCAGGAGAGGACGGAGTCCGTGAAGCCAAGGTGAGATAAGGTATGGAGGAGGAGGGGATGGTCGACAGTGTCAAAGGCAGCAGAGAGGTCAAGGAGGATTAGAATGGAGTAGGAACTTAGCTTAGGTAACCATCCCTACTTCTAGCAGTTTGTTTCCTGTATCCTGTTCTGCTCTTTGTGGGCAAGGAACATGCCTGCCAACTCTGTTGTACTGCACTCTCCCAAGCTCTTAGTACAGTGCTCTGCACACAGTAAACACTGAATAACTACCATTGATGATGATGAGCTGGAGGAGGGAAGGGGGTGCTGCCTCTGCTCTAACCAATGCTGCCAGGGTTTCCAGGATGCAATGGGACACCAACAAGCAGTCTCCCTGCACCGGAAACTCCAAAGTGCTGCAGTAATAACAATAATCATGGTATTTGTTAAGCACTTACTTTGTGCCACTGGGGTGGATACAAGCAAATCAGGTTGGACAGAGTCCCTATCCCATGTGGAGCTCAGTCTCAATCCCCATTTTACAGACGAGGTGAGGCCAGAGAAGTGAAGTGACTTGCCCAAGGTCACAGAGCAGACAAGTGGCAGAGCCAGGATCAGAACCCATGACCTTCTGACTCCCAGGCTCATGCTCTATACACTACAACAGTGGCCGTAGCTGGTGTCCAGGGCAAGGAGAAGAACCGTTAGGTGGCAGTGAGGGAGGGGCGGACACCACTGGCCTGGATCTCCCTCTTGCTGCCGCTGCCAGCGTCCAAGAGCTGTGGGAGTCTGTGACAAGTATGGAACATGGTCTAGTGGACAGAGCACAGGCCCGGGAATCAGAAGTCCTAATCCCAATTCTGCCACTTGTCTGCTGTCTGACCCTGGGCAAGTCACTTTACTTCTCTGGGCCTCAGTTATCTCATCTGTAAAGTAGGGATTGAGACTGTGAGCCCCACACGGGACAGGGACCCTGTCCAACTTGACATATTTGTATCCACCCCAGTGTTTAGGACAGTGCCTGGCACACAGTAAGCGCTTAACAAATACCATCATTATAATTATTATTATGGAGCGGGCCAGAGAACAGTGAGAGAGTGTGTGTGTATGTCTCTCTCTCTCTCCTTTTCCTGCCTTCTTTTCCTCATTTTTGCTTTGCTAAAGACATATGGCCTTGTGCATGCCTTCAGAGAACCTATGAAGAGGAAAGATGGCTCCAGTCTCACCAGACAAGGAGGGATTTCCAAAAAAAGGCCAGAGCAGAGTGCCAATCCTGGGCCGTCGGGTCATGGGCCAGCAGGCAACTGCTTCAGGATCTGCTGCAGTCTTGTCTGCCCACAGAAGCCAGATAGTTTTCAGAATTCCTGCTGAACCCATGAGCCCCATGTGGGACAGAGGCTGTGTCCGACCTGGCTAACTTGTATTTACCCCAGTGTTTAGACTAGTGCTGGATATACAGTAAGCGCTTAAATAAATGCAATAATAATAATAATAAGTGAGCAATCAGTGGGCATACTTATTTGAGCATTTACTGTGCACAGAGCCCAGAACTAAGTGCTTGAGACATGGACCTCCGTATGTGGTTACAATACGAAATTATAAATACGATAAATACGACTGAATGAATGGTTCTTTGGTTAGAATCTTTGGCCACTGTTGTAATAGCTTTATCAGGAATTCTCCTACTAGCAGAACAGGGTTAGGACCCCGGTGTCCTGACTCCTAATCCCAGAGCCCTGCTCCTTCCTCTGGAAGGACAGCAAGGCTTGTGTACACAGTGGGTGCTGAATAAATACCGGCAATGGCCTCTCACCGCAAAGTGACTTCCTCATGTGATAAGTGGGGATTGGCTTTCCTCTCAGAGTGTGAAGAGCACGTTTGGAAGCAGCATTAATTTTTTCAGGCCTCTAAGCTACAACTTAATGGGCTGACATACACTCTTCATGAGCTTGACCCTGCCTGCGTGTCCTATAGGTCCCCAAGACAATTGGGCCGTAGCAGGTCAGCACAAAACTAAGCCAGTCAATGGGGCTAAGGTCAGCCACACTGCATCATTCTCCTCCCTCCTCTCACACACACTCACACCCCACTTGTCTGCTGTGTGACCTTGGGGAAGTCACTTCACTTCTCTGAGCCTCAGTTACCTCATCTGCTGGCACATAGAAAGGGCTTAACAAATACCATAATTATTATTATTATACACACACGTGCCGGAGTGCGGTATTTCTGGCATTGTGGGCCTGGAAGGAAATTCCATGGTGACTGGAGAGTTGCTGGACTAGAACGGACACCGGCTGTACCAAAAATGGTACAGTTTCATTTCCCGAGAACCCTGCCACACATATATGGTAGTTCTGCTGAGGCGCAGAGCCAACCCTCAGGCTGCCAGGGTCCGGTTATCATTCCCCAAGCTACCAAGCCTACAGTTCCAAGGAGCAGTGAGCATGCAGGACAGCACTTTTTGGCAGTGAGCCTGGACAAAACCAGCTCATACTGAAGCTGGGTTCCATTTCTACTGGGTTGGGTCTCAGTCGGGGGCGGAACTGAGTCAGGGCCTCTACCTTGAAGCAATAATTGGCCCCGGAGGCCTGAAAGAGTTAATATGGCTTTCAAAATTGCTCCTCTTACTCTCGGGGAGGATTTGAGAGAGAGAGTCTTGCTCAAGGCTAAGGAGAGTTAAGACCTTTAGTTACTTCATCTCTACGACACAGATTCATGCACCCATTTTACAGGTGCGTAAATCCCAAGTTCTCACAAGGAACCATTGGTAAACTTCTTAATGGACCTCGAGATTTCTGAGTCACAATCTCCCACTCCAATAATAAAAATACTCTGTACTTAGGTAGCGCTTTTCATCCAGGCAGTTCAAAGTGCTTTATCCACATTGACTCATTAATCCCCTCAACGTGCCAGGAAAACAAAAGGTTGAGTTTCTTACTCAAGGTCAACCACAAGCCAAGAACAGTGGAAAATACATCAGGCGTGTGCCAAACCCCAAGCTATGTCCAGAGAAGAGCAGCACACACACCACAAATGCCACTGGGTGACCCACCACGCCATTCTGGCTGGCAGTCCAGCCTCTGGTCCCGGCTTACCCGCCACTTTCAAGTCCAAGGCCCTTGCTCCAGCAGACTCCCCATTGCCCCCTCCTCCCGACTGAGCAGTCAGGGTACCACGTGAAGGGCTTGGAACCAGAGCACTGACTGGGGGATTCATTCAATAGTATTTCATTCATTCAGTCGTATTTATTGAACTCTCATTGTGTGCAGAGCACTATCCCTTTCCTGTCATCCTTTCCTCTTCTCCCACTCCCTTCTGCATCACCCTGACTTGCTCCCTTGATTCATCCCCACTCCTGGCCCCACAGCACTTATTATATTACACGTATCATACTTATGCTTGAGAGAAGCAGCATGGCTTAGTGGAAAGAGCACGGGCTTGGGAGTCAGAGGATGTGGGTTCTAATCCCGGCTCTGTCATCTGTCCACTGTGTGACTTTGGACAAGCCATTTAGCTTCTCTGTGCTTCAGTTACCTTATCTGTAAAATGGGGATTAAAACTGTAAGCCCCTCATGGGACAACCTGATTACCCTATATCTACCCCAGCGCTTAGAGCAGTGCTTGGCACAAAGTAAGAGCTTAGCAAATACCATAATTATTATTATACATATCTGCAATTTATCTGTTTATAATTTATCTGTTAATAAATTTATCTATTTATCTGTCTCCCCCTCTGGATTGTAAGCTTGTTGTGGGCAGGGAACATGTCTGTCTATTGTTATATTGTACTCTCCCAAGCGCTCAAGCACTAAGCACTAAATAAACACTATTGTATGAATGAATGAATGATCCATCAGTGACTGAGATGGGAATATTAGTGGTGGCTACCCTGTGGGCCTGATTCCTGCCAGAATCCCAGCCCTCCCTCCAGAACAGCGCACCAACACCCAGGGCTGGTTTTAGGACTGGAAGAAGTAGAGGGTCACCCAGAGCCACCTATCTGAGAACAGCAGAAAATTTCTCAGAGTGGAGAGTAGGGTGGCCACTCACCTGGTTTTTCACAGAGACAGTCCAATTTTCAGCTGGTCTATCCTCTCTGTGGTAATTTTGATTTTCAATGACCAGTCTTCCTCCAACTTGGCTCCTGCTGTCAAGCCCCATGGCTCAGAAGTGACATACACATTTACGGGGACCCGAGAGAGAAGAATGCAGCAGCTCTGGGGGACGGGAGAGGCACCAGACTGTGGACTGTAAGCTGTAAACTGTAAACTCATTGTGGGCAGGGAAAGTGTTAGTTACACTGTTGCTTGTACTCTCCCAACTGCTTAGTACAGTGCCCTGAACCAAGTAAGCACTCAAATACAACTGATGATTGATTGACCGACCAGGGTTCCATCTACTGTGAAAAACAGCATGGTCTAGTGGATAGAGCACAGGCCAGGGAGCCGGGAGACTTGGGTTCTAACCAGCTGTGCCACTTGTCTGTTATGTGACCTTGGCCAAGTCACTGCACTTCTTTGTGCCTCAGTTACCTCATCTGTAAAACAGGGATTAAGACTGTGAGTCCTATATGGGACAGGGATTGTGTGCAACCCGATTACCTTGTACCTACCCCAGGGTTTAGTACAGTGCCTGATACACAGTTAGCTTTTAACAAACACCATTATTATTATTATTATTATGTGCTACAGAATTCTACAAAGACCCTATTCATGCGATTCCATTCCATCACTTAAGCTACCAATAGAGTCAGTAGAGGCAGATCTGGGATTCCTTAGTGCTGCCAGAGGTGAAATTACTTGCTGGATTCCATTCCTTTTTAAACAGAGGTGAATTCCTCCTTTTTCTCTCTCCTACTCTCTACCCCTCCGACCCTTGTCTCTCTCCTCAATGACTTGTTTTATGATGCGACACCAGATGGGACTCAATCTTGTTAGCAACAGTGGTCACCTGAAAAAACACCAAGGCAGACTCCACTGAAATATGCATATTTAATCTGACTCCCTATAACAGCAACAACAACAAAAAAAACCAACAGCCAGGATCAAGGATACAGTAATGTGAATTCACTTGCTTGAAAGCGCCCATAGTTACATACAGAATGGCTTGTATTTGGAGAGCAAATTAAATTGTACTTCTTGTATTTTCAGATTTTGAGTCATTCATCTAGAATTGGGGATCCTGGGGCACAGAAAGATTAGACCATTTGCCTAAAGACACACGCATTAATGGCAGGGATGTCCAAGAAAATTCAGCACTAGGAAAACAATCCCTTAGATGACAGGCTTTTTTTTCCCCTAGTGGTTAAAGCAATGTTTTTATTTACTTTTCTTTAATATCCTTTGTGGTGACATTACATTTTTGCTGCCATGTTTTAGATTTATCTGGTTCAAGAGCAGCTTTGCTTACTAAAAATAAATCAACCATTCTGAGAACATAAATATTTGGACACAAGCTTATGTCCTTTGAATTTAAGTACAAGCCTAATTACAAACAATATACCCAGAAGTAAGTACAGACACAGGAAAGAGTTTGAACAAAGCCTAAGAAATCCTTAAAGCACTATTGCCTTTATCCTTTTTTCTGTCTTTGGAACAATTACAATGCCAGTGAAAATTGGCACCTCTGGCTTTCAGGCTGGTTTTTAATAGGTCCTGTCATGATATAAGATTGATCTTTGGAACATCTAATCAGCAGAAACCATTTTAAGTGCCTGAAAAACCTAAGGAGTCTTTGAAAGCAGCCACATGCATAGGAATTACCATATATCATGGATGCCAAGCCATATTTCAACGCACGAAACAAGCCTAACTGAAATATCCAAAAATGGCAGGAGGGAGGCTTTTTTTAAGGTATATATACACCAGTGGCCTATATATTTCATAAATCTCTACAGTAACATGCTTAGAACGAGGGGACAAATAGATGGTGACTACAGAATGATAAACCCCGCTCAGGATGCCACTTGGAGACTTTCCACTACTCTACCGATCTCGGCTATGGGAGGGAGAGTCAAGCAGAAGACTACACATTGCATAACTAGCTTGGCCAGTGGCTAGCGAATAGAAGGCAGTCTGCTACAAGTCAAAACTCACCTGTGCTGGGCAGCAGAGGCATGGGAGAGAATTGAGGGTGGACACTCAAGTTGACTGCACAGAAGAAGGCAATAGTAAACTACTTCCACATTTTGACCAAGAAAACTCTACGGATTCATAACCGGAACGACTGCAGGTGGAGGTGGGACATTCTGGGAGAGATGTGTCTAAGGAGGGAGATGACTCGACAGCACAAGACAAGACAGAATGATAAGCCTCCCAATATACTTCACAGGCAGCACATGAAAAACAAGGCACAGACCACACTCCACACAACATCTGGATGGGTTGGGGAGGGAGCAGGGAACAGGAGAAATAGCAGAGGGCAGAGAGGTTAGTCCAGCTTTTCAAGGGAAAATCCACACTTCACTTGCAACTCACCCTCCAAGGGTTTGGTCGCTGGGCCACTGTCCGGTTTTCCCCCACTGATCTGACGTCATGTTATTTCCCTCGAGATTGTAAGTTCCACTGTGGGCAGGGAATGTGCCTGTTCATTTGGTACACTGTCTCTCCCAAACACTCAGTACAGTGCTGTGCACACAGTAGGCACTCAATAAATACGACTGAATGAATGGACAGTGTCTGAAAGATGATCATTTGGTGGGCAAAATAATTCTTCCCTCAGGCCAGCCAGATAGTAAGTTCATCTTCAGTTTATTTTGTATTTGAAAAGAAGGCTTTCAGCAAAAGAAATGCAAAACTATTTCCCCATGAAATTTTAAGTAGTTTTCATGCTGTGTTTTACGCATCAGTTAGACTCTGATTCTCCTGGAGTCTAAATTAGTTCCGGGTTTTATTCTGGGCTACAGAGGGTGAGTGAGCAGGAAACTGGGGTTCAAGGAAAGGAGGGCAGGAAAGATGGGAACAAAGGGAAAGAATAACCGTCAAAAGGAAAGCAAAGGGGTGTTGGAGTGACTGTATCCAAGGTCAGTGTTGTCACTTTGGCAGTTCCAGGCTGACCAGAATACCATGGCCCAGGAGAACGGGATGTTTTAAGGAATGGAATCTACTACAGGCACCTGCTCCCCGCACCCCACAAATTCAAGGCCACAAAATGACAGCTTGCTCAGGAGGGCAACTGTTGAGAGGGGGAGAGGGAGGACAGAAGGGAGATCCCAGTTGTACTGTATTCTCCCAAGCGCTTAGTAGAGCACCCTGCACAAAGTATGCACTCAAAATATACCATAGATTGATTGAGTCCCCAAGCCCTCCACTAGGGTGGCCACTGGCCGCACTAAGGGATCCCAGATCCACCTTTGCCAACTCCTTATACCACATAGATGACATAACACTTGTGTATATATGTACATGTTTATAATTCTATTTATAATTCTATTTATTTATATTAATGATGTGTATATACCTACAATTCTATTTATTTATATTGGTGCTATTGATTCCTGTTTACTTATTTTGATGTCTGTCTTCCCCCTTCTAGCCCATTGTGGGAGGGATTATCTCTATTTGTTGCTGAACTGACCTTTCCAAACACTTGGTGTAGTGCTCTGCACACAGTAAGCGCTCAATAAATATGACTGAATGAATGAATGAATATTGTCATGGAGCCTGAAGGACACACATGAAAAGGGTCTTTGTAGAAATCCATAGCACGTCAGTGGACAGAGCCCTGGTCCCCCTCCCTCTCGAGTTGCTACGTTCCTCTCCCAGGTCCCCGTAAGCAAGGATGTCACTTCTGAGCCATAGGGAGCTCTGGGGGGAGGAAGACTGGACTTACAGTCTCTAAACTGTAAGCTCCTTGGGGTTCTCTGTCCACCAACCGTGCTATACTCTATCCATCAATTGATCAATTATATTTATTGAATACTTACTGTGTGCAGAGCACTGTACTAAGCGCTGGGGGGGGGGGGTGTTTCAATATGGCAGAGTTGGTAGGCATGTTCCCTACCCACAGCGAGCTTACAGACTAGAAGGGGAGACAGATATTAATATAAATGAATTACGGATTCATACGTAAGCACTGTGGGACTGAGGGAGGAGTGAATAAAGGAAGAAAATCCAAGTGCAAGCATGACACAAAAGGGTGTGGGACAAGAGGATCGAGGTACACTGAGTAGGTTGCCATTAGAGAAGTGAAGTGTGTGGGCTGAATAGTAGGAATTCTGCAAGATAAGGTAGCAGGGGGACAAGGTGATTGAGTCCTTCAAAGTCAATGGTAAGGTGCTCCCAAGTGCTTAGTACAGTGCTGTGCACACAGTAAGCACTTAAATTTGATTGACTGACCTTGAGAGATAAAAATACCAGACAAGGGACTGACCAGCCGAAAACCAGATTGTATAAAACACAAAGGAATGGCCACCCTACTCTCCAGCCTGAAAGTTTTCTGCGCTGTTCTCAGGGAGGGACAGGTCCATCAGATAGGTGGCCCTGGGGACACTCTGCTTCTCCCAGTCCTATGTGGGGTTGTACAGGATTGGAAATACTCATTTCCATCTGCTCCTTTGACTGACACCTCTATTTCTTTCTGCCACTGCTTTTTAAAAGGAGCAAGAAACTCAAAGTGTGACAACTGAATTCTTGAAGTATAAAGTGAAAAGATGTACAGGTCATTCCTTCTGGACATCTTAGTATGCTTTAGAAAATGGAAATACAGAGATAGAAAAACAAATCCAGCTGACTCACTAGACCACATTCCCAGATTTTTACATATAATTATTTTGTCACGCTGTCATGATTTTATTTTGGCCAGTTAAATTCACATTAGCCTGAACTATCTGCACCATTTCCCCCCTCTTCAGATCCAAAACTCATCCATGGTTCTCATCACCATCCCTTTCCTCTTCTCCCTCCCAGCGTCCTCCTCCCCAAAACATCATACCTGTAGCAAATCCTCTAAGAGTCGCTTCACACAAAGAATCCCATGAAAACCAAACAGAGAAGTAGTTAATACTGGATTTCACCCAGATTTCCTGTCTGATTTCCTTAAGATTAGCTTCAGTGGCCAGTCCTCATTTTCATGACTGGTCTAATAGGAAAAAAGCAATGTTTTGGGAGCCAGGAATTATAAGTTCCATGCTTGGCTCTGTCACTGTCTAAGGGACTTTGGGCAAACCACTTAATCACGAGAAGCAGCATGGCTTAGTGAAAAAAGCACGGGCCTGGGAGTCAGAAGACCTGGATTCTAATCTTGGCTCTGGCACTTTTCTCCTCTGTGACCTCGGATAAGTCACTTAACTTCTCTGGGCCTCAGTTACCTCATCTGTAAAATGGGGATTATGATTGTGAAGACCAACCTGATTATTCATCTCTTCCCCAGTGCTTAGTATAGTACCTGGAGCATAGTAAGCACTTAAATACCATTTTAAAAAATCTCTGTGCCTCAGTTTCCCCACCTGTACAAAAGGGATACTACTAGTCTGTAGATTATATAGGTATTGAGAGATCAAATGAGAGTTTGGATATGAAAGCACTTTATACGCTTGAGACAAAAGACCTGATATGAATGCAATATATCATTTTTAAAGTATTGTTGATTAAATTCCCTGTCTTACAAAATACTTGGCCAATACATAAAGGCAGTCTCTTTGAGAGAACGTGAAGACTGTTGTTCACATTATTTCTCACTCCCTACGGATGACTGAGGTTAACAATAGAACAATGAGAAAAACAGGTGTTATGAAAACTGTACTTCCAGAACAATCTAAGACATGGTCCAATTCTAACTGCCTTAAAGGTAAAAGATACATTACTTCCCGAGAGGATAACCCTGAAACACAATAAAGATAAAGAGATTAGGGGCTGGAGGAAATCATTAAAGATAAATTCAGACATTAGTTTCGGCACACATATCATCTTTGCTAGGTTGTGCCTATACAACAGAGAGCACATAAATATGGAAAAGTAGTTAGCATTTTGACCATATTTTGAAGACTGTGTCATTCTGAAAAAGAATTAAGCTGAACTTAAAGAATTGTACAAATGGGAGGTGCTGGAAATTTGTAAAGGTACCATTCCCAACTAAATTTATTCTGCCATCAGTGATCCACCACTGAATAGCACAAACATATCTTTAACCCACATTTCAACTTCACTGTTTTCTACTTTGAGGGATTTCTGAAAAGCAAATGCAAGAAAAAGCATAACCTCTTAGCCCAAGATAGAGCCATTTTCGAACTTCTAAAGGTGTTTGAAGGATTAATAAATGAATGCTAGGAAGCGTTCTGAAGGGCAGAACAATGGAATGGTAATTAGGACTGATTCTTCCAGCCCAGCTCACACAAATGCCAAGGACAATGGTAAAACCCCTCTGAATTGCTCAGCAAATACTGTTCCTCATCAAGCAGGGGAGAAGAACGGGGGGGATGGGAAGATAAAAGCCAGTGTGTTTCACTGTCGGGCAGCTTCCCCCCTCTCCTCTACCATGTGATAGACACTCTCCAGAGAAGCCAGCCATCTCTCCTCCCTGTCTCCATGCCTCAGACTCCTATATTCTCCCTCAGGCTCTGCCTCAAGGGAAGAAGTGCCAAGAGCCCTACCTGAAATCCCCTAGGCCTCTGGGGAGACACTCATTCACCAAAAGATTTTATCTCCACAAATCAACTAAAGTTTATGAAAATGAAAAGCAAGAAACACACCCCCAGAGACAGATATCGCTCCAGAGTTTTCAGATTTCATTTATTTTTCTGACAAGGAGACTGGAGCAATAATCCCTGTGTGTCCTTGTGGTTCATAATCTCCTTTTAGCAGACGGCTTTCCCCTTCTGAGCCACTGTGGCAGGATGAAGACCTGGCCTTCTGTCAAAGGCCCTGTCCTGCCCTATAGGCAGGGTGAGGCAAGGCAACCACACTGAGTGCCTCATCTGAGAGGGAAAAAAACCTTAATACTAAAGAGGCACAGTTACATTGCAGTAGGGGATAGCTTGGATGAAGAGAAAAAAGACTCTTTGGCCAGGAAACCATAACCGAAAGGGTCCTCTCCCAACCCCGGCAGGTACCCGAACCCCAAACCAGGGCCCGGACCCCAGGAAGAGCTGCTCCGAAGCCAAAGCTTCCACGCCACTGCTGCCCCCACAGACCAGGCTGGTTTCCTGGCACCTGACCCCAGTCCATGGCAGCCATCCAGGAGTCCCAAAAGCCAGAGCTCGGGGCCAGATTCACCCCATTGAAGAACATGCACTCCTCAGTAGGGTTGCCAGTCTTCCAGTTTTACACCTAATGGTCTGGTTTTCAGCTGGTCTTTGATCGCTACAGATCAGGAACAAGGTGTCTTCATATCCTGTATCTTTATTTGCAGTGCTCGGCGTCCTGCCGCCAAGACCCAGAGCTCAGTAGTGGCCCCCATATTCACGGGGACCCAGAGCAGGTGGTGGCATCAGGCTTCCCAGAGGAGAAATGCTTAAGGTTTGAGCAGACTTCTGCCAAACAGACCATGTGACATCAATCGATGGTATTTACTGTGTGCAGAGCACTGTATTATGCGCTTGGGAAAGTACAATATAACAGACCCAAAAGACACATTCCCAGCCCAAAAGGAGCTCTTCCGTTACCCTGTGTGTCCAGCACGTGTGTCGTGTCCATCTGGGTGACCGGTACCTGTGAGGCTTGTCAGTGGCCACCCTACCTGCTGCTTTGTGGGTAGGGAACATACCCACTGTACTCTCCCAAATGCTTAGTACAGAATTCTGTATACAGTAAGCGCTCAGTATATACCAATGATTGAGTACCTCCGCCTCTCCTTTTTCACCAATTTAAATCAGGCGGCATGTGTCGGGAGGCAAATACCTATGTCTTGAACCAGGACACCTTCAAGTTACACCCAGGAGTTTTCTGTGCCACTCTAAGATGTTCAGGTCTAATTAAACAAAGACTTTGCATTTCTCAACACCTACGTCTTAAAATAATTTCCTCTATTTCAAAAGTGTTTTTGGCCTATTACCTTTCCAAAATTCTCCAGAGCCCTGAGAAGCCTCCCTTCTGACATACTTCCAGAAGTCCTCAAAGGAGACTTTAACACTGTTCTTTATTTACATTAGGATAAAAAGAAAAATTCATTTAGCATGTATAATCTAAATGATTTCTTCTCTCTCAGCCAAACGTAATTATTGAGTGCTTACTGTGTGCAGAGCACTGTACTAAGCGCTTGGGAGAGTACAATACAACAATATAACAGACACATTCCCTACCCACATTGAGCTAGTTGATGAACCTATTAGATTATTAATAGTAGTAGGAAGAAGAAGAAAGAAGAAGAAAGAATTGTGGTATCTGCGAAGTGCTTATTATGTGCCTGCACTATACTAAGCACTGGGGCCGAGTCAAGCATATCAGGTTGGACACAATTCCTGTTCCACCCTGGGGCTCAGGGCTCACCATCTTAATCCCCATTTTACAGATGAGGGAACTGAGGCACAGAGAAGTTAAGTGACTTGCCCAAGGTCACACAGCAGACAAGTGGCAGAGCCGGGATTAGGACCCAGATTACTTTTGAAATTTTATGAACATCCTGACCGATAGAATACTAAACCTAATAAACTACACTGTGGAAATTACACATTGAAAAATGATTCAAGAACACTTACTTTGTGTTGGGCAAACACCCTTTCCTGCCTTACCCTTAGGCCTTTCTCAATTCTCATCTCTAATGGGTCTGGCAACAAACACTGGAGGTTTTAGCCTCTAAATCAGTAGGTACAACAAAAAATTTAGTCCTCTGAGAACTCTGAGGATTACAGGGCATGTTATGTGTTAGCTTAAAGCAAACACAACTGACATCTAGGGCCAAGTGTGTTTTATAAAATGTAAGTGTATATGTTAGCATATTAAATTAACCTGGAAAACCATGAAATGCCCTCACATTTTTTGTTTTTTGTGCTTTAAGTAATAATGTTAATAATACTATGTGCCAAGCACTGTACTAGGCACTGGGGTAGATAGAAGATAATCAGATCAAACACAATCCCTATCCTACATTGGACTCAAAGTCTAAGAGGGAGGGAAGACGGGTATTTTACCCCCATTTTACAGATGAAGAAACTGCGGCACAGAGAAGTTAAGTGATGTGCCCAAGATCACACAGCAGACAAATGGCAGAGCCGGAATTAGAACCCAGGTCCCCTGATTCCCAGGCCCTTGTTCTTTCCACTGAATGACCTGACAGTAGTCCTTCCATATAACTATTACTGGGTTTATCTTGCACACTAATAGGTTTAGTTCTCCTGTTATATAGGTGGGTTTTACATTTCTGGTTAATCCCACGCTAAGGAAAAACGCACAATATCACGTGCACCTTTGATCAACCCCACACCACGTACAGGATCATTTCTTCCAACCTTACAATTCCATTACATCCAGAGATCCACCGTCAGAAGAACATTTCCTAACAGCAAATTTTAAAACGACAACAACTATTAGAACATCTCCACAGACCTTGCAAACACTAAAAACTCCAAGATTCACAAATGTGCTTATGATTACAATTCATTCCTAGGCACAGTCATAATAATAATACAATTGTGGTGTTTCTTAAGCACTTGTGTGTCAAGCATTATGCTAAACAGCTAATCAGATTAGTCACTCTCCCTGTCCCACATGGGGTTCACAATCTAAAATGCAAAACTGAAGCACAGAGAAGTTAAAGACTTGCCCAAGACCACCCAGCAGGCCAAGGCCGAGCTGGGACTAGACCCCAGATCTCCTGATTCCTGTCCCCATGCTCTTTCCTTTAGGGCCTTGCTGTCTCCCTCGTAATATATACTACCTCTAAATAAAAACATTTCTGGTCTGGAGAAACAGCAGAAAAACATTTTAAGTTATTTTCACAATCCCAACTCTGACCAAGAACATCAGTACACTAATTTTAATCAATGGTATACATTGAGTACTTACTGTTTGCAGAGCACTGTCCTAAGCATTCATTCAATGAATCATACTTATTGAGCGCTTACTGAGTGCACAGCACTGTACTAGGTGTTTGGAGAGTACAATTCAGCAATAGAGAGAGACAATCCCTGCCCCTAAACACTGAGGAAAGTACCATACAGAGCTGGTAGACCAGTTTCTGCCCACAGCAAGTTTACAGTCCGGAGGAGGATACATGGGATATGAATTCAAATCCTGATAAATCACAACAGAGAAAAAACTGGTCCTCACTTTTTAATCTTTTGCCATTTGTATACGGAGAAGGCCCTTCTCATAAAACTGACACACATTACCTCTGCTCAAATGAGAGAAGTGTCTTGTCTGAGCAGACTGGGAAACCTTGAGGTCAAGGAGGGCCTTGTCAAAGTTTCCAATACAGTATGCTAAGGTATCTTGTGTGTGCCCAAACTATTCACTGAAAGTAAACAAGTTAGAACCAATTTCAAAAACGAGGGAGGAGATTCTCTCTGAGGCAACTCCATTACAAGAACATAAAAGGCCTGTCTTGACACCCCGAATGTCCAAACTAGATAAGACAATTCTCTTTAAAGTACCCCTGCTTTGCACAGCTCTAGCTGTTACAGATCAGATTTCTATCTCAAAGCTAAAGATTCTGGCTTTGATCTTCACCAAGGACTCCCACATGTCAACTTTCTCTGTGTGAGCTTATACCAGGCATTTAACTTTAATGTTGGATTTTTGTTGAATCTAAAAGATCAATATATAAACCATCCTTATGACACTATCACTATGCAGTGAAGTTGTCTTTCCATTTGACACATGCTGCTTTTAACAAGTAGCACCAGCTGGGTACAATCTACCCCTGAATAGCCAGCAACCACACACACCCACACCCCCAAAAGCTATACAGCTTGGGGAAAAAAATAACAGTATTCAAACAGATGCTTACTCTGTTCAGAGTACGCTCTTAATACATACCATGACTGTTACTCCTGCTTAATTCGGATATCTGGCCTGAAGAAGAACGTCAAAAAGCATGCGAGGAAAATTATGGGGAGAGCTTGTTGTGGGCAGGGAACTCGTCTAGCAACTGTTCCACTGTCCTCTCCCAGTGCTCTGCTCACGGTAAGCAGTGTGGCCTAATGGCAAGAGCAAGGGCTTGGAAGTCAGAGGACATGGGTTCTAATCCCTCTCCGCCACTTGTCAGCTGTGTGACCTTGGGCTGACCGTTTAAATTCTCTGGGCCTCAGTTAGCTCATCTGTAAAGTGGGGATTAAGACTGTGAGCCCCACATGGGAAAATCTGATTACCTTTTTATCTACCCCAGTGCTTGGAATGGGCCTTGGCATATCATAAGCGTTCGACAAATACCATAATTAGGAGGAGGAAGCGCTCAATAAATACGATCGGTTGACTGATTAGGAGGAAAGAGCTTGGCAGGCAGCCGTCGGAACGGGGTGTAAATCCGGGTTTCAAGGTGAAAGGGTGGAGGAAGGGCTGTCTAACAGGGGGCCTGCGACCGCGATCGTTCCCTGCCCAGCCCCAGCGTGGCTCAGTGGAAAGAGCACGGGCTGGGAAGTCAGAGATCATGGGTTCAAATCCCGACTCCGCCGCTTTGGGCAAGTCCCTTCACTTCTCTGAGCCTCAGTTACCTCCTCTGTAAAATGGGGATGAAGACTGTGAGCCCCACGAGCATCCTCTCCGGCGCTTGGAATAGTGCTTTGCCCATAGTAAGCGCTTAACAAATGCCATCATTACTCGTTTAGACTGTCGGCCCGCTGTTGGGCAGGGACTGTCCCTGTTGCCGAATTGTACATCCCAAGTGGCGCTCTGCACATAGTAAGTGTTCAGTAAATAGGACTGCCGTGTCCTTGTCCGGGGCTCGGGGGGTGGTCGGCCCCGGCCCCTCGCCCGGGGCAGGAGGAAGTGGGTTGGGTCCCCGGGGCGGCCTGGGTGCGGTTCTCCTCTTTCTCGAGAAAAACAAAAGGTTGCCTGCATCTTTCTAAAGCCTCAGGTGCCGGCGAGGAGGAGGCGGCGGCGGCGGCTGCTCCAAGGGTCGGGCTTTTTCCCAGCTGGTCAGCGGCTGGGCACCGGCTGGGCACCCCCCCGACCCCCCGACCCCCCGGACTCACCAGGATGACGGAGCCCCGCACGGCCTCGGACACGCTCTGGCGGAGCTCGGCCGCCGTGCCCGGCTTGCTGAGCCGCTTGGTGAATTTCCGCACTTCGGACATGACTGCGGACGCCGCTGCCCCCGCTGCCCCCCTGCTCCCGTTCCTCCGGGCCCGGCGGGGAAGGCGGGCACGGCCCCGGCGCCTTGCACGCGGGCTGCCCCCCGTCGCCGTTCAGCGGCTGCCGCCCTGCACCGAGGGCTCCGCCCCGGGGCGGTGCCGCTCCCGCCGCCGCCTTCCTCCTCCCCCTCCTCCTCCCGGGCCTGAACTCCAAGCCGAGGGGCAGGGAGGGTCAAGAGGGCGGAGAGGGACGAGCCTGTGGTCTCAGACCCTTGTTTCGGGGCCGAGGAGGGGGAACCGTGGGCTCGGCTGGCTGGTCTCCCCTGCGGAGCCCTGCCTTCGGCTTGCTGGTCTCCCCTGCGCAGCCTGCACTCGGTTTGCTGGTCTCCCCTGCTAAGCCCTGCGCTCGGCTTGCTGGTCTCCCCTGCTAAGCCCTGCCCTCGGCTTGCTGGTCTCCCCTCCGCAGCCCTGCCCTCGGCTTGCTGATCTCCTGCACTCGGCTTGCTGGTCTCCCCATTGGGCTGCCCACGGCGGCTAGCGTGGCCCGGGCGAGGAGGAGCCGGGCACCCCCGGGCAGGGAGGACCCTCCCCCCATCCAGAAGGGTGGGGAAGGGTCTGCCGGCCGGCTCGACCCCCTGCATCTCAGGGCCCTTGGAGGATGCCCCGAGCGACCCCGCCCCGGACCCAGACGGGGCTACCGCGGAGGGGCTGCCCGGGAGGGAGGGAGGGCGGGGACACTGGGGTCCCCGGGGTCGAGGGCCTCGGATCCCCCTGCCCTTCCTCTCCCCGCTTCCTTTGTTTCCCGGCCCTCTCAGGGACCGCCCTGGGCGGGGGGCCGGGCTTCTCTCTGCCTCCCCAACTCAGCCGGGGCCGTCCGGGGCTGGTCCTGCCCGCTGGCTGGGGCGGGAGACATTAGCCACCTCCAAGGAACAACGATATGCAAGAACCCGACCTTGGGAGCCGCCTCCTCCACTTATCAGCTGGGTGACTTTGGCAAGTCACCTCACTTCTCGGTGCCTCGGTTCCCTCATCTGTAAAATGGGGATTAAGACTGGGACCCCCACGTGGGACAACCTGATGACCTTGTATCCACCCCGGCGCTTAGAACAGTGCTTGGCACATAGTAAGCGCTTAATAAATGTCATCATTATTACTGTGTAAATTCTCCACAGAGGTCAAAGGTTGCAAGGAAACTAGCTCCATGGGGAGGCCCAGGGTGATCCGTCACTTGGCTAGTCTTGTCCAGTGACCAAATGGCGACTGGCCAGAGGAACTGGAGCTGCTCTTTTTGGCTGATACTCGCCATCCGCCCCCATACCTCACCATCACCACCGATCTGCCATCTCTTCTACCTCTGCTGCCACACTGGGAAGGAGTCAGGCCTAGGATGATGGCTGACACTGGCCGTGCTTGGCAACTTACCGGGTCCCGGAATCCTGGCAGGTTTCTGAGTTTCAGCAAGATGCCATGACAGTACTGTTAGAGGAAAAAAATAGCTACCGTCAATTTAGATCAGGCGCTTCACATAGGCGTACAGACCTACAGGTCAGTCCACCACCTTCCTTCTGAGAAGGATTCCTTGACCTTAGGGACATCTCTACTCAGATGTCCTGCCAACACCTCAGAACTAACATGTCCAAAACAGAATGCATCTTTCCACACAAAGCCTACCCTGCTCTCCCCCTGACTTTCCCATCACCGGAAACAGCACCACCATCCTCCCTCTCTCACAGACCTGTACCCTTGGCGTTACCCCCGACTCACCTCTTGTTCAACTCACGTACTCAGTCACCAAATCCTCTGGCTCCTACTTTCCGAATATCACTAAAATCCATCCTTTCTTCTATATCCAAACTGCTCCTATGCTGTTCAAAGCTCTCATCCTATCCCCCCTTGATTATTACATCAGCCTCCTTGCTGCCCTCCCTGCCTCCTGTCTCTCCCCACTCTGGTCCATACTTCACTCTGCTGCCTGGATCATTTTCCTAAAAAATTGCTTCAGTCTGTGTTTCCCTCTCCTCAAGAACCTTCGGTGGTTGCCCATCCACCTCCACATCAAACAAAAACTCTTTACCAGCAGCTTTAAAGCAATCAATCACCTTTGCCCCTCCTTCCTTACCTCACTGATTTCCTACTATAACCCAACACCTTCTTTGGGCTCCTCCAATGCCAACCTACTCGCTATACCTCGATCTCATCTATCTCACTGCCGACCCTTCACCCACATCCTGCCTCTGGCCTAGAATTCCCTCCCACTTTATATATGACGGCCCACCATTCACCCTATCTTCGAAGCCTTATTAAAACTGCACCTCCTCCAAGGGCCATCCCCAATTAGACCCTCATTTCACCTACTCACTCTCCCTTCTGTTTCGCCCTTGCACTTGGATTGGTACCCTTTATTCACCCCAACCTCAGCCTCCAGCACTTATGTAATTTATTTTAATGCTGTTATTAGCTGTAAATAAAAAAGTTGTAATTTATTTTAAAACTGTCTCCCCCTCTGGACTGTAAGCTCACCGTGGGCAGGGAATATGTCTACCAACTATTGTACTCTCCCAAATGCTTAGTACAGTGCTCTGCACACAGTAAGTGCTCAATAAATACCACTGATTGATTGACCAAATCCCCACTCCCCCAGGTGGAGGTAGAAGAAATCCTCCCCTGAGTTTCCAATAATCAAAGGAAAATCTGCTAACCCAAGCAGCCTATTCGTCACTGACCCTTAAAAGTAGCACAGGACCTTAAAAGCATCCTTTTTATTCACCTGACTTTCAGATATATAAATTTAGTAAGAATCAAAATTAAGTGTTCCATTCACTCCTGGAGATCAGTAAACTAGGAAATCAAGAGCCCAAAGGTAGGGTGCAGTAACTACCTTAACTAGTTCAGGGGTAAATCAAGTTCTCACCAAAATATTTACAAATAATCTTGTTTACCAAGCTCAAATCATACCCTATCAGTTCCAATGTCTTCTTTTTCCATGCTCAGGAGGAAGGTCAGATAACTGAGCCATTCCATCATTCTGAATTTCAAATGAAATTCTTGGACCCACACGTTTCTGAAAAGCACCAATTTTTCCAGTTTCACTTTCAAACAAACCACAAGAGGGTTGGCAAACAGTTCATGCTAGTATAATATTTTGGGATCAGCTGTAAGCCCCTCTTTTTGAGCTTGTGCAGACAAGTATTTCTGGACTTGAGCCTGTGCCTGCATCTTGATTAAGCTTGGAGGCCCCTGTTAACAGCTCCTGCCCAGGACTGCCGAGGGCTGGACACAGCTAGCTCACTTTTTCCACCATCAGTTGACCTGAGTGCTGGGGACTGACCAGAGAAAGGGTTGCAAAGGGAAGGAGGAGACCGAGTTTGGGATAGATACTTAAAAGCACTCAATCACCTCGCCCCCTCCTACCTGACCCCACTACTCTACTATAACACAGCGCAAACACTTTGCTCCTCTAATGCTAATGTACTCACTGTACCTCGATCTCATCTATCTCGCCGCCAAATTCTCGCCCACATCCTGCCTCTGGTCTGGAACGCCCTCCCGTCTCAAATCCGACAATTACTCTCCCCACATTCAAAGCCTTAGTGAAGGCACATCTCCTCCAAAAGGCCTACCCTGACTAAGCCCTCATTTCCTCTTTTCCTTGACTTACTCCTTTTATTCACCAACACCTTTCCCCCCACCCCAGCACTTATATACATATCCATAATTTACTTATATTAATGTCTGCTTCCCCCTCTAGACTGTAACCTTGTTGTGGGCAAGGAAAGTGTCTTTCATATATTGCTGTGTTGTACTCTTTCCAAGCGCTGTGAATTCTGTGCTTGGAAAATATGCTCAATAAATGATTGATTGATTGACAGGTAAAGCCTGAAAAGCATTTTGATATCAGAACCTAGCCTTTCAGGGTGGTTTAGTGGCTTCATAAACTTTAGCCTTCTCTGCCTGGGGTAATCCTTGCTAATGTTAGATTAGTGCTTAAAGCACTAAACTCAAAGTTAGGTTTCCTCCTTGTAGATGAGAGTTTTCCCCAAAGAAGTCCTTTCCAAAAAAAAAAAAAAAATTCGGACCTGCACTGCACAGAAGCTTAGCAAAACCACACTGGGCACCAACAATCTGCTCTCTGGAGTTGCGCCCAGCTCTGTTACTATGCTGACCCTCATTCTCCTCAACATCTCTAATACCTATAATTATTCAATCTTATTTATTGAATGCTTACTGTGTGTAGAGCACTGTACTAAGCACTTGGAAAGTACAATTCAGCAACAAAGAGAGACAATCCCTGCCCATAAAGGGCTCACAGGGGAGAGACAGATGTCAAAACAAGTAAACAGGCATCAATAGCATCAATATAAATAGAATTATAAATATATAAACATCAAAACAAACAGGCATTAATTATACAGAGAATTATAGATATGTACATATACACACCAGTGCTATGGGGCAGGGAGGGGGGATAGAGCAAAGACAGCGAGTCGGGGCAATGGAGGAGGAGCTGAAAAAATAGGGGGACTTAGTCTGGGAAGGCCTCCTGGAGGAAGTGAGCCTTCAGTAGCGCTTTGAAGGGGGGGGAAGTGTGACTTGCAGATTTGAGGAGGGAGGGCGTTCCAGGACAGAGGCAGGATGTGGGCCAGGGGTCGATGGCGGGATGGGTGAGAATGAGGCCCAGTGAGAACGTTAGCACAATAGGAGCAGAGTGTGCGGGCTGGGATGGAGAAGAAGAGAAGGGAGGTGAGGTAGGAAGGGTCAAGGTGATGAAGAGCTTTGAAGCCAATAGTGAAGAGTTTTTGGTAATAGTTTCTGTTGCTCTTCTCGAAATCCTCTACAGCTCTGATGGTTGCGAATGATATAGAAATTTTAACATTCCAGTTTAGTTGAGCCTCAAAAACTGCAGAGATGATGAAGTCCCAGGTAAGCAACGATCAAACCTTAGGTCAGTCACAAAAACGTACAGTCCAAAACCTGCAAGAAGGACTTTATTGATTACTGTGCTAATGGTTTCTGTAGGACCCCTGCTCTCTCTCAGCTCTGCCATTGCTGTTCCCCCGGGACAGCGGGTGCACTAAGCAAGTAAGTGGGCAAGGGTGCCGCACATCATGCCAGAATTGTGAATGAGACCCATTTAGAACCAAAATGACCACAGCATAATCTGTTCTGTAGCCCCGTAGACCAACAGACAGGTCTAGGCTATAACTCTAGGCTGTAAGCTCATCGTGAGTAGGGAATGGGTCTACCAACTCTGTTGTGTTGGACTCTCCCAAGCGCTTAATTTAGTGTAAGTACTCAATAAATACAATTGATAGGGTCGAGTAGGCACCTCATTAGCTCTGGCAGTCTTCCCCACCCACGTCAGCCAGCTATTTTCAGGATTCTTGCAGAACCTGTCCACCCTGCCAGGTGACCCAAGTGGTTCTTCGTTAAGAAGACTTCCCTGCTGGGGGCCCAGCCCAAGCAAGCGTTTTTCTACTTCCGGCCGCTTTGTCGCATCCCGACTGCAGTGAGGTCAGACTTTAGGGTAGAGGGGTAATGTTTGAAGTAATGCATTTCTGGAAATAATTCAAGCACTGAGATTTTTAAATGGTCCCATAGGGGAAAAATGCGGAGGCTTTCCATTTAGATCCAAACTGTTTTTAAGAAAAGTCCCAAAGCCAGACAGCTTTTATTATAAATAATTATTAATAAATTAATTACTGTAATCATTGACAAATGTTCAGTGTGTACAGCATCTCGACTTTTGACTTATTTTTAAAAGATTTCAATTTCATATGAAAGCTACATGCCAGTTCAGGTCTAGACAGCATAAAATTGGATAAAAGTTTCCAATATCCAGTGAATTCTTGCAATGGAAACAAAATCATGCACACAAACAAAAACCCTCCACTCCTACAATTACTTAGATAATTCTTGCAAAAGCAATATTGTTTACTTAAATTATCCAGATCATTGCATCTTCATAGCTCTGATTTTAGGATGCTTTAGGGCATTCAGCATCATCAGGATTAGGAACAAGAGCTTCTTAAATAGCAAAGTTTACATTCTCATAACTCTCAAATGCTTGTCCTTCGCTCCCTCTTTTAACCTTTAGTCGTCAATGGCATTGGATTCAGATACCGTTCCAAAAATCCTGGAAGTGGCCATTGGTCCAGTGAAATTTTTTGTTTTTCTGAAAACTGTTTCACATTTTAAATGACATCTTTGTAGCAACCTGTTTGTACACTTAATATCACTAGGTGTGTTTGGCAAGGTCTGTGTAGGCACGAGAGCTCTACAGTTTTTAAGTTGCTCATCAACTTAAAGAAAAGTAGAGAGGACAGATCTGATTAGTTTATCTTTTCTTGATCATTTTCTTTGGATCATTTTCTTTCCTGATCAGTTTCTTTTTGCATTTGAATTTTATGTTCCCATTAACAATCCTTGCAAAAAGATTGAAATTAGCATTACACACTTAGAGTTGGCTATTTCAAAATATTGTTTTTTCTGTGCCAGAAAAAGAACCATAACATGTGCCACCTGAATTTGACCAATGCCAGGAATGAAGTGTCATTAGAAGACATGCTCTTTCTGACACGTTCCCAAAGCTACACTGCGATTGCCGAGCCAAAAAAATATGCCTTGTCGGGTTCCTCTTCCAAAGCTTTTCGAAACACATTCTGACCTTTCACAGTACTTTCCTTCAGACGAGGAGTGGCCTTTCTTCCTCACAGTATGATATTTCACCTTATTTTTTTGAAGAGTACTTAAAATTTCTGGCAATCTTACATGTCCAGGCAGTTTCCCCTACCAACGAGACTTCTTATTTCAGCTGCAGTAACATCAACCACCTGAATTTTTTTTTTTATGATATTCATTAAGCCCTTATTGTGTGCCAGACACTCTACTAAACACTGGGGTAGGTACAATCTAATCAGGTTGGACATAGTCCCTGTACCTCATAGAACTCATAGTCTTAATCCCCGTGCTCTATCCACTAGATCATGTTGCATTTGCATTGTTCTTTGAAATGTCTTAAAATTTATAGTGCCTCTTTCTTTCAGTTTTTCAAATATTTCTACAATTTCCTAGAAAGTACAGGTTATGTATGTTATTTGGCTTAGTTCAGGCCATAGAAAACATTGCCTTCCTTGTGTTTTATTACATCAGAATGCACCCAGCCGATGGGGAAGGGGAGGGGGAAATATGAACAAAAACTTCATTTTAGTCATTAATTTCATCTTCCTCCCCTACCAAACTTCTCACCAATCAAGAAATGAAACAGAAAAAATGGCTGACTTCCATCTCCTCTCCCTACGAACAAAGGTTCAATGTCAGAAACGGCAGGCTGCTGGAAGAAAAATGAGGCAAACCAGAAGACAGGATAATCCAAAAACTGGTTACGGTTACTCGACCCTAATTCATCAAGAGCTGATCGTAATGTTTTGTGAGTTCTTCGAAATCTTACTGTAAAAAAGGAACTGTAACCACTGTACAATGCAAAATGGTGTTGACCATTCACCCTCCAGGGTAGTCGCTCTAAATTACCTTTTCATTTGCTTTTCTTTTTTACAACTTTTCTGTTGAAAGGTTCCTGTCATTGTACATGTATATTTTCCTAGGTCTTCGTGGAGGATTAGAAGATGTTCCTCTGACTATAAGTTTTTATGTCTGCTTGTTTGTTTTTAGTTTTTTCTGGTATTTGTGAAGTGCCTATTATGTGCCAAGCACTGTACTAAGCACTGGGGGTGGATACAAGCTAATCAGGTTGGAGAAAGTCCCGGTCCCAGGTGGGGCTCACAGTCTTAATCCCCATTTTACAGATGAGGGAATTGAGGCACAGAGAAGTGAAGGGATTTGCCCAAGGTCACACAGCAGACATGCAGTGGAGCTGGGATTAGAACCCAGGTCCTCTGACTCCCAGATCCGTACTCTATCCACTTGGCCACGCCGCTTCTCTATCAGGAGTTCATTCATTCAATAGTATTTATTGAGCACTTACTATGTGCAGAGCACTGTACTAAGCACTTGGACTGTACAAGTCGGCAAGAGATAGAGACAGTCCCTGCCCTTTGACGGGCTTACAGTCTAATCGGGGGAGACAGGCAGACAAGAACAATGGCAATAAATAGAGTCAAGGGGAAGAACATCTCATAAAAACAATGGCAACTAAATAGAATCAGGGTGATGTACATCTCATTAAACAAAATAAACAAAATAAGCGGACAAGTACAGTGCTGACGAGGGGGTGGGACAGGAGAGGGAAAGGGGGGAGAAGAGGGTTTAGCTGCGGAGAGGTGAAGGGGGAGGGGGTAGAGGGAGCAGAGGGAAAAACGGGGGAGCTCAGTCTGGTAAGGCCTCTTGGAGGAGGTGAGCTTTAAGTAGGGATTTGAAGAGGGGAAGAGAATTAGATTAGAATTAGATTAGAGACATCCTGGAGGCAGGAGGAGATGCGAGCCTGAAGGGATGGGGAGAGGACCGGGGCAGAGATGTAGATCTGCATGTCATCTGTGTAGAGATGGTAGTCAAAGCCGTGAGAGCGAATGAGTTCACCGAGGGAGTGAGTGTAAATGGAGAACAGAAGAGGGCCAAGAATTGACCCTTGAGGAACTCCAACAGTTAAAGGATGGGAGGGGGAGGAGGCTCCTGCGAAGGAGACCGAGAATGACCAGCCAGAGAGATAAGAGGAGAACCGGGAGAGGACGGAGTCCGTGAAGCCAAGGTGAGATAAGGTGTGGAGGAGGAGGGGATGGTCGACAGTGTCAAAGGCAGCAGAGAGGTCAAGGAGGATTAGAATGGAGTAGGAGCCATTGGATTTGGCAAGAAGGAGGTCACGGGTGACCTTAGAGAGAGCAGTCTCGGTAGAGCGGAGGGGACGGAAGCCAGATTGGAGGGGGTCCAGGAGAGAATGGGAGTTAAGAAATTCTAAGCAGCGAGTGTAGACGACTCGTTCTAGGATTTTGGAAAGGAAGGGAGTAGGGAGACAGGGCGATAACTGGAAGTGAAAGTGGGGTCGAGAGCGGGTTTTTTTAGGATGGGGGAGACGTGGGCATGTTTGAAGGCAGAGGGGAAGGAGCCATTGAAGATTGAGGAGTTGTCAGGAGAGTCTTCAGGGGAAAAACCAGTGCCGACAAAGGAGTGTAGGGACGGGCTTATTGTTGTGTTCGGGGCCACTCTTAAAGTATGGCATACTGGGGCGATGTGGCAAGGCCCACGGTCAGAAGCAGTGCCCGTGTTGCCCAGAACCTGGCAGAGGGTTGCGCTGTTACCCTTGTCCTTATCTGCTGTCTATCCCTACCTAGACTGGGAGTTCTACCTGGGACAAGAACTGGGCCTGATCTGTTCTGTTTTTATCTACCCCTGCAGGCTACAGTCTCCTGGGGCGTGGGCCTCTAGGACACAGTTACCTGCTACTGCTATTCATGAATGACCATCTCCAGGACTTTGGATGATCCTCAACGTCTGTTCCAGTGATGTGGAACCATATCCTTTCACCTGTATCCCGCTCTCTTCTTGTATCTTCCAGGATAGCTGTGTAAAATTAGTTGCACAAGCCCGAGCCCCCTACAGAGTCCTGCTTTACTCCGTTGATGATGGCTAATGGATCAGACAGGGTTCTGAAAACCATGTCGAGATCTTGGTTCCAGTTCTTATCCCTTTCCTGTATCTGACAAGCAGCAGAGATCTTGTTCAGCGAACCAAGCGGTTGAGAAGCGGCGTGGCCTAATGCGAAGCAGCGTGGCCTAATGGATAGAGCATGGGCCTCAGAGTCGAAAGATCTGAGTTCTAATCCTGGCTCCACCACTTGTCTGCTGTGTGACCTTGGGCAAGTCATTTCACTTATCCGTGCCTCAGTTCCCTCATCTGTAAAATGGGGATTAAGACTGCAAACCCTATGTGGGACAGGGACTGTGTCCAACTTGATTAACTTGTATCTATCCCAGCACTTAGTACAGTGCCTAGCACATAGTAAGCGTTTAACAAATACCATTAACAAAAACACAAAAACAAAAAACATCTGCAGTGACTTGAAGCTACATTACAATTCCGAAACTGTTTGGTCGACAATATTCTTCTGTAGCTGAACCAGAACCACTCTTGCTAGGATTCCAGTGGTGATAGAGAGCAATGAGATCTTTCAAAAATTGCAACAATCTAATCTTTCACCTTCTTCTCAAAGACGGTGACGATGATGGCCTCTTTGAGAGCCTGTGGCAGTAGTCCAAATTTTGAGGAAGAGCTTGTGTAAGTACTTGAGCAGGTGTCCCCTCTGTGCGTGTAGATCTCAGCAGGTATGCCAGAAAATCCAGGTGCTTTTCCATTTTCCACGGCTCCGACTGCTGTAATGACTTCTGCAGTAATTGGGATAAGTGCCACGTTTTTTATATGTTGGAAGGCCTCCCGTGTTTTGCTGGGCCTCATCTTCAATGGTAGGCGGTGTCTTTAACAACGTGTAGACGTTTTTGGTTTCGTGGCAGTCTGCTTCGTCCTGGAGCTCGTGGGCTTTGGCACCCCACCACTGTCATTCGCATTCCTTAAATGGATTTGCACTTTGTTCACTCATTCATTCAATCGTATTTATTGAGCGCTTACCGTGTGCAAAATCTGCGGGTCTCTGGAACCCTCACTCCAGTCTAAGTTCCTGGATAGTGCTGGTGCAGAAGATGTGTTGCAGCAAGTAGGACTTTTCTTGCCTGATCATTTGCATCAAACCAATCTTGGTGACTTGCTTATTCCCACTGCCTGGAATACAGTATCAATCAATCAGTGGTATTTCTGAGGGCTTCCTGGGTGCAGAGCAGGGGGGAGAGTACAATCCCATAGAGTTGGTAGACACATTCCCTGTCTGCAGAGAGTTTACATCAGAGAAATGCCCATTCATTGGGTATGTGAAGGGCATAATAATAATATAATAATGTTACTTTCATTCAATAGTATTTATTGAGCGCTTACTATGTGCAGAGCACTGTACTAAGCGCTTGGGATGAACAAGTCGGCAACAGATAGAGACAGTCCCTGCCGTTTGACGGGCTTACGGTCTAATCGGGGGAGACGGACAGACGAGAACGATGGCAATAAACAGCGTCAAGGGGAAGAACATCTCGTAAAAACAATGGCAACTAAATAGAATCGAGGCGATGTACAATTCATTAACAAAATAAATAGGGTAACGAAAATATATACAGTTGAGCGGACGAGTACAGTGCTGTGGGGATGGGAAGGGAGAGGTGGAGGAGCAGAGGGAAAAGGGGAAAATGAGGCTTTAGCTGCGGAGAGGTAAAGGGGGGATGGCAGAGGGAGTAGAGGGGGAAGAGGAGCTCAGTCTGGGAACGCCTCTTGGAGGAGGTGATTTTTCTTAAGTGTTTACTATGTGCCAAGCACTGTTCTAAGCGCTGGAGTCAGGTTGGACACAGTCCCCACCCCACATGGGGCTCACTCTCTTAATCCCCATTTTACAGATGAGGTATTTGAGGCCCAGAGAAGTTAAGTGACTTGCCCAAGGTCACGGAGCAGATGCGTGGAGAAGCCGAGATTAGAACCCAGGTCCTTCTGACTCCCAGGCCCATGCCGTAATAGCATAATAATAATAATGATGATGGTATTTGTTAAGTGCTTACTATGAGCCAAGCACTGTTCTAAGCGCTGGAGATACAAGGTAATCAGGTTGTCCCACGTGGGAATCATAGCCTTAATCCCCATTTTACAGATGGGGTAACTGAGACACAGAAGTTAAGTGACTTGTCCAAAGTCACACAGCTGGTAAGTGGCGGAGGCAGGATTAGAACCCACGACCTCTGACCCAAGCCCGGGCTCTTTCCACTAAGCCACGCTGCTTCTCTAACTAATCAACTGAATTCAAGTTTGGCTGAACATCCTCAAAATACTCCATATGCTGTCATTACATAAGGTTGCATACCCGGCAGAACTTGTGTAAAGTCATGTGTGACTGGGTGCCAGATTCATTCAGTCGTATTTATTTAGCATTTACTGTGTGCAAAGCACTATATTAAGTGCTTGGGAGATTTTTTAAAGTCTCCCTTCCTTGCCTAAGCGTTTGCCCTCCAGCACCCCTCCCCTAGCTGTTGGTTAATCGTTTTTTAAACAATCACTGCGTACTTCACCTCTAATGATAACTGACACTTGTGAACCAGGGAATCTCCAGTTTATCCTTTCTGAGAAACTAACTAGGATGAGATCCTGGCTATGACGTCTTCTTCCCCATTTAGACCTGGTACTTTTTGAGGCTGGGCAAAGAGAAAAGGAACCAAAAATGTTATCTTAGTATTTGGGTGCTTCTTTTACCAGGAAAAATTACCCACAAAAGGACCCTGTTGTCATCCCTATTGTTCATAATATGGAAATCTCCTTGCTACGCCCTCTTCCAATTGCTCATTGTGTTAGGCTTGGAAATACCTGTCATTGCGAGGCTTATTTTTGGTTCATTTTAGCTGCTCAGCTGCAAAGCAGGCGCAAGGCCAGAACATGGGGTAGTACTCAAGGGCACAGGTGGAGACAGGCAGGAAGGGAAAGAGTTCTGACAGAAACAGGACCAGAAGAGTGGGGGCTGGGCAGGAGGGGGAAAGGGGTCTTTGCGTGGAAACTCTCTGAGCCTCTAGAAAGGACCCAGGGGTGCTGAGAGGTTGTCTCAGAGGGGACCCACCCCTGAAACAGTCAGGCAGGATCAGGGCCTGGACTGGAGATAATAATACTGATGATGATGATGGTATTTGTTAAGTGCTTACTATGTGTTGAGCACTATTCTAAGAGCTGGGGTAGATACAAGCTAATCAGGTTGGACATGGTCTCGTTCCCACAGGGGGCTTACAGTCTTAATCCCCATTTTACAGATTAGGGAACTGAGCCACAAAGAAGTGAAATGACTTGCCCAAGGTCACACAGCAGACAGGTGGCGGAGCCGGGATTAGAACCCAGGTCCTTCTGACTCCCAGGCCCATGCTCTATCCATTAGGTCATGCTGCCTCCCTGGAAGTGAACATGGAATTGCCCCAGGCCCACAGCTCTGGATCTCTTCTCCCAGAAGACTCCCAGCTGCTAATGACACCACTCAGATTCCTCTAAAACCTGGCTTCTCACGAGCTCCACTCACAGAGGCGCCTAAAGAAGCAAAAGCAGAGAATGGAGAGTGATGGTCCATTACTTCAGTGATCCATTTCCCCTTTGATGCAGTTGTACTAAAAGCCAAATTGGGTTGCCAGATTTCAATCAGGGAAATTGAAAAAAAACTAGTTTTATCCCTGACCCAAGCCAGATGCACTGTCTGATAAGATCTGAACTTCAGGGAGGTAAAGAAAGGGCAGGAAAGAGAAAGCCAGATGGGACCAGAGTCTTCCAACAATCACGAATTCTGCGGTTGTCATCCATATACCATTTTCCTAGATGGCCTGAAACACAGTACTAGTAGGAAGAGTATTTATTAAGTGCTTACTGTGTACAGAGCACCATGCTAAGAGCACCCCTCTAGACTGTAAGCTCACTGTGGGCAGGCCTGTAAGCCCTTCAAAGAGACTGTGTGTCTCTTATTATATCATTATATTGTTACACTGTACTCTTCCAAGCGCTTAATACAATGCTCTGTACACAGTAAGCGCTCAGTAAATATAGCTGAATGAACGAAAGGTCAGACACAGTCCCTTTCCAACCTGGGGCTCACAAACTAAATAAGAAGGAAAACAGGTATTGAATCACCATTCAACAAATGAGGTAATGAGGCACAGAAAACCTAAGCCACTTGCCCAAGGTTACACAGCAGGCACATGACAGAGCCAGGATTAGGCCCCAGATTCTCAGACTCCCAGGTCCATGTTCTTTCCACCAGGCCTCACTGCTCCTTAAGATGAGCTGTTCATTCTAAGCAGATCTAGGAGATCTGATCAGGGTTTTGAATTTCCCTAAACCAAAGTCTGCCCACTATGTAAGCACCGAGAGCACTGAACACTGAGAGGCCAGGCCCTAGGTTACAGCAGTTCCTACCTTTTTTCTGGAACTCAGTAAAACTTTAAACAATGACCAAAAAAAATCATGGGTGATAGCTTATTTCTGTTTTTAAAAAAATCCTAGAAATCAGGCCTTCTGCATAGCACTTTGTGAGCCCTCACATGCTGTAGTTGGTTCTGCTATACTGTAACCTTGGCACATAGTAAGCACTTAATAAATACCACAATTATCACTGTTATTATTGTTATCATCATTAGTTGGTATCAGGTAACTGCTACCGATGCTGCTACCCTTCCCAGCCTCTCTCAGCCTTACTGTACGTAATAATCGTAGTATTTGTTAAGCACTTACTATGCACCAAGCACTGGAACCGATACAAGAAAATCAGGTCGGATTACCCTGTCCCACATGGGGCTCAGAGTCTAAGGGAGAGGGAGAATAGGAATTTAATCTCCATTTTACAGATGAGGAAATTGAGGCCCAGAGGAGGAAAACGACTTGTACAAGGTCACACAGCAGGCTAGGGGCAGAGCCAGGATTAGAACTAAGTCCTCTGGCTCCCAGGCCTGGGAGCTAAAAGGGAGGGGGTTGAGAATCAGAAGGCTTAAAGGGTAAGGACCCAAGTGTCAAGGATTTGGCAGTAATCAAGTGCTTCACACTGACTTTCTTTCTGAAGTCTTAGGATCACGGCTTCTTCCCTAGTTCTCGATAGGAGACCCTGTCACTCTTACAGTATTTAATACAGAGAGGCGAGAGTGACAATCACTCACTAGAGCTGAACAACATAACCTGTACGGTGGTTATCTTCCAACCATCTACCCCCGACCTATTAATTCCCAATGAATAAATGGTTACCGTATCGCAATTTTCCCATGAAAATTGAAGAAGGTTTTTCGAGAACACAATTGCTACATTATATCAAAAGTAACTGTACCAACTAATTACAGCAATCCAGTACTGAAAAAAAAGCAGTTTCTGACTACAGGAACTAACTGCCCGCAAACATTATCTATACATGCTACCATTTACCTTTCAGAGTACAAATCATACTGCAGTATACTTGCCGGGGTAATAATAGAGAGAACACTGATACTTGAGGATTAAAGGTTAAATACAAAAAGGGGGGAGAAAACTAGTTTTCTGAGCATTCAATTCAATTTTCTCACGCCTATGACATAAGAGAAATTCTGGGCCAGCTACGCAACAAAATATTTTGGTTATAGCAAGGAATCGAAGGCATTTATTCCTTCTTTGCCTGCAATCCTGAATCAATCATTAGACTTGCTAACCAATATGATGAATAGAATACATTACTTATAAATTCTGAGTATTGAGCACCCTCTAGAGGAAACTAGATTTGTTTCTTTGGCAAAGTCATTAATAAAATTCGGTTACACTTACAGGAGAATGGTCCCTTAATCTCAGGGACTCAAATCAAATCAGATGTCTGCAGTTTGCCCAAGTCTCGTTGGAGAAAAAAAAGGTCTAATAAATTGGGAAAGCTTTTGGCCTTTCTAATGTCGTTGTTGTTTGTGTTGTTTTTAAACATTGAGGAGCTCTGATCTAGGGTCAATGCTGCTAAAGTGCAGGCTCCCTGGTGGCTGCCTGATTTCCCCTTCAAAGCACAATCTGAAAAGAAAGCACACTCTCCCCATATGAGATTGGAAAACTCCTTGAGGGCAGAGACCATGTCTACTTTTTTACAAAAAATGCTATTCATTAAGCACTCACTATTTGCCAGGCATTATCCTAAGTGCTGGGGTAGATATAAGTTAATCAAGTTAGACACAATCCATGTCCCACCTGAGGCTCACAGTCTCAATCTCCATTTACAGATGGGGTAACTGAGGCTCAGAAAAGTGAAGTGATTTGCCCAAGGTCACACAGCAGACAAGTGGCAGAGTCGGGATTACACCCTCGTTCTTCTGACTCTCAGGCCCATGCTCTATACACTAGGCCGGCTGCTACCTCTTAGTACCGTGCTCTGCACATAGTAAACTCTCAGAAAATACTAATGATCACTACTGATTGCAAAGCACTGGGACAGATATAAGGTAATCGTATCAGACAGAGTCCCTAACCGGCCCAGGGTTTACGGGAGGAAAGAAGGGAGGGAGAGAGAGAGGAAGGAAGGGATGACACATACTTTATCCACACTTTACCTTGTCTAATTCCCACTTAAATTCTCCAAGTGCTTAGCATAGTGGTCTGCACACGGTAAGCACTTAATAGTATTACTACTATTACTGAGACAAAGAGATATTAAGTGCAAGATAATGAATAAATAATAAGGTGAATAATTTGTTCATTTTAACAACATTGTAAACAACATTGTAACAAAAGGGGCATTTGTTAACCCCTTACTATGAGCCAATCACTGTTCTAAGCACTTGGGGTAGCTATGAGTTACATATGTCTCTGTCCCGCATGAGGTTCACCGTTTAAGTAGGAAGGAGAAGAAGTACTGGATTTCCATTTTACAGTTGAGAAAACTGAGGCATGGAAAAATTAAGTGACTTGCTCACACAGCAGGCAAGTGGCAGCCAGGATTAAAATCCAGGCCCTGTGACTCCCAGGCCCAAGCTCTTTCAACCAGGCCACGCTTCTTCAACAACACAATCTTTCCCATATGGTATACAAAAATGCCAAGGGCCTGAAATGTTGACATCAACTTGGGTGTGATGAGGGTGAGTCACAGAAGGCTTCCCGGCAGAGGTAGACATCTTTGAGGGATAAATCTGGGGAGCTGCCAGGCACCATGGAGAGGAGATTGCAGCCTGGGGTAAGGGAGCTAAGTGGAAGGAAAGGAGCTGTCAAGGAGGCATGAGGGAGGCAATTTAGCAGCCTCTTCCTCAGTCCTCCAGGAATCCCATCCCACCTGGAGATGAAAAAGCAGAAATGACAAGGTGTTTACAGAACCCCCCCTTTTAGCACCAGTTCCGACCCCGCAGACCCTGGGGTTGCGGCTCCAAGACTCCTAGCTGACAGGGCCCTACAGGCTCAAGACCTGGGCACCCACACTGCGACAAGCAGCAGGCCAGTTTAGAGCCAAGCAATCTTGACCCAACCACCTCCATATCCACTCTCATCCTTCTTGGCCCTCTCAAGAGGTCTATTCTTTCACCTTCTAAACACCCTTGCACCCACTCGTTCTTTTGATCTCCCTCTCTGCCCCTTCCGTTAGTCAACTATTTATTGAGCACTTACTATATATACTATATACTATATGCAGAGCATTGAACTAAGTGCTTAGGAGAATACAATAAACAGACACAATCCCTGTGGAAAATGACTTTACAGTCTAGAGGTAACCAATTCCCTCCTCCTATTCTTGCTCAAACTCTTTGCTGGCAGGTCATCTACACTCTGTTTCCTCCTTCTTGGGAAACCTCTATTATTTGTTTCTACCCACTTGGTTTCACTAAGACTTCTCTTTTCAAGGTCACCAGTGATCTTCTTGGCAAATCTGATTCTAATCTTCATCTCCCTCTGCTGTTGTCAAATGTTGGGGACTGCTTCTCCTCCTGGCAACATTACCTAGCCTTGGTTTTCCTGACACAGATGCTTCTCATCACAGTTGGCCGTAGCACCACCCACCTCATTGCTCAAGGTCATAAACGGTACAATCCTCTACTTCAACACACCTAATTGGGAAGCAGCGTGGCTCAGTGGAAAGAGCACAGGCTTTGGAGTCAGGGCTCATGAGTTCAAATCCCAGCTCTGCCACTTGCCAGCTGTGTGACTGTGGGCAAGTCACTTAACTTCTCTGTGCCTCAGTTCCCTCATCTGTAAAATGGGGATTAAGACTGTGAGCCCCACATGGGACAACCTGACTCCCCTGTGTCCACCCCAGCGCTTAGAACAGTGCTCTGCACATAGTAAGCGCTTAACAAATACCAACATTAATTCAGTTTTGTCACCCTCTGTCAGCCTATCGGTTTTACCTCCATAACCTTGACTCCTCGCTTTCCTCCAAACTGCCCCCTTGGTAATCCAGGCACTCTCATATCCCAGTTTGACTATTGCATCAGCCTCAATCCATCAGTTGTATTTTTTGAGCATTTACTGGGTGCAGAACACTGCACTAATTAGTTGAGAGAGAACAGTACGATAGAGTGGATATATACTATCGCTGCCTTCCAGGATTTTACGATCTAAATTACAGATAGGGAAAGCACAGAATATAAGAATATATGTGCTGTGTGGCTGGGGGTGGGGTGAGTATCAAAGTGCTGAAACCAAGTGCACAGGCAGCATGGAAGGGAGGGCGAATAAGGTTGCTAAAAAAAGGATAGTCAGGGAAGTCAGTCTCCTCAAAGATCTTCCTGCCTCCAGTCCAGATTTAATTCACTGCCTGGATCTAAATGTTCTTACATATCTTACTCCTCAAATATGGCTATTTGAGGCTACCCATTCCTCTCCTCAAGACAAAACCCCTGACCATTGCCTTCAATGGCACCCGATCAACTCTCTCCTCTCACTATACCCCAGCTCAGTATTCCTTCTATCTACAAATCAGGAGAAGCAGCATGGCGTAGTATAGAGCATGGGACTGGGAGTCAGGAGGTCATGGGTTCTAATCCTGGCTCCGCCACTTGTCTGCTATGTGGCTTTGGGCCAGTCGCTTCACTTCTCTGTGCCTGTACCTCATCTATAAAATGGCGATTGAGACTGTGAGCCCCATGCAAGACAGAGACTGTGTCCAATCCAATTTGCTTGTACCCACCCCAATTCTCAGAATAGTGCCTGGCACTTAACAAGTCTAAAACAAATACCGCAATTATTACTATTATTAAATGTAACTGTCCTCCCCCATGAATGGGGAGTGCTTTGCTTTGCACATAGTAAGTGCTTAACAAATGCCATCATTATTATTAAGCACTTATACTATGTGCCAAACACTGTACGAAGTCCTGGAGTAGATATAAGATAATCAGGTCCCACATGGGGCTTACATTCTAAGTAGGAGGGAGCACAGGTTTTGAAACCCCATTTTTTCAGATGAGACAACTGAGGCACAGAGAAGTCGAGTGACTTGCCCAAGGTCACACAGCAGGTAAGTGGCAGAGCCAGGACTGAAACCCAGGTCCTCGGATTCCCAGGGTCCTGGTCGTTCCGCTAGGCCACAGCCTGTACCAGACCTATTCCTGACTTTCCTATTAACCTTTCCCTGGTCTCACAGTCCCAGCAGCACCAATGCACTCACAGCAATAATACTGATGATATTTGTTACTGGCTTACTTTTGTGCCCAACATTGTCATGAATGCTGAGGTCGATGCAATACAATCAGATCTACCCCTGTCCCACATGGGACTCCCAGGTTAAGGGGGAGGGAGAACAGATATTTAATACCCATTTTACAAATGAGGAAATTGAGGCAAAAAGAAATAACAATAACTTGTCCAAGATCAAGTAGCCGGCAAATGGCATAGCTGGGATTAGACTACAAGTCTCCCGATTCTTAATCCTAAACTCCTTCTGCTAGGTCGTACTCCTCACAAAGCTACAGCTGTCTGTGTTCATGGTATCTTAAACTTAGATCTCAGATAAAGAAGTTTAATTTAACTGGATCAGAATGTTTACCCACCATTAGATTACAAGTCTTGTTAAACACCCAAACTATCACAAATACACAAGCAAACATCCCCTTAAGTACAGAATTCTGAATGTGTGTACAGCTAGGTTATATTCCTTGAAAATGTGGTTCCATTGTGAATGATTGTATCATGGGAGACATTTTTCCACATAGTTAGCTTGGCTCCCTTCAGAATTTGGAAACCCCACCCTCACCCTCAACTGCTGATAACGAGCCAGGAAGGGGAAGTGAGGGAGGTGCCACCCACAGCCTTGCAGCAATTATAAAAAAAAAAATAATGGAATGTGGGGTGGGGAGACAAGGGTTTGGGGTTGAGTTAGGAGTGCAGAACAGAGCAGGAAAACTGCAGGGAAGAGAGCAGAAAGGAAGTAGACTGAGGTGCCATTGAAGGCAATGGTCAGGGATTTTGTCTTGAGAGGAATGGGTAGCCATTAGAGGGTTTTGAGGAGTATGTACAGAACATTTAGATCTAAGCAGTGAATTAAATCTGGACTGGAGGGAGAAGGAAAAATGGTGGAAGTTGACTGACCTGCAATCATAGAACAAGGAGCAGAGCTGCCAGCTGCTGGGGAAAGTTAACCAACAATTGAGGAGCTATCTCTGGGTTGTCCATATTGTGGGGTGGCTGTAAACCAGGGTGCACTTGTACCGCTAGTCAGCATATGGATAAAATAGCTGCATGGATGCCAGAGTGATCCAGCAAGCAGGATTGAAAGAATTTAAATTTAATTTGAAATAATTTAAAGGCTACTCTGAGCTTGCTGATTGGAGCTCATCCACAAAAGATTCTGGGAAATATACTTCCTAGGCTCCAGGTGCTATTTCCACTTCAGTTCTTATGCCAGTTCTACCCCCACTAGATGACTAAATATTTTCACAACCAGATTGTGACCAGACAGGGTTTCAAACTTTCCCCCAAATCCCAACATACTGATATCCTGATTTAGTGCTGGGGTGACTGTCAAAGCGATTACTTTGGTTTCCTCTAGATCTTAATCTTGCTTGTCTCTGGCTCCCAGAAACCAGAATCCCTCCATTATTTATTTGTTCCTCCCTGTCGATCCCAAGTTCCACCTACAAGATCTAATCTGTGTCAAGAAACTTGGGAGTTTAGTCTCTTACTGTATCACGACTCCCACTTTGGTGTTTGATGTAGTCAGGGATGATTTTTCAGCCTTTTCCTCCACCATACACATGATTGTGTATGAGCGGCTGGAAAGAACCCTATTGAATATATTTTATTATTGAAATGGAAATTCCTGCCACCCTGACTACATCAGTGAAAACTATGCCCCATTCCATACCAATACCATTGGCTTGATTGCTAAAATGCAGAATACTGGGAGACAGGAAGAGGGGGCAAAAAGCAGCATTCCAGGCCTTCTTTCTTGGTGTGGTTAGAACCATCCCAGCTGGTTTTCTGATTAAGAGCTACACAAACCGTCAGACAGGCCAGAGAACACTGGGATTTACTTGGTTGGGGAACTTCGCCTAGGAAAGTGAAGCAACTTCTAACACCAATCATGTGTATGGTGGAGGAAAAGGCTGAAAAATCATCCCTGACCTGTTGTATCTAAGTCATAGCTGTGAAATTAAGTCCAGAATTAGTATTCTCAGTCTCCCACTAACCCATGTTGAATGTAAAATGGGAACACAAGGTTGTAAACTTGTTGAGGGCAGAGAATGTGTCTGCTTATTCCCCTATATGTGCATAGTGCTATAAGTGCTCATTAAATACAAATGAATAGTGTCCATGCATTCACTTTCAGTCCCTTAGCTCAGGCTTCTGCATTTCACTATACAATTCCATCACTATCCGCAGGCCTTTCCTTCTCTCTCCTGCCCCTCCCTAGAAACTGCTTTTCTTCAGACCATTTGGCTTCCAGCTCCTAGGTGCTGCTCTTTCAACGCCTAACTCAAAACGCGCAAGTACATTCCTCAGTGTGTCTGCTGCTAATTGAAAGACACACGGCCAAGTCACTTACCCTTTTTGGGCCACAATTCTATTTAAAAAAAGAAACCTTACTCTTATGTGGAACGGACCGACCGTGGGGCTCAGTACAATGCTCTGCCCCTAGGAAGCACTGAATAATCTGACTAGACCAAACGACAGCAAGAAGGGTTGGTTCCATTTTATTCCCAGACGGCCCCACACCGACCGCCACCAGCCTTGCGGGAGAGGTTCGCGGCCCTTCATTTCTTGCTGGCCTTCACCGCAGACTTGGTCACTTTGCCCGCGGTGGCCGCCTTCTTCTCCACCGACTTAATGACCCCCACGGCCACGGTCTGCCGCATGTCCCGCACGGCGAAGCGGCCTGCAAGGGGAGGCGAGGCCGAGGTGAAGTGGCCGGGATGGCCGCCAGGGGGCGAAGGACACACCACACCACCCCGCCCCGTCGGGGCCGCGCTCCCGACCGTCGGGGCCGCGCTCCCGACCGTCGGGGCCGCGCTCCCGACCGTCGTGCCCCTTCCCGCGCCTCACCTAGAGGAGGGAACTCGGAGAAGGTCTCCACGCACATGGCCTTGCCGGGGACCATGTGCACCAGGGCGGCGTCCCCGGACTTGAGCGCCTTGGGGTTGTCCTCCAGCTTCTTGCCCGAGCGGCGGTCGATCTTCTCCTTGAGCTCGGCGAACTTGCAGGCGATGTGGGCGGTGTGGCAGTCCAGCACCGGGGCGTAGCCGGCCTGGATCTGGCCCGGGTGGTTGAGGATGATCACCTGGGCACGCGAAGAAAGGGAGTGAGCCCGGGCCGCCCCGTCGGGGTTGGCGCATGCGCCTGGCGGCCTCTCCCCCGCCCGTCTCCGCGTGCGCATGCGCATGTCCGCCCGCCGCCCCCACCTGGGCCAGGAAGCTGCCCGCCTCCATGGGGGGGTCGTTCTTGCTGTCGCCGGCCACGTTCCCGCGGCGAATGTCCTTCACCGACACGTTCTTCACGTTGAAGCCCACGTTGTCCCCGGGCAGCGCCTCGGCCAGGGCCTCGTGGTGCATCTCCACCGACTTCACCTCCGTGGTGACGTTGCTGGGCGCGAAGGTGACCACCATGCCCGCCTTCAGGCAGCCCGTCTCCACCCGGCCCACGGGCACGGTGCCGATGCCTGGCAGACATGGGCACGGACCCCGGTCAGCCCGAGCCCCCGGTCGTGGTGCCCCCTGCCCTGTCCTCCAGTTTTCCCAGCGTTGTAGGCAGCAGCACCACCACCACCACCATCCCCCTGTCTCACAAGGCGACAAACCTGGCATCCTCCTCGACTCATCTGTCTCATTCAACCCACATACTCCATCTGTCACCAAATCCCGTCCGTTCCACCATCGCCAAAATCCTTCCTCTCGTCTCCACCTTAACTGCCCTGATCCTTATCCTTTCTTCCCATGACTACTCATTCAGCCTCCTTGCACGCAACGCATTCAGTCACCTTGCCCCCCTCTTATTTTACACCTCCCTGATTTCCTCCTATAGCCCAACCTCTCACTCCTCTTATTCACTATACCTTCATCTCACCGCCGACCCCTCCTCCACTTCCTCTTCTCCCATTCCCTTCACTTGAATCTGCCCCCTCCATTCACCCCTCCATCTCCACAGCAAGGAATGATTACCAACTTTATTACATTGTACTCCCCTAAGTGCTTAGTATAGTGCTCTGCACTCAGTAAGCGCTCAATAAAAACGATAGATAAGCTCGCTCACCGCCGATCTTGTAGACGTCCTGAAGCGGCAGGCGGAGGGGCTTGTTGACGGGACGGGACGGGGGGATGATGGCGTCGAGCGCCTCGAGCAGGGTGACACCGCTGGCATTGCCCTCCTTCCTCTCCACCTTCCAGCCCTTGAACCAAGGCATCTGCGGGAGCCGAGCGTCTCGGTCAGCCGTGGGCGGCGAGGCCCCTCTTCCCCCCCTCCCGGGGTGCCAGCCCGAGATGGGCACTCACGTGGGCGCTGGCCTCCAGCATGTTGTCCCCGTGCCAGCCCGAGATGGGCACGAAGGCCACGGCGGCGGGGTTGTAGCCGATCTTCTTGATGTAGGCGCCGACTTCCTTGGAGATCTCCTGGAAGCGCCGGGCGCTGTAGGGGGGCTCGGTGGAGTCCATCTTGTTGACCCCCACGATGAGCTGCTTCACGCCCAGGGTGTAGGCCAGCAGGGCGTGCTCCCGGGTCTGCCCGTTGCTGGAGATGCCGGCTTCAAACTCGCCCACGCCGCCAGCCACGATCAGCACCGCGCAGTCCGCCTGCCGGGCGGGGGAGACCGGGGTGACCGGCCGCACACAGCCCGCCGCCGCTTCCCTCCCTCCTCTCCCTCCTGTCCTCATCTCCCTCCTCCTTCTCCCATCTTCCTCATCTCCCTCCTCTCTCTCCCATCCTTATCTCCCTCCTGTCCTCCTCCCTCTCCCTCATCTCCCTGTCTTGCCTTCCTCCCTCATCTCTCTCCTGTCCTCCTCCATCTTCCTCATCTCCCTCCTCCCTCTCCCATCTTCATCTCCCTCTTGCCCTTCTCCCTCCTGTCCTCCTCCCTCTCCCATCTTCATATCCCTCTTGACCTTCTCCCTCCTGTCCTCCTCCATCTTCCTCATCTCCCTCCTGCCTTCCTCCCTCTCCCCTCTTCCTCATCTCCCTCCTGCCTTCCTCCCTCTCCCCTCTTCCTCATCTCCCTCCTGCCTTCCTCCCTCTCCCCTCTTCCTCATCTCCCTCCTGCCTTCCTCCCTCTCCCATCTTCCTCATCTCTCTCCTATCCTCCTCTCTCTCCCATCTTCCTCATCTCTCTCCTATCCTCCTCTCTCTCCTCCACTTCTTCATCTTCCTCCTCCCATCTCCCTCCTGCCCTCCTCCTCCTCCCTCATCTCCCTCGTCCCTCACCTGCCTCGTCCCTCTCCCTCATCTCCCCTCCCCGCCGGCGCCGTGGGGGCGGCCCGCGCCTGACCTGGGAGGTTCCTGTGATCATGTTCTTGATGAAGTCGCGGTGTCCGGGCGCGTCGATGATGGTGATGTAGTAACGGCTCGTCTCGAACTTCCACAGGGAGATGTCGATGGTGATGCCCCGCTCCCGCTCCGCCTTCAGCTTGTCCAGCACCCAGGCGTACTTAAAGGAGCCCTTGCCCATCTGCGCCCGGAGAGAGAGGCCGGAGGAAGCCCTCAGCACCCGGGACCCGGGCAACGGGCCGCCCCCAGCCTCAGCCCCGACCCCACCTCGGCCGCCTCTTTCTCGAACTTCTCGATCGTCCGCTTGTCGATGCCCCCGCACTTGTAGATGAGGTGGCCGGTGGTGGTCGACTTGCCCGAGTCCACGTGGCCGATGACCACGATGTTGATATGGGTCTTCTCCTTGCCCATGGTGTCCTGCGGAGGGGGGGAAGGACCGAAGCGCTCAGAGACCCCCACACGGGACTCCCAGGGCCCCCAGACCCTTCCCCGAAGGCCCGGTCCAGCCAATCCTCACCTCGGAAGTGAAGCGGGGAGAATCGATCCAGATGCTCGGCTTCAAGAGGGTCCTGCTGCTCGCTGACTGGGGAGGGTTGCCCTGACACAGGTCCCGGGCCTTTATAGCCCCGCCCGGCCCGGCCCCGCCCATTGAGGGGGCCGTGGATCAAACACGGTGCTAAGGGGGCCTGTAAACACCTTGTCAATCCTGCTTTCAGGACCCAGCGGGTGTCTGGGAAGACGGGGTAAAGGGCTGTTAAATTTGTCTTTCCTCACTCCTCCCTAGCAGCTCCTTCCATTTGATCGATCGATAGTATTTTTTGAGTGCTTACCATGTGCAGACCACTGTACTAAGGTCTAGGGAGAGCACATTTTCTCAGACAAGTGGCAGATAAGTTCCCTGCCCACAAGGAGCTTACAGTTTCTCTCTCCCCTCTCCCACCCTGACATGGGGCCTTCCTGCCCAGCTGCCTTCCTAATACACCCCGAACTAGAATCCCCTCTCCTTAAATCTCCCCCTTCAGAAACACCCACCTCTGCCAGGAAGCCATCCCTGATTTACCATCCTCACTCCCACTGCTTGGATGATGCCAGCCTTTCCACTCCCTTGGCATTCACACATATCTTATGGGTGTGATTTTGTTGTCTTATTCCTGCTCAGGCCCTCTCCTCCCGATTCATTTAATCATATTTACTGAGCGTTTACTCCTGATGTTTGCTCATCTCAGCTGTCAGCACGTCAGCTCCTTCACTGCAGGGACCTTGTCATTTCCTCATCTGGCAATTCTTTCGAAGTCTATACTGGGTTTCCTCTACCGTACATACTCACCTGATGATGAAGCAGTGTGCCCTAGTGAAAAGAAGATGGTTCTAGGAGGCAGGAGACCTGGGTTCTATTCCCAGCTCCTTCACTGATCTGCTATGTGACTGGAACCTAATCACTTTACTTCTCTGTGCCTCTGCTTCCTCAATTTAGAATGTGAGCTCATGCGGGGACAGGGGCTGTGTTCAGTCTGATTATTTTGCATCTACATCAGTGCTTGGGCCACAGTAAGCACTTAATACCATTATCTTAATTATGTGGAGGCTGAACTGAGAGCTCTGCTTCCCAACCCTTCAAAACCAGCTGAGCACCCTTGGCAGTGGAGTTGCTGGGAAGATGAAAGCAGCTGCTAGAAAAGCAGCATGGCTCAGTGGAAACAGCATGGGCTTGGGAGTCAGAGGTCACAGCTTCTAATCCCAGCTCCGCCCCTTGTCAGCTGTATGACTTTGGGCAAGTCACTTCACTTCTCTGGGTCTCAGTTCCCTCATCTGTAAAATGGGGATTAAGACTGTGAGCCCCATGTGAGATAACCTGATTACCTTGTAATCCCCCAGCACTTAGTACAGTGGATGGCACATAGTAAGTGCTTAACAAATATAATTATTATTATTATTATTATTATGCGATCAGGCTGCCCGATTTCCTGCCTGGGATGCCCCCCCACCTCTTGGCAGGAGACAGGAGGTGAATGTCTGTCTGGTCCCAAGAGGGCTAATTCAAGGGGGCCATCAGAGTAGCTTCCTCAAGGCTCCAGGGTCACTGGGCTCCCATTAAGAGAGGAGATATCCATACTGGACTGCTGCTGTCACCCCTTTAGTGGACCTTCCAGCTCTGCTTCAGTTACCCTGAAGAGGTGGTAGCAATACAGCAGTTGCAGCTGCCGGTGATAACAGAGTCCAAAGCTGTGTGCTGCAATGCTGGGAAGCAGGAGAAATACACCTCCCCCTTCGGAAAACACCCTTGTCAGGAATTCTGACGCTGAGGACTACGGGGACTGGATCGATGGTTTCAATCTAATCAGTTCTGTCGGTGATATCTCTGTTGGTTCTTTGAGCAGAGTCTGGAAGGCTTGGCCTATTTAATTTCCCCTTCTCCTTTGGGGGTTTGGACCCAAACCATGGGAGTCTCATTATAGCTGCAGTTTTGAAGACCATTAGTGGAACACACTTCTCATTGCTTGGTGGGAGACTTCCAGAGACTCAATAGCTGAGTCACTTCCCAAAGACATTGGCTGACCCTGGCTTGGGGGAGCAGTCTTAAAAAAATAAAAGGAAAACATCATCCCATGGAGACTGTGTTCTTCCACAGATGTGGGGCACTCTGGTTCCTTCCCCTAACCCGGAACTTGCTGTTCATTTGGGGCTCTGTCTCAGACTTTCCAGAGAGTGAAGAGTCGAAGCCTCTCCCTTCATCTCTTCTCAGCAGAAAGTAAGAGCAGGTGGGTGTTTAACTCCAGTGTCGACGTGAGTGATCATCATGAGAGAAGGAAAGATGCCTGCTCTAGTGGCTTCGCAGAGCCTGGGTTCATTTTCCTCAAGCTACCCTCTCAGCTTTTCACTTCAGAACTACAAAGGAGGCATTCAGAGCAGAAACAGCCTTCCCAAAGTTCAGGGATGAGGAAAGTTTTAGAGAGGAAAGAGACACAGGGAGGCCTTGTCTCTCCACTCTTACCCAGGATTCTCTTGGTAAAGCTCTCAGTCACAGAACCGCAAAACACCCAAGAGTGCTGTAGCTCAGTGACCGCAGCCTCAGGCAGGGGGACCCCCAAAGTGGGGATATTGAGCATCCTCTAGATGGATTCTCTAGATGGATTCTCTGTGAGGCTGAAGATCTCAAGCAGTGGGGAGGAGAGAGGAGGGTGATGTGGAAAATGTCCCCAAAGGAGCTGAGGGAGACTAGGGTTTGTGCCCTTTTTTCCACTGGGGATGAATCAGGGAGTTTCTAAATCACAGGTTACAGGAGATGTCAGTCAGCAGGGACGGAAAACTAAATGAGATTTTAGCTGCTCAGGTGACTCCACTAACCTACACGGGAGAGTCAAGAGGCCAGCATCTTGTGATGTCAGTCACATCACTGGGAGAAGCTTCTGGACTAATAATAATAATAATAATGGTGACATTTGTTAAGCGCTTACTATGTGCAAAGCACTGTTCTAAGCGCTGGGGAGGATACAAGATGATCAGGGTGTCCCACGTGGGCTCACAGTCTTAATACCCGTTTTACAGATGAGGTAACTGAGGCACAGAGAAGTGAAGTGACTTACCCAAAGTCCGCTGATAAGCGGCTGAGCAGGGATTTGAACCCATGATCTCTGAATCCCAAGCCTGTACTCTTTCCACTGAGCCATGGGTATTGGGGCATGAGCTTAGATAACCATGGTAACAGCATGAGGGGAAAGATGCAACTTCATCATCATTAACAGACAATGGTATTTATTGAGTGCTTCCTATGTGCAGAACATTGTACTAAGCGCTGGGAAGAGTATAATCCAACAGAGTTGGCAGACAGATTGAAACCTGGCCACCACTGCCCTTTCCCCACCCTACAGAAAAGTGAGCACTTGCCCTTAAGTGTTTACTCCATGAATCAGTCAGTGAAAGAGACTGAGAAAAAGCAGCCAAACAGTAGTTATGGAATTCTTACTGCATGTGCAGGACATTGTACAGTAAGTGCTTGGGCAATTACTGATGTGCTCTCTGTCCACAAGGAATTCATAATCTAGCCAGGGAGACTGACACAAAATCATCCCCAATAGGAGGAAGAAGTGGTCCAATCATAGAGAGCTTGTAAATTGATGTGCAGAAAACGACAACAGGAAGTAATGAAAGCCAAAGTGCTAAGGAGGAGGTAAAGTGCTAAGGACGGGGAAAAAGATCTGAGGTGATAGTAGCGAGATTGTAGCCTTGGGAAAAGGAATGTTTAATTAGGGAAAGCTTCCTGGAGTCGATGGGATTTCAGAAAGGTTTTGAAGAGGAGAAGAGCTGTGGGAGGGGGGTAGGGGGCATTTAATGATATTTTTAAAATGCTTACTATGTGCCAGTACTAAGCACTGGGTTAGACAAAAGCTAATCAGGTTGGGCAAAGTCCATAACTCATGAGGGGCTCACAGTTTTAATCCCCATTTTACAGATGAGGTAACTGAGAAGTGACTTGCCCAAGGTCACGCAGCAGATGTGTAGCAGAGACAGTATTAGAATCCAGGTCCTCTGGCTCCCAGGCCCATGTGCTTCGCACTAGGCCACACTGCTTCCCATGCTATGGTCTGGTGGATCCAAAAAGGAAGGGAGTTCCAGATAGATGGAAGATGCATGAGTCAGGGGTCAGAGCTGAGAAAAAGGCTCCTTGAGGAGGTGGGCTTGGGAGGAATAAATAGTATGAGTTGGGAATGTAGTAAAGTAGGGGATAGAGAGCTGATGGAGTGCTGTTGAGGCAGAGGGGAATAGATTACCATTGCTAAGTTTGAGGAGTGGAGAGGCAGGTGAGAGCAGCATGTTAGAAAAATGGTCCAAGCAGCAGATTGAAATATTGACTGGAGAGGGGAGAGACCTGAGGCAGGAATACCAGTAAGGCAGTTGATACAGTAGTTAGGTTGGGATATCAATCAATGATACTTACTGAGCATTTACTTTGGTCAGGGATTATGATGAGGAAGCAGACCAGGGTGGTGGCCATTTGGATAGAGAAGAAAGAATAGATCTGAGATATGTTATGGAGGAAAGCCAATAAAATTTAACAACAGACTAGCTGTGAAGGTTGAAAGAGAGTACCGAATCGAGGCTGTGGGCTTTGGAAACAGGAAAGATGGTGGTGTAGTTAACTGTAATGGAAAAGTTGGGTGGAGAAGACAATATAGAAGGGAGGATGAGGAGTTCAATTGATCAATTAATCTTATTTATTGAGCACTTACTGTGTACAGGCCACTATACTAAGCACCTGGGAGAGTACCAACAACAATATAACAGAAACGTTCCCTGCCCACAGTGAGTTTACAGTCCAGAGGGGGATACAAACATTAGTATAATCAAAAAATTACAGATATGTACATAAATTCTGTGGGGCTGAGGGCAGAGGTGGTGAATAAAGGGAGCAAGTCAGAGTGATGCAGAATGGAAAAGAGGAAACGAGGTTTAGTCAGGGAAGACCTCTTGGAAGAGATGTGCCTTTGATAAAGCCTTGGAGGTGAGAAGAGTTATTTTCTGTCGTATATAAGAAGGGAGGGTATCCCAAGCCAGAGGCAGGACATAGGCAAGAGGTCAGTGGTGAGATAGATGAGACTGAAGTAGAATGAGTAGGTTGGTATTAGAGGAGTGAAGTGTGCGGGCTGGGTGTGTAGTAAGAAAGTAAAGAGGTGAAATAGGAGGGGGCAAAGCGATTCAGTGCTTTAAAGCTGATAGTAAGGAGTTTCTGTTTGATGTGGAGGTGGATGGGCAGCCGCTGAAGATTCCTGAGGACTTGGGAACCATGAACTGAACATTTTTTTAGAAAAATGATCCAGGCAGCAGAGTGAAGTAGGGACTGGAGAGGGGAGAGACAGAAAACAGGGAGATCAGCAAGGAGGCTGATACAGTGATGAAGGCGAGATAGGAGAAATGCTTAGATTAATATGGTAGTAGTTTGGATGTAGAGGGAAGGAAGGACTTCAGCGATGTTGTGAAAGTCAAACCAACAGGATTTAGTGATAAATTGAATATGTGGGTTAAATGAGAGAGTTTTCAACTGAGCGGAACATCTTTGTATAGGCGTCTTGCAGATAAAAGGTAGTAAACGGTAGTAGAGGTTAGAGAGCTCGTGAGATCAATTTGGGAGTCACTCACATCAAGAGAAGCCATGTGAGCACAGATGAGTTCCCCGAGAAAGTGTTTAAAGAGTAAGGGGAGAGAAAGGGAGAGAGATGGGTAGGGATCCAGATCAGAGGCTGAGGGACAACCACAGTTAAGCGGGAGGGAGTCAGAAGTAGAGCCGGCCAAAGAGTTCTGAGGAGAGGTAGTGAGAAGGATTCATCATACAGAACGGAACTAGAGGGAATATCGACCCGACCATAAATGAGATGGAAGGAATCGGCTGAGTTCGGTCGCCCCTCCCACTTTCTTAATGGTATTTGCTAAGCGCTTACTATGTGCCAAGCACTGTCCTAAACCAGCGTCAAGCGGAGGACAGTAATCATTAGGGAAGTCTGGCCTTGAGTGCATTTAGGGGCTTGAATTAACCAGTTTCGCAGTCTTCCTCTTTACTTTGGGATCTTAGCTCAGTCCTCAGAGAAAGCTTGGGGTTTGGCTTTGTTCCTGGTCTGGGTGGTTTATACCTCCATTTTACTAAGACATGGAGAAGGAATTCGGTTATCCATATGGATTTTATTCTTTCTCTGTTCCTAGACTCCAGTAGAGGGCACCAGAGCCCGCTCGCTCCCCTAAGTGAGCTGAAGGGTGATGATAACAATAATAATAATAATGCTGGTATTTGTTAAGCGCTTACTATGTGCAGAGCACTCTTCTAAGCGCTGGGGTAGGTACAGGGTCATCAGGTTGTCCCCCGGGAGGCTCACAGTTAATCCCCATTTTACAGCTGAGGGAACTGAGGCCCAGAGAAGTGAAGTGACTTGCCCACAGTCACCCCAGCTGACAAGTGGACGAGTCGGGATTCGAACCCATGACCTCTGACTCCCAAGCCCGGGCTCCTTCCACTGAGCCACGCTGGGTGATGCCCGGGTGGGCGTCCAAACAGCCAGTAGTGCACGGCCCCTATCGTTGTGATAAATGCCCGAGAACAAGCGTGGCAATCGGACCTTAACAACCCTCCAACAAGCTCCAAAGGCTCCCCCGCCCTGCCCCTCTCCTCCCCCAAACCTCCCCTGGGTTCTGTCAAAGTGACTCTTGTTCATTCTTTACTCCTTCTGATTGATTTCATTAGTTCAGGGCAAAGCATTACACTAATCGCTTGGGAGAGTACAGTATAACAATAAAGGGACACTTTCCCTGCCCACAGTGTCACACAAAAAAGAGAGCATTACCTTGGGTAGAGGGTGAGGATGATCCCACTTGAGTCCAAGCCACTTTCCCAAAAACGACCTCTGGATAGGCATTACCCAACTGGTTGATAGAATCAGATGGGTGAGTTTTACCTGACCTGTCAAATATGCCTGATTTACAACAGGCTTCAGGTTCCTGGCCAAAGAGGGGAAAAATCCTCTTTCCTTCCTCCTCCACCCATTGGCCTTGCCTGCCCAGGAGATGTCCTGCCAGCTGTGGGGTGGCAGCTGGCACCAGAGCCCCCCAAATATGGGTTCTAATCCCGGTTCTTCCACTTATCTGATGTGTGACCTTGGGCAAGACACTTCACTTCTCAGTGCCTGTTACCTCATCTGTAAAATGTGGATTGAGACTGTGAGCCCCAGATGGAACAGGGTCTATGTCCAACCCCATTTGCTTATATCCACCCTAGCGCTTCATACAGTGCCTGGCGCATTGTAAGCTCTTAACAAATACCACAATTATTATTATTATAATTACTGAGACAGCCCTGCAGGAATCCAGAGAATTCCAAAAAAAGATGCTCTCCAGATCTACCCTTCCACCCTCTTCCGTGCCCCACCCTGCCCTGGTCTCTCAGCCACTCTCCCAGACCAGCAAGGGAGTAGAGTGAGATGCTTTCAACCAGCAGCCCCCAACTCTCCCTCCCCCAGTGTAGCTGACGGGACTGGATCTTTGAGAGTCAGTCAATCGTGTTTATTGAGCACTTATTGTCTGCAGAGCACTGTACTAAATGCTTGAGAGGGTACAACAACAATAAACAGACACATTCCCTTCCCACAGCGAGCTAGAGGAGCTCAGGCCAGAGTCCCAGGAATAAGTGATTTGACCTTCTGAGGAAGCATGAAGTCAATATCTCTGGGTTATTGAGGTCACATGTCCCTGGCCAATAATCTCACAGTTGGAGTCATATTTCAGTGTTCTCTCTGTGACAGAAACCAATTTATGCCATGTTAGGTAGCTGCCATAAATTGATTTCTGTTCCAGTTATTGGACTTTGAAGAGGGTTGGAAACCATTGTATTAAATATATATATATTTTTAAATTAGGGCAATTCTAACAGAATCATTGCTTAGCTGATCACCCTCCAGACTGTAAACTCCTGACAAGGAGAGTCTGTCTTTTTCTCCCTTTATAGTTTGTCATGGTACCTCCTGGGCTCCATTCCCAGTAGGTACATCGACCCAATAACCCTGCTGACTGACTGACTTTCTGACAGACCGAACCCCAACCAAGCTACATCGGGGGCTTTGGGGGTTCCTTGCCCTTCCTTAATGAAAACCTCCAGGACCCAGAACAAATGTCTTAGGAACGGGTATTGAACTACACTGGTTCTGTGGACTCAGCTCATTGGGTCCCAGGGTCGCGAGAAGGGGTCAGTTCTGGGGCACTTTGGACGCTCAGTGAAACACTCATCTCCTTCTTAGCACTAAGTTTGGACTCCAGCTGCCTAGACCGGTCCTGGAAATGTGACACTGGGGCACTTCTGGGGACAACTGACCGTGGCTGCTATTTAAACACTGTGGCTTAGTCATCCCAAAGGCTTAGCACTGGGGGGCGGGGAGGGGAGGGAGTCCTGCACCGCCCCCAACTAGACCCCTGCACAGGTACCATATTTTGCCCCATACCTGGTCTGCAGACCCTGAAGACCAGCCATCCTTACCCAATCCATGTCTGACAAAAAAATCAACCTCCCCGACCCGACCTACATTTCCATTGGCAATTAGATTCCAGGTAGGGGTTCTGAGGTTGAGCCTCTTGATTTGTAAAGTTTCACCTGGGGAGATATAAATCAGCACTCCACCTCACTTCATCTGGTTTGGTTCAGTGGCAAAGGATGGATGTTTGATCTTGACTGCTATTTGATGAGTGCTCGCTGCCCACTCTTTACCCGCATCTGACCCATACTCCCAAAGATATAAGAATTACTCGGACATTTTCCACAGTCTTACCATTGGTACCCGGGTGTTGGATCAGGCAAACTGCTGGGATTCAGGTCTCTACCAAGAAATGATATCTGGGAAGGGGCTCAAAGCCAGTCACCAGACACTGAGGCCCAAATTAGCTAGTTCCAAAGATGCTAAAAAAGAAGAGAGACTTTCCCCTCTGCCATGAATGTATTTAACACCCCAATGAAGCTGGAAGGCACAGCTGCGTTTTTCCTGGCTGTTTCCCCTATTTTAACAACAGATACAATAACCATGAATTATTTTCCTTGGCTTCCAATTTAAGGTTCTAGAAGGTTGCCATAGAAACGTTTCACTTACTGTCTCATTCTCTAGAAACATTACATGGGATCCTGCTTGAGACATTGATTCCTTGTTCACTGACAAACTCTTTTCAATCCCTGGCTGAATACAAGGGAGAAGGGAAGAAATGAGGCAAATGAGAGACCATGTCCCCCGACCTCCACCAGCTAAAAGCAGGTAAGAGGTGTCCAGGGAGGGAAGGGAAGTCAGGGCACTGGATGGAGACTTTATTTAATTCACTCATTCAGTCATATTTATTGAGTGCTTACTGTGTACCGGGCACTGTATAAGTGCTGGGGTACATAGAAGTTAATCAGGTTGGACAAGTCCATGTCCCACATAGGGCTCATCATCTTAGTCTCCATTTCTCTATTTTACAGATGAGGTAACTGAGGCACAGAGAAGTGAAGTGGCTTGCCCAAGGTGAAAACAACAGAAAACAAGTGGTGAAACTGGGATTAAAACCTGGAGTCAGGTCCTTCTGACTCTCAGGCCCGTGCTCTATCCAATAGGTCAAGCTGCTTCATTCTAGTATCCTGCCAATGAACCTGGAGAGAACTAGGTTCGCTGAGGACGGGTACCATTGACCCAGCCAGGGGAAGCCTATGGAGCACATAGGGCAAATGCCAGCCACTTGCTACATCAATCAATTGATATTTATTGAGCACTTACTGTGTGCAGAGCACTGTCCTAAGCCACATCCTCAGGAGTGGAGAAGCTAAGCAGTCCCATTTGCTAAAGGTAAACAATAAGCCTGGGGCAACAGGTACCAAGTCTCTACTACCATCAACTCTTCCCTTCTCCTGGCCTCCTCTCCTCCCCAATTCCAAATTTTGCTGGTGACCAGGAGGGATGGGGTGCTTGTGAAAGAGGACACCCAGAACCCAAGTACCAACATAAAAGGATGCAATCACCACAGAACCAGTAGAAGCTAAACTAGTTCCTCTAAACTCTTCTTTAGTTTCCAAGCCCAGAGATGGGGGTGAAGACATGGGAGGGAGTTGAAAGAGTTCACCCATAGCTGGTCTCCGATTCCCATTGCTTACCCACTGTGACTCTGGCAGAGGAGCAATGCCAGGGACCTCACCTCAGCCACTTCTGCCAGCTCAGACTATAACAAAACATAAACCCAAATTCTGAGCTGCACGTAACTCTGTCAATGCCCATCTCTCCATCAACTAGTCTGCCACCCAGTTCCTTCCTGGGCTCCCAGTGAGGTATATCCTAGTTTAGAAGGACCCCCTCTTAGACCCTTGTGAACAGGTACCTATGTTCAGGTCTGACTTTCAGCAAATCCAGAACCCACTACACTTTACAGAGAAGACACAGCCAGGCAGCAATAAACCAGGCCTTTTCTCTATGGTTCCAGCTTCTGCTAGAATTATATCCCTGCTCTTCTCTCCTCCCAGACCACCTTCCTCCTTCATTTCTCCCACCTCAACCATCTCTGACTTCTCCCATCTCCCGCTCCCCAGGACTCACTCTGCCCTCGCTTCTCATCTTGTGGTCCATTGCTCAAGCCTTTTCTTCTGTGCAGCAGAATCCACAGTCATTTGCATTTGCAAAACTTTTCTAAAGTGGGCTGTCTGCTGTACTCATTGGCCCCCAGTGGCCTTGATTCCTTGATTAATTACAAAAACAGGGAAAGGAAATGAGCAGTCCCGGTTATCCACATTCCCAGAATTAGTGATACAGTAGGGTCCAGGTCATAGATGGTCTAGTCTGTTCACTGGGGACAGCAGCTAAAAATAAATGAGGGCTGAGTTTTGGAGAAAGAGACTCCCTCCCCACCCTCCACCCCCAGCCCCTGCACACAGTAAGCACTCAATAAATATGATTGAATGAATGAATGCTGCAGCAAATGGGTAGGTCCTAGATGCCTGGGGGCCCACCTCACCCTCTGCACGAGCAGCCACCCACCCATAAGGCACCTAGAAGATGCTTTTTCCCAAGGCCTGTTTCTCTGGGTTGAAAACATTTTCCTAGGCAGAGACTCCACCTCCATGGGATGGCCTCTGATCCCACAGCAAGCCAGAGAGACCGAGCCTCAAGGAATTGATCTGTGACTGCCAATGAGACCCTGAAAGAGGGTGGGGAGCCCATCAGGGTTTCTTTCACCCTCCTGGGGACCCCTCTTTTTTGGCTTTGGTCCTGATGAGGAGACCCCACAGTGACTGGCACTAAGGAGTAGCTCATTATCTATGAGGCCTGGGGACCCAAACTTGCAGATATCAATATCAGGAGGCGAAGGGAGTGGCAGAAGGACAGGTAATTGGCTCAGCATCTCTAATGGGGAGGAATGTATCTGTTTATTGTTGTATTGTACTCTCCCAAGCATATAGTACAGTGTTCTGCACACAATAAGCGCTCAATAAATACGTTTTGAATGAATGAATGAAAAAGGTGACATGCGGGAGGGAGAAGGAAGATTCTGAGTAGCTACCATGTTCCCAAGGGGGAGAGCAGAGTACTTACTCTACCTCAGAGGTTACATCAGGCCATTAGGAAAAATTTTGGACTCAATTGTTCAAAGATCCCCTAACTTTGGAATTTGAACTTGGATACCTATTCAATCTTTGCACAAATGAGACCATGATGTAACTGGTTGAAAAAGAACAGAAGAAACGGAATCTGTTTATAGCCATAACAAGATTCTGAGACTACCAGCCAAGTAGGAGTGAGGTTTACTGAACACCCAGAGGGTACAACAAACTGTACTAAACGCTGATAAAGAACAACCGAAGCTTGTTTCCTGCCCACAAAGAGCTTACAGTCAAGGTGTGAGTAGCACTGCTGAGGTCTGACTGAGCTACTTCGAGGTTGGGGTTTGAGTCGTCAGGCAGCTATAACTTTCTGAGCCTTGAAAGACTCCTAGGAGGTCCTCAAGGGAGAGTCCCCAGCCCAGAGGAGGAGAGGGTTGGTCACCCTCTGCATAAAAGAACAAAAAGGGCTTGGGTGGAGAGATGTGAACAGTGCTCTGCACATACTAAGCACTCAATAGATACCACTAATGATGATAAACTCAGAGAAGATGCAGGTGATGGTGGAATGATGGGAATCTGGGTGAGGAGGATAGCAATAACCCAGTTTGGTGAGTCTTTAGGCTTTGTTTAGAATTGGCAGTTTGGGAGTTTGGAATTTTGTTTATAGTTGGGGGCAGAAAGAGGAGAGAGGAGCTGAAAATAATGATCCCTAACACCTCTTCCCAACCACCACAATAGAGGAGACTATAAAAACTTCTAGAATGTGGGAAAGGTTGGCTGGGACAGTTTGTAACCAAGGAATGGTTGCCTAGGATGGTGAGGTGACCATGGACTGTCCCCTCCAGGTTTTAGTTCATATATAATAATAATAACTGCTGTGATATTCGTTAAGCACTTATTCTACGCCAAGCACGGCACTAAGTGCTGGAGAAGACACAAAACAATCAGGTCAGACAGAGACCCTGTCCCACATAGGACTCAGTCTAAGTAGGAGAGAGAAGAAATATTGAATCCCCATTTAACAGATAATGAAACTGAGGCACAGGGAAGTTAAGTGACTTGCCTAAAATCACACAAAAGGCAGGTGGCGGAATGGGATTAAACCACAGATCCTCCGACGCCCAGGTCCGAGCTCTTTTCAACTAGCATTTATTTTTATCACTACATTTATTGATTTATGTTAATTTATTATCGTTGATATGCATCTTTTTTTCTGTTATATTTGCCATTCTTCCTCCATTTATATTGTGAGCTCCTTGTGGGCCACGACCCAGGTCTTAATTTGATCTTCTGGTATTTTCCAACACCCTACTTTCTCAGAACCATGCCTTGCACATTCTAAGGGCTTAGTAAAGTGTTAGTAATAAGAAGAAAAAGAAATGCACAGGGACTGTACAGTTTATGAGGAGAATAAAAGATAATCATTCATCCAACTCCTGCCAGATTGTAAAGTCTTTGAGGGCAGCAGGGATCATGTCTACCAACTAAGAAACATGGCCTGGTGGAAAGTGCATGGGCTTGGGAGTCAGAGAACTTTGGTTCTAATCCCAGTTCTGCCACTTACCTGCTCTGTGTCCTTGGGGAAACCGCTTAACTTCTCCGTGCCTCAGTTTAAAATGGGGATTAAATATTTATTCTCCCTCCTAATTGGACTGTGACCCCCATGAGAGACAGGGTCCATGTCTGACCAGATTATCCCCCTCTTTCCCTAAACTCTACTTGCACTAATCTGAGGAAATGTTATGACAAAGCTCTTGTTATGAATGAATGAATGAATGAATGAATGAATGAATGAAAGCTATAGTTTTACACTGCATATCTAATAGCCACAGGTAGGCCAGGATCTGTGCTTGTGGCTTTCGGCTCGCTGTCTCCGCTCTCTGCCCTCCACGTCCCTGACCTGAATCCCGACTTGAGTACACTCCACAAAGATGGATACCCCTGGTACCCTACTAATTGCAATCCTGTACCATGTGCCCCAGAGGCACAGAATAAACACCACTGATTACCCCTTTCTCTATTGGTTTCCCTTTGCTTTATGTTCTCCTTCCACATGATGCTGCAAAAACCTGACAAGAAGTCCAACAGAAATGTCAATCTCTCAGTCCCAGGAAGCTAGAATAATGGGCTGGACTGGACCTAACCAGCTGCAGATGATTGGATCTAGCTGTTTGACTGGAGGGTTGGGGAGGAGTGGGGAAGGTGGAGGGATCCAGCTCGCCCAACTTGGGACCCTCTCACAACCATGACCTCCTATTTCAGCCCCCTTTGTGCCCCCTCTTCCACCTCCTTCTCTTTCCTAACCAAGTCCTACTCCCCACCGCTACCACGTTCCACGCTCCAGCCTGGACCCCTCTGGCCTTGCTTCTAGCTAACCCACATGTACATCTGTGTATGTGTGTGTGTGTGTGTGTGTGTGTGTGTAGGGGAAGGACTGTGCCAATACCCTTCCTGTATCTGTGGCACAATGCCTCTGCAGCAACACTATCCTTTCCCCTCACTCTGCTCTAAACTCTAGTGCCGCAAGACCATTACCACTGTTGGCCAGTCAGAAAGCCATGGAGGGAGTCCCGGTTAGGAGGGGGATAAGTATAACTCCCCAACCCTTCCCTCATTTCTCCCCATCCAGTCCCTTTCACCTTCTTCTTCTCCTTTCTTGATTCCCATTTTCATCAAGTGCCCAACCTCGTCACCCCACTCTTCAGATCACTCCAATGGGGCCCAGTCCCCCTCCAAATAATCACCAAGCATTCTCCTACCTCCCCCAACCACTCCACTCCTCCACATTCCTACACCACTTCCACCTTCCCCAAAAGGAGCTGCTTGGCATTCCCACAAGTTCTCTGGACCAGGGAAGATGCAAGTAGAGGTGCAGTTGCTCACATCTTCAGCACAAAAGGACCGGAAGAGAGGATTCATATCTTTGCTCCTTCCTTCATCCCGCTTCTCTGGGGCCAGAACCTTTTACCCACTCCCCAGCAAAGACTCCAGCTCTGGAAAGGCCCCACTGCTGCAGATGAGACAAAGGTAGAAATCAGAGTGTTGGTCTGGGACTATCATTCTCTCTGGCACCATCCATGAGAGGGGACCATAATAAAGGGATATAGAGTACTCTAGATATTTCTCTCTCCCTCAAGGGCTTTCTGGCATTGATCCCGGTGATTAGGCCCCAGGGTGTTGAGCACCTAGGAGCTCATTCTCTGTTTAAAGGCACCAAGGGGCCCAAAAGCTGCATCTCAAAAGCTCCCACTGGGCAGGAGAAGAGTTAAAAAGACCAGCAGCCAAGCCGTGGAGACCAGGGGCTGCCTGGACCTCAGAATGACCGACTGGGAGAGGGGGCCAGTTCTGGGTGGACAGCTGGTCTCCTCCCCTTTCCAGCTGGGGCTACAGAACCTTTTTCTCACATCTCAGATGGATCCCCGGTCTCGGAATCAGAAGAGGTGAGAAGTGACAAGGGATCTTCCGGCCTGCATCCGGCTCATATTTCCACCAGGGCTATCCCCAAAGCAGCCCTCAAAGTCACAAAGTCAACTCTCACCTCTCACGTTCATTACTTCCATTGTCCTTAAAATGAAGACTGAGATTAACTTTCAGGATCTCCTCTGACCCTCGGTTCTTCTAAGCAGGAGTGTCAAATTCAGTTTACTGGTGAATCAAACTTCCCATGAAAGCACTGGGCGGGGGAAGGGTGGGAGGGCTGGTCTGAGAGGCGGTGGGGTGGGGGAGTGAGGAAGTTGTTACACCTGTGTGTGCCTTCTGTTCTCTTTCAAGGAGACTGAGCAGATTCTCAGGATTTGTGCATTTTGAGAAATTGTAAGTGGGATACATTGGAAGCCTTCGGTAAATGGAACCGGCCTATGGAAGCAGCGTGGCTTAGTGGATAGAGCATGGGCCTGGAAGCCAGAAGGACCTGGCTTCTAATCCCAGCTCTGCCACATGTCTGCTGGGTGACCTTGGGCAAATCATTTAACTTCTCTGGGCCTCGGTTACGTCATCTGGAAAATGTGAATAAAAGTGTAAGCCCCATGTGGGATAGCGACTGTGTCCACCTTCATTAACATGTATCATCCCCAGCGCTTAGAACAGTTCATGGCACGTAGTGCTTAACAAGTAACATAATAATTATTATTATTATGAGTCTGACATCTCTGTTCTGAGACTGAAGTAACTGGGATGTTGGGCCTTGAGTTGCTTCTGGCTTTAGGAAGGGTGCCATGAAGCTAATTTTAGTTCAGTGCCTGGCACATAGTAAGTGCTTAACAAATACCATAATTATTATTAATCTGACTTTAGGAAGGGAACAATGAAGCTAATCCAACTTTTGGGACGAGAGATCCTCTTCTTTGTCCCTGTTGGGTTCCCTTTAGGAAGTTCTGGGATCACTAATCAATTTTTTTTTAACGAGCACTTACTTGTGCAGAATTCTGTACTAAGTGTTTGGGAGAATACAGTAGAGCAGAGTTGGTAGATATGGATAGATCTAGAGCTTAGAGTCTAGAAGGGGACACTAACATTAATTTAAGTAAATTCATTACGGATAGGTCCATAAGTGCTGTGGGACTCAGGGAAGGGTGAATAAAGGGTGGAAATCCAAGTGCAAGGGTGACAGGTCCAATCCTGCCTCTCCCTATTTAACTTGGGTTGGAGACGGAAGGGGAGTTGGGAGCTGAAGGCAGGAGAGCAAGAAGGGCAAGGTCTGCTTTGGAAATCTGCTTCCAGGTCCCAGCTAGACTCCTGAGTTCAGCATTCACTTCCTACCTCCTCTGTACAATCTCTTGGCCAGGAGCTCAAGATGGGCCCTCAGAAGGTCACTCCAAACTCCAGGGGTCTTTTCTACCAAAACAAAAGGTCAGAGGAGAAGCCTGTCACTATCACTGAAACAGTCATTGAAAGCCCAAAGGGGTTAGCATGCCTGCATTAGGTGCATGTTCAAAGCTTCCCCTATGGATCAATCCGGTTTCTTTCTGCCTCCCCCCCGCCCCCCCCCCCCGCTAAATTCCTGGGAGTTTGGTTTTCCTTCCTTGTATTGGTGACGGCAAGAAACACAGCCCATCTCCTTCTTTCCACCACCCACCTCGCTTCCTTTGTCTGTAACTATCTATCCTTGGGTACTGGCCCTCCCTCCAAAGGGTACACTGTGTCACTGACAGCTCCGGGACTGACTGCGACAGCCAAAAGACTACTCATCAAAACCCGCCTGTCTCCGTGCACTCGGCCAAGGGAAGACGAAGATGGAGAGGGAGGGGCAAAGCTGAATCACCAGGAAGGGGAGAGGGAAGGGTTTAGGGGCTTCTGCCTCCCGATCAAGGAGACTTACTTCCCACTGTCACCGCCCACGCAGGGTCTGTCATGGTGCTGGAGAATCCCCATGGCAACAGCAAGAGCAGGCTCTAAAGGGCTCAGGCTGCTGAGAATGCCCTTGAACCTGGAGAGGGGTGAGTGAGGCAGAAGAGACAGGTGCAGCTAGTCTTCGCCGCGTGGGAGGAGAAACAAAGGCAACTTGTACAAGGCTCTAGTTGCTTGGGGCAGGAAATGGGAATGAGGAGGCCCAAGAGGGCACAGAGGTGGCGGTCCACAAAGGAGCCCCAGGGCCCACCGGACTTTCCTCACGTTGGCCTCTGTGTTCGGCCTCCCCTTGGCCTTTCCCCTGACACAAGGAGTCTCATCTTTCCTGGCTTAATCACCAGACCTGCCTCCCTCAACACACACCTTCTCACAGTGCCCACTCTGGTTCCTTTTCTTGGGCTTTATCCTCCCTCCCTCAGCGGATCACCTTCAGCCTCCCTCTTAAGGTGGAAGGGTAGTTCTCCCTCCTCTCCCCCTCCCCAACACAACTCATGCCACTAGACCTAGAAGGGAAGGCTAGAGGCAACTGGACTCTGGTGAAGAGATGGCTGATGGAAAGTCTTGGAGTGTGAGGGGGATACTGCATGAGTGACTGTGAGCAAATGTTCTGAACAGTCACTAGAACTAGGCAAGAGGGAATGGACTTACACTGCAGTAAGAGGAACTGAGGTCAGATGCTGAGGAGACTTCCCTGATGGCCTGCAGTATTGGCCAGTGAAAGTTACAGAATCTCCTGCTCTAGAGAGTTTCAAGGTAAAGGGAGTCAGCTATTGGGCTGAGGTGGTTCAAATCTAATCGTACCCAGACTCAGAGGAGGCCCGAGTCAATGACTCCATTCATTCATTCAATTGTATTTATTGAGTGCTTTCTGTGTGCAGAGCACTGTACTAAACGCTTGGGAAGTATAATTCAGCAACAAATAGAAACAATCTCTGCCCACCATGTACTCACGGTCTAAAAGGGGGAAGGGACTCTGGGAATACATCGATGTCATCTTCAGGCACTACAGAGCACCAGGATCAAAGGGACTGGGATTGTGCTCTTGGGAATGAGTCTTCCCATGGAGACAGGATGGGCATGTGCTTCTTCCCCAAGGTCCCTTGGGTCGGTGAAGCCCAGAACAGCTTCAGCAAACAAGGGGAGGTCATGGAGGGGAACGAGGATCCCCTAAAATGGGCTGGATGCCCCAGGTTACCAGGCTGCAGTTTCTGATGGAGTTTACCCTCATGGACAAGCTCTTGTGGCAATCCACCTTCAAAAACAGTATCGGGGTCTGGGTTACCAGCTTTACTGAGGACTTCCTGGGCACAGAGCTGAACGGGAAGCTTGAGCACACACACCAAAGAAGGAAAGGATCTTTGGGCGGCTCCTCAAGGAACTCACAATCTAGTGGAGGAGACAGTAGACTTAGATCGACAAATACACAAACAGTTAAAAGAGAGAGAAAGTGGCTATAAAAAAATCCAGACCAGTGAATAAATAAATAAACAGATATATACACAAGAGTGCTGAGGTAGCTGATGGAATGACATGACCAGGAAGACTGCGAGGGCAAAATGGACTGATCTGCGGTTAGAGAAGATGGAGATTTTGGGTTACCCCAGTGGGGAGGGGGAGAGGAGTGCGGGGGTGATAGCTGATGTCACTCTGAACCACTATGAATCAGCATCCCCTCTGGACAGGGTTTTACTCCCTGTCTAACCTCCTGAGTCATTTCAGGCAGCACCCCCTGGGCAGCCACAACTAGATCCCTAAACTGTGTCTTTCCTGGCTCAAATAATGGGGCGCAGGGAGAAGCTTTTTTAATGAGGGCTCATTAAAAAGTTAGAGCCTCCAACAAAGGAAGGAGAGGGCACCGCCCACAGCCTCAATGCCCCTGGGGAAAGTGGGGAGCTCAGGGCTGGAGGACGCTTGGGAGATGGGAGCTCCATGATAGGAGGATAAGGGGGTCCGAGTCTCAGGAGTCAGAATAGGCGACAGTGCGTCTAAGATTAGCACCTTCAGGTCTCACCACTGACTGGGCTCCTCTCAGCCCATCAGGAGTGTCTCTAAAGTTCATTTCTCTCTCTCTCGGTTCTAGGGGGCTTCACCTCCTGCAAGAGGGCCCCAGAGCTCCAGGCCTGAGTGAGGTTGGCAGGGGAGGACCACAGGGTCTCAAAAGGTCTGTGATCAAAGGCTCCAGGAGTGTGGGCTCAGTGAAAAGCATCATCCCCAAATTGGCCAGCTGCACATCTCCCAACCTGAGGAACCTTGGCCCCAAAGGTTGTCTCTGAATGGCGCCTTGGGTGTCTTCTCCCCATCCACTCTCCCCCTTCACCAATTCTAGGTGGAAGTAATGCCTTCAAGGCAAACCCACTCTCCCCATTTCCATACCAAGCAGCTTCTACCCGCAGGAGGACTGATGGGAGCAGGTGCCCTGTCCCCAATCAAGAAGACCCAAACTGTGACCATCTCCAAGGACCAGGTCACTGGACTCCATTCTCATGGTGCATCTGAGAGGTCTCGCAAGAGTGTGATAGCTAGCATGTTAGTCCCAGGGACATTTATTCCGCAAGGGTTCCCAGAGCACCAAAGCCAAAGGGAGAAGGTGGAAGGAGAAAAACTGAAGAGAGAGAAGGGAGGGAAGTTGGAAGGAAGAGAGGGAGAAACATGAAGGAAGTGTGGCAGAAAGAGAGAGGAAGTTAGAAGGATGGAGGCAAGAAAGAAGGGGAAAGAGTAAAGACAGGGGAGGGAGAGAAAGGATGGGGAGTCATCTGGAAAGAGAAAGGGAGGAAAGAGGGAAAAGAGAAGGAAGAAGGTAAAAGGGATGGAGAAAAGAGGCTAGAGAAGGAAAGAGCAGGAAAGGAAGAGAGAAGAGGGAGAACTGTCATTGGATGAAGGAAAAAGAGAGATGAAATAGCAGTGGTAGAAGAAAGGGGGTAAAGAAAGAAGATCCAGGAGGCAAGACAAGTTGGAATAGAGTCTGCCAAGAAACCAAGAGCTAATTAAAAGAACCCCTCCAGTCCTCTCTTGCCTCTCTGGTTCCTTCCTCTGGTTATTCACTCTCCTCACATGTTCCACTCAGGGAAACTGAGATGCACTGAGCATTTCCTCAATCAATGACATTTACTGAGTACTTACAGTGTTCAGAACACTGTACTAAGTTCTTGGGAGAGTACATATAACATTATAACAGGATTAATAGACATATTCCTTGCTCAATCATAATAGTTTGGCTGGATATCAGGACTCTGTTGCTTTTGATCCTAACTTGTCACAGGATGCTAAGTATGACAAGAGGTTGACTGATGAATCTGTTCAAGAAGACAAATTAAACATCTATGCTAGGATCAGGCCTCACAGCTGTATAAGAAATAGCCCACTGCCATTTGGTATGAAACTTATTGACCCCCAGTCTGTCTCCCAGTGGGCAAGCTGGCCTTCTTCATTCAGTTTTCTACTTCTTAGACTATCTGACTTTATCGGGATAGTTTGTTGCCTATATAGCAGAATTCATGTAGTTTTCACCTCTGACTCCCCACTGAAAACCTCTGGTTGTGTATAAGGACTCTGTAGGGAAAGCTGGTACCTATCTCCATTCTTCTCCAGGAGAATTGTTACTCTGTGGTATTTGGCTGGTTCCTCAAAGAGGTTCATGAGATTTGCCCAGTTCAGGCTGAAAAGGCCCAGCTAAGGCACACTTCTACATTCTCCCCCCACTGACTCCCAACTCCTGAGTCCCCTGGTGTCCCCACTCCCCTTCTCCCCTTCCAGTCACTTGAGTGCCTGGAGATCCTCTAGTTTCCCCCCACCTCAACTTCCAGCCCCTCGGTTTTCCCCACAGCCAAGCTGGCACTCTTTTTTTTCTTTATTAAATGATGGGTAGGGAATGTGCCTATTATATTGTTACACCGTAACCTCCCAAGTGCTTGGTACAGTCCTTTGCACACTGTAAAAAATACGCTCAAAAAATTGACTGACTGACTCAACATTTCTTCCCCGAGGATTCCAGGAATAAGTAGAGGGGTAGGAGAGGAAGTTGTCTCTGATCTCATTCTCTGCTGTACCTTTTGTTGGCAACAGAGTCCAAACAGCAGACTCAGCTTGGGCTCATATGGGAGAGGGCAGTGCCCCTCAAACCAAGGACACCAAAAACAGCCAGAAATAGGATCAAAAATCCTTAGAGATTGTCAGGCAAAATATGCTCCTGACCACGTGTGCCCAGGACAAATCAAAAATCATGCTGCAAAAATTTCACAGATTTCAACTGTACTGATGACATCTGACTCATAGACTAGCTAACGTTGGGGCAATTTGATCTCCATACTTTCTGTCTCAATTCAGCATTCTTGGGGTCATTCAGACAGGGTGTGTTCTTTTCCATGACACTGTATCCTTTTACGGGTTTCCTCATCATCCTGGGAATCTAACCAATTGGCTACTGCTGCCCATGGTGGGAACAGATGGATCTGCACCCACTCCCAGTCTGCACGGATTGTGGGGTTGCCCCTGGGTTCCCCAAGGCTCCTCAAAGGCTGTGAGCCCAATGTGGTATGGGGACTATGTCCGATTGGCTTCTATCTACCCCAGTGTTTAGTACAGCGGTTGGCACATAGTAGTGGTTGGGTCAGTTCTTGGTCCCCTTCTGTTCTCCATCTATACTCATTCTCTTGGTGAACTCTTTCGCTTCCACAGCTTCAACTATTATCTCTATGCAGATGACACCCAAATCTATATCTCCTCCCCTGTTCTCTCCCCCTCCCTTCAGGTTCATATCTCCTCCTGCCTCCAGGACGACTCCACCTGGATGTCTGCCTGCCACCTAAAACTCAACAAACATGTCCAAAACTGAGCTCCTTATCTTCCCTCCCAAACCCTGTCCTCTGCCTGACTTCTCTGTCACCGTGGACGGCACGACCCTCCTTCCCATCTCTCAAGCCCGCAACCTTGGTGTCATCCCTGACTCAGTTCTCTCATTCACCCCACACATCCAATCCGTCACCAACGCCTGCCGGTCTCACCTTTACAATATCGCCAAGATCCGCCCTCTCCTCTCCGTCCAAACGGCTATCGTGCTGGTACAAGCTCTCATAATATCCCGGCTGGATAATTGTGTCAGCCTTCTCTCTGAACTCCCTTCCTCCTGTCTCTCCCCGCTCCAGTCTATGCTTCATTCCGCTGCCTGGATCATCTTCCTGCAGAAACGCTCTGGGCATGTCACTCCCCTCTTTAAAAACCTGCAGTGGTTGCCTATCAACCTCTGCACGAAACAAAAACCCCTCACTCTTGGCTTCAAGGGTCTCCATCCCCTTGCCCCCTCCTACTTTACCTCCCTTCTCTCTTTCTACTTCCCACCCTGCATGCTCCGGTCCTCTGCCACTCACCTCCTCACGGTTCTCTGTTCACACCGATCCTGCCGTCGACCTCTGGCCCATGTCCTACCACTGTCCTGGAATGTCCTCCCTCCTCACCTCCGCTGAACTCTCTTCCCCTCTTCAAAGCCCTACTGAGAGCTCACCTCCTCCAGGAGGCCTTCCCAGACTGAGCTACCTCTTTTCCCTCTGCTCCTTCTGCTCCTTCTCTGCTCCCCCATCTGCCCTCTGCTCCTCCCCCTTCCCCCTTCACCTCCCCTCAGCTAAGCCCCCTTTCCCTCTGCTACTCCCCCTCTCCCTTCTCCTCCCCTCAGCAATGTGCTCATTTGTATATATTTTTATTACCCTATTTATTTTGTTAATGCGGTGTACATCCCCTTGATCATATTTATCGTGATTATGTTGTCTTGTTTTTGTCCGTCTGTCTCCCCCGATTAGACTGTGAGCCCATCACTGGGCAGGGATTGTCTCTATCTGTTGCCGAATTGTATATTCCAAATGCTTAGTACAGTGCTCTGCACATAGTAAGCGCTCAATAAATACTACTGAATGAATGAATGAATGAATTTGCCAAATAACCAGAATTATTATTATATCATGATGGTGATGATTTGGATTACTATTATTATTGTTATTATTAACAGTGAGACTAGAAGAGAGGGTTGCGAGGCAGGAAAGCCCAAAATGCTCCCTATCAATCCGGAAGATGGGCTGAAGCCAGGATCCCTGGGGCACACCGGATGGCGGCAGGATGTAGATCCTTCCGAGGCCCGCCGCCCGGAAAGAGGCTGCCCGCTTCTCACACCACCAGGGCTCCCATCTGGGCTGGCTTTGGTCTGGAGAGAAGTCTAAAGCGGCAGCCTGAGGCTCCGGCTGCTCCTCTGACTTTGGAGAGCCAAGACTCACCGCCTGAAATGGAAACCGCCCACCCTGAATCCCACCTGGAGCTCCCATCTGGCCTTGCACCTTCTCTACTTTTAGTATGCTGAGAGGTCATGGCTTTATCCACCAGACTTTGCAAATGGCCTGCCTGAAACTCTGATTCTTCATTTGCAACGTTCCCCTACTCTTATTGTTTCTATTATTGTCCTTCTCTTCTTATGTTGTTTTGCTATTTTTATTGCTCCAATTTTTCCATACATGTCTGCTGCCAAGCCCGTCCCCCCCCTTATCCTTATATCGTGAGCCATTTTGGAACCAGGGACCATGTCTTTATTCTCAGCCTTGTATTTTTGTCTAGTGTTCAGTAAAGTGCTCTGAACACAGTAGGGTATTTGTTAAGCACTTACTATGTGCCAAGCACTGTACTATACTCTGGAGTAGATATAATACAATCAGATCAGTCACACAAGGGGCCCACAGTCTAAGAGAAAGGGAGAATAGGTACTTGATCCCCATTTTACAGATGAGGAAATTGAAGCACAGAGAAGTTAAGTGACTTGCCCAAGTCAAACAGCAGGCAAGTGGCGGAATAGGGATTAGAATCCAGGTCTCCTGACTCCCAATCCCATGCTCTTTTCACTATACCATGCTACATCTTGTGAGGGCTCAATATGTACCACTGAATAATTAATAAATGTAGGTCCCAATACTTCAGTGCCATTTCCATCCCCCTACATGGGCTTTGCAGATTCAGGCCCCCAGATGGACTTTTCAACTAAAACATTTCTTCACCCAAATGTGGCTTGCCCAGGAGAGTGCTGGCCAGAAGCATACACCAGATGCCAAAGGCATATGCCAAGACAGTCTGCCTTCTGAGGCTGGGAAGGGAAGAACAGTACTGAAGGTGGGACAGAAGACTTGGACTATAAGATCCTCAAGGGCAGAGATCCCATCTTCTACTTCTACTTACAGTAGCTTCAGAAATACTAAGAAGTGGTAGAGAGCCACAGCATGGTGTTGTGGATAGAGCAGAGGCCTGGAAGTCAGAAGGTCATTGGTTCTAATCCCGGTTTTGCCACACGTCTGCTGTCACCTTGGACAAGTCACTTAACTCCTCTGGGCCTCAGTTACCTCATCCGTAAAATGGGGGTTAAGAGTGTGAGCCCCATGTGGGACAGGGACTGTGTCCAACCTGATTAACATGTATCTACCACAGTGATTAGAACACCGCTTGGCATATAGTAAGTGCTTA